>NC_133325.1:358930732-359286175 GCF_042186555.1 Aquarana catesbeiana | reverse complement strand
CACCGGTCATGGTGCCTGTACATGGGAGCCACCGGTCACAGTGCCTGTGCGTGGGAGCCATCGGTCGCGGTGCCTGTGCGTGGGAGCCATCGGTCGCGGAGCCTGTACACGGGAGCCTCCGGGCACGGTGCCTGTACGCGGGAGCCACCGGTCACGGTGCCTGTGCACGAGAGCCACCGGTCGCGGTGCCTGTGCGCAGGAGCCACTGGTCGCGGTGCCTGTGCGCGGGAGCCACTGGTCGCGGTGCCTGTGTGCGGGAGCCACTGGTCGCGGTGCCTGTGCGCGGGAGCCATCGGTCGTGGTGCCTGTGCGCGGGAGCCACCGGTTACGGCACAGGCTCTGAAGCAAAGGCACGAGCACCAGTTCCCGTGTGTGGAGCTTGTCCCAAAAAATTGCGAGTAGGAACGAACGTTTCTGCTACATGAAATGCAAATGGAGCCTTGTACATG
This sequence comes from Aquarana catesbeiana, assembly GCF_042186555.1. Lineage (NCBI taxonomy): Eukaryota > Metazoa > Chordata > Amphibia > Anura > Ranidae > Aquarana > Aquarana catesbeiana. The sequence goes on along the minus strand of NC_133325.1, from coordinate 359,285,726 downwards.
ACCTGAACATTTGGTGCAGAGCTACAAGATTCTGGCAAAGTCGTAGTTAATGTAAAAATTGAATATATTAGCACGATGAATTATATATTAATAACCCTTTTCATGACCCTGTGACAATGTGTGGGAACCGTTATAATGCTGGTGAAGGCCTGTATGTTTACAGAGAAAACTATTTAAGAATGATAGATATGCAGCTTGTCACAAACTTTTATGGAGAGTATAACAAGGAATTTACTAGGGATGTGTTATATTATTCTTAGGAGTTTGAAATAGTTTTACTTAAAGTAGGCCTGTCACAAACTTTGACAATTCAAACTTAGCCTGTGATGGGAAAAATGCGTAGCTAGAGGTTGCCTTCTGTGAAGACCAAATATCAAAAGAAGCAGCAGATCTGGAGATAAATACCGTAAATTAATCAAGCAAACCATTTTTTTTTAGTTAGGAGTTGGTTGGTTGTTATGGGCATCCAGAAATGTCTTTGTTTTACGCCACTTTTCATACATAAGTCCTAAATGCTTTAATTCTTTACAGGACCAATTAACAATTTTCAACAGTGTACAAAAAATTGGTCATTACAAAATAGGAGATAAAGTTATTGGAAAGATTCCAATCAATGTATCATTCTGGGACAGAAATGAAAACTGTCTTTTTTAGGACACAATGCACTGGAGTGCGTTATGAATTTGTAGTGTTAAAATGCATTGCAATGCCTGCTATTTTACCCTAACTGTATGTAATTCGTATGTGCTGCAGCACTTTATGATGCATCACAACACATTGGAACACACTGCCTACAAAAAAATGCAAAGTGTCCTACTCTTTTCAGCGCACACCAACGCAGTGCGTGTGAACTGCTTGTTCTTGTGTTGGAACACAGCAGGTGTGAGCGAGCCTTTAGACCCCTTTCACACGGACGGATAGAATTGTGCTTTTAGCTGCGGATTTTCTAGTTTTCTTCCGCAGCTAAAAGCACACAATGCTTTCCTATGGTCCCATTCACACACTGCATTTAGCTGCAATATCGTTACAAGCGGTTCCGTGCGGATAGAAAAAATAGAATTGACTGCGTCCAGAAGCGATTTAGCGCAGCTATCTGCCAATAACTGCAGGTAATCGCAGTGTAACTATTTCTCCTGCGGATAGCAGCGGCAACAAGGAAAGAAAAGCAACAGGAAGCACATCAGAAATGGCAAGAATGTAAATGCAGCCGCATGTAAACGCAGGTAAACGCAGGTAATCTCACTGTACAAATGCAGCTGATCGCAGTGTCTGGAGTCTTGAATTTCACAGAACATATTATATGCTTTTAACTGCGGCAGAACAGCCGTCCGTGTGAAAGGCGCCTTATGTGACATAAATTTACTATTAGCAAACTTTGCTGCTGGCAAAGGATTATATTAAAGCCCCAGTGTTTTTGTGCAAAAATAATATTGTTTCTTAATGGCCTGTTCTTATGCTTGTGGTTTCCTAACTTGTGCTGGGTCATGCTACAATGTACTTTTCACACATTGCAGTACATTTCTAAACACCGTTGATTTTTTTTAACAGTGCTGTAATGTATTGATGTTATATATGTTATAGCACATCAGAACGTCCTGTGGGAAAATGCAACATGTCCTATTTTTTTTTTTCAATGCATACCAAGGCAGCAGGTTGTATGAGCTGAACCCATAGAAAATAAGGGAAATTGTCCTGTTCTTGCTTTGGGAATTCATTAGGCAATGCAGCTCAATGTTGCTGGTGTGAATGAGCCAAAAATGATCGTTAGGATTAAAAGTGCTACATTTTAAAACCTGAAAACATCATATGAAAAAAAAAAAATCATGGCTCGCTAAGATGTATGCACATTGCTTTTTCTTTAGCCGTAGACAGAAGGACACCATCACACTAAGCTAATTTTATTTCAAATTTGGAAACAATACTAGTCCTTGGCCTCTTCTGTGATATGCTTTTAAATAGCATGAACATAGCTTCTGCTGGTTGCCACAGAAACAGGCTAATAATGATTCCCAAACATTAATATTACTATGCTTCCCTAGGGAACTACAGGCAGCGTCATAATTGTGCACCTAGGGAATTTTCCATTAAGTGCACTGAAAGTAAGTTCATCTATTTTTAGGTGGCTATTTGAGCATACAAGAAGTTACGGTGTATCTACCTGTGTATATTAATATCGAAATTGTGTGTGATCTTTATTCTGGAAGAGTTTTGTCCTGAATTTTTTGAAGCAGTTATGTTAGTGAGAGATGTCTATGGATGCTAAAATGTGACTGCTAGTTTAAGATTTATTTATTACAGGTATTTATACAGCGCCAACAATTTACACAGCAGTCACACCATTTCCTGCCCTCAAGGAGCATACAACCTAAAGTTCCTATCTTACATACATACACATACTAGGGTCAGTTTAGACAGGGGCCAATCAACCTATCAGCATGTCTTTTGGTGTGGGAGGAAACCTGAGTACCCGGAGGAAACCCACGCAGGCACAGGGAGAACATGCAAACTCCATGCAGGTAGTGTCCTGGTTGGGATTTGAACCGACAACTGTGATTACAGACTCTGGGATTCAAACTTAGGACTTTAGTGCTGCAAGGCAGGAGTGCTAACCACTAATGCCGCGTACACACGGTCGGACTTTTCAGCAACAAAAGTCCGACGGCCTGTCCGACAGACTCTCGACGGACTTTTGGCGGACTTCCGACGGACTTTCTAACAAACGGACTTGCCTACAAACAATCACACAAAAGTCCGACGGCTTCGTACGTGATGACGTACACCGGACTAAAGTAAGGAAGTTGATAGCCAGTAGCCAATAGCTGCTCTAGCGTGGGTTTTTGTCCGTCGGACTAGCATACAGACGAGCGGATTTCTGGGTCCGGCGGACTTATGACGTAAAGATTTGAAGCATGTTCCAAATCTAAAGTCCGTCAGATTTTCGACTTTTGGAAAAGTCCGCTGAAGGTCCGATGAAGCCCACACACGATCGGATTGTTCGTCGGACCAGTCCGGTCGAAAAGTCAGACCATGTGTACGCTGCATTAGACACTGTGCTCACTATGATAGATGTAATGAGTTAAAAAAAAGCTTAATTTGTTCATTTGGATAGACAGTGTAGCTGGACTGCAAATTTTCTTTATTTGTGATGACTTTTTGGTCAAACTGCTACCTGCTGAGCAGAATTTTTTTCCGGTAGGTGTTATCTAACCCTGTATGTGTATCTGCAGCACTCATAAACATGCACCCTACTATAGGGTGACCAGACGTCCCCGATTTCTGGGGACAGTCCCCGGACAGAGGACACTGTCCCTGGACCAAGACTGTTTTGTCCGCGGTTTTGTCCCCAACAGGGGCAGCGCCAGACAGGGCCACTGATAAGCCCAGGGCCATCTTTAAAACACAGCACTTAAAATTAGGAGCCCCATCGGCGCTGCAAATTCACTGGTCCAATCCACTGTGCATACTGTGCATACACACAGGCGACAGCCGGTATCGGCGCACTGTGCTGCATATTTCTCAAGGCTCCAGCAAGGAACGGGAGGTGCCATGAGTTCCACTGACGCTCTGACCCCACCTCTTGCCATGCATGCTGCCTTTGTACATCAGATGCCATAGGGGTAGGACCGGACCACGAAGTGGAACTGATGTCAGAGTGCTAGTAGTAGTGGCAGCCAAGTCAACAGCACTGGTGTTGGTGTGAGCCCACAGATGGTGATTGGAGCTCAGCTGGCCAGGACCAGGTAGGACTTTCTCCCCCCTGACCCCTTACTCCCCATAGGTAGTGAGTTTTAATACCCTGACCAGATCAGACCCTGAGTCCCTGGCTGTAATTATTAGAGAGCACGCAGCATGGGCCACCAGACCATTGGCACTGTGCTGACATCTTCCACACATAGACAGTGCTGTGTTTCACTGCTTGATACGCTTATTTTAGGCCTGGTTCACGTATATATGGGTTGGCGGCCCACATTTGCACAGGCACAGCAGCCCATTCATTTGAATGGGCTGCCATGCCTGTGTTTCCCACAGAGAAAAGGTGCATGGAACATTTTAAAAATGCAGTGACCTTAAAATCGCATTCTGCTTTTGCACCTTGCGATTTCTCTACAGTTCCTGCACCAGCAAATATGCTACATTTTTAGATGCATGGGCCATCCATAACAGTCCACAGCCCACCCCAACCAAAGCACTGTGAAAAAGATCCTTAAAAATAATACAAAAATAAAATTGTGAAAAAAAAATAATAAACAAAAAAAATTGACACTGTCTATTGCTCTACTGACACTATCCAGTGCCCTACTGACATCATCCTGCACATACTACCCACCTCCATACACTCTGCACTCCTCTCCTGCACATACTACCCACCGCCATATACTCCACACTCTTCTCCTGCACATACTACCCACCGCCATATACTCCACACTCTTCTCCTGCACATACTACCCACCGCCATATACTCCACACTCTTCTCCTGCACATACTACCCACCACCATATACTCTGCACTCTTCTCCTGCACATACTACCCACCGCCATATACTCCACACTCTTCTCCTGCACATACTACCCACCACCATATACTCTGCACTCTTCTCCTGCACATACTACCCACCACCATATACTCTGCACTCTTCTCCTGCACATACTACCCACCGCCATATACTCCACACTCTTCTCCTGCACATACTACCCACCACCATATACTCTGCACTCTTCTCCTGCACATACTACCCACCACCATATACTCTGCACTCTTCTCCTGCACATACTACCCACCGCCATATACTCCACACTCTTCTCCTGCACATACTACCCACCACCATATACTCTGCACTCTTCTCCTGCACATACTACCCACCACCATATATTCCACACTCTTCTCCTGCACATACTACCCACCACCATATACTCTGCACTCTTCTCCTGCACATAATACCCACCACCATATACTCCACACTCTTCTCCTGCACATACTACCCACCACCATATACTCTGCACTCTTCTCCTGCACATAATACCCACCACCATATACTCCACACTCTTCTCCTGCACATAATACCCACCACCATATACTCTGCACTCTTCTCCTGCACATAATACCCACCACCATATACTCCACACTCTTCTCCTGCACATACTACCCACCACCATATACTCTGCACTCTTCTCCTGCACATAATACCCACCACCATATACTCCACACTCTTCTCCTGCACATACTACCCACCACCATATACTCCACACTCTTCTCATGCACATACAACCCACCACCATATACTCCACGCTCTTCTCCTGCACATACTACCCCCACTGCCATATACTCTGCACTCCTCTCCCTCATTATATTAGTGTTACTGTTGATGTCATTGTCAGAAAGTCAGTTAAGCCAGCCATAGATGATTAGAATCTTGCCTGGTTTAGTAGGGAATGGCTAATAGGTAGCCCTGTTGCAGTTTTGTTGCATCATTTCTTTTTTGAGTAGGCAGAATGAAAAGGCATGCTGCCTAGTTGTTTTTGGTTAGCACCCCATTTTTCTTTACATGTTATTATCTTATTATAAGGGCTCATTTACAGCAGAAATTACGAGTGTGTTTTTGCATGTGCAGTGATGTGCATTTGACGTGTGTTTTTACACACATTTGCATGCATTTGTGGTGTATTTTTCCTAAGCTTGCATTTTCATTTGAGGTTACTTCCATCTTCCTTCTTCTCTGGGCTTTTATGTGCCCTGCACTGCATTGCAGTGCATTTTGCACATTTACATGCATTTGTGTGCATTTGCAGTGTGTAAAAATGAGGCTAGTTGTCTTTTTTGACTACACTGCACTGCAATAGTGTGAACTATGCCCATAGGATTACCTGGATTTTGGATTTTCTGTGCAATTAGAGTGCAGTCAAAAATGCATTCTACTGCATTGCACTGCATCTGGTGTGAATGGGCCCTAAAACAATACTTTTGTTAATATACCAGACATAAAGATATAGGGGTTGATTTACTAAAGGAAAATAGGCTAATAATTTTGAAAGAGAATTTTCACTTTTTAATGGAATTTCTCTTAGCTTAGTAAATGAGGTGAAGCTCTCTTGGCTTCTGTCATCCATCATGTGCAAGCAAAAATATACCAGTATTTTCTTATTTTATTGCACATCTTTTGATATTCTTTCCAAAAGTACATTTCCACCACATGCTAGAAAAAGAAATTCCCTTGCGAAATGAACAGCCTATTTGCCTTTAGTAAATCAACCCCACGATAATCAGGTATGCTGAAAGGGTTTGGTTGTTCAAACTTCTTCTAAAAATGTAGTTTACCCAGTAGTCTGACAATGACCTGGTAAACTTCCAAAGAACATATGTGAAGTGTTTTTTTTTTTTCTGCGCCATGCGGAACCTGCGCACTATACATTAGGCAGTTGTTTAGTAGAAGGGAACATACATCACTAGAAAGGTATGTCTTCCTTTTTTAAGTGTGGAATGCGTCTGGAAGGCTTCTGATCACCTGTTACTCCTTCGTATACCTTGCATTAATGTCTCAAAGTGTCATTTAGTAAGGCGTTAATAATGCTAATCTAAAACACAGTGGGTGTCTCACAAGATTTAATACTTTTTGATATACTTAAAAAAAAAAAAAGTGACAGTGATAGAGAAATCTTGGTGTCAGTCCTATGTCACCACGTCTCACAGCAATCCACAAAGTTGTTAATAACAGGAAGGACTGCATTCCGGATACCTGATTATTAGGGCAAAGCCAATGGCGATTCCACTGTCTGGAATGAAGGTATGATGGTAGAGGACTTCTTTGTGACTTGTGTATCATAACCTCAATGTATCAAACATAAAGTATTCCAAAAATGTATTCATATTATACTGTAGGTATGCTATATACTTAGGTGAGCAGGTGTTCTTTACAAAAGGGAATCTATTTTTGTTCTTTTGACCTAGTATTTTGATAAATTAGTAATTATACAAAAGGGATCCAGTTGCTGTGTTTTTCAAAGATGTTAAATTATTGCTTGGGCAAACTCCATTTTACAGCCTCGAAGGTAAAGTGTATGTCATCCAAAACAAATATAATTGCTGATGATATACTTGGGTTTTCTTTGCAGTTTTGTAAGCTCAGTTATTTAATATCAAATTGCTTGCCTCTGCAAATCCTTGATATTGTTGTGCCACTATGCATTCTTACCTGAACAGAGCTGCTGTCGCTGGACCCTTTCGATTATTTAGAAGCAATGTCTAAAAGTACTAGAAATGTGGAAAGCGCACATATGGCACATTAAATGTAAAACATTGCTGACTTATTGGCGCTACATAGAAAAAGGCTAAAAATATTGCTATTATTGTTATTATGAGATCAATACAAAATCTTAATATGCTCAGAAAATAACAAAAATAGACATCTAGTATTTAGGGACAGCCACATAGCGATTTTTTTTTTTTTTATTATGGTAGCACAATTGACCAAAAATTTCTTGTAAAACCACCTTCCGTTTAGTTATTTCTGACACAATCAATTATCATTTGTAATAATGGCATTGCACAATTATAATAATTGCATATCGTATAATATGCAGTGACTCTGAAAATGTGCCATTGTTTCATGGGTATTTGGTGTCCCTAGGCTGGCTTTACCATAATGCAAAGCTAAAATGTAACTTACATCATGTTTAGCAATATACACCCCACCACAAACATATCCTTTAATTATTTTCTGCTTTGGAAAAGACTTCAAGTGAGTGTAAAAACAAACCTTTTTATTTTCTTTAGGATAGAAGGATTAAGGGTTAGGACCCCTGACAGGTCCCCCCTGCTGTCTGTGACCCCACTGGGGAAATTCTATCAATTTATTTTTCCTGGTGACTATTGTTTTCATTTTGACCGGAATTCCACCTAATTGTTTTACTTGAGTTTTATCTTTAGTACACTGGATTTAATTGTAAATGTTTAGCTGGACCTCAGTGCGTGAAGGCCTGTTTTGCAGTACTTGAGTCCATGTAAGCCCCTCACACAACTCTTTTAAATCTGGTTTTGCATGTTGCCAATTTAGCGTCATATTTGATGGCTGTTAAACAAAATAGGATATAGAGCATCATTAAACAACAGATATAGTGAACCTTCCAAAACACTTAATAAACCTAGCCTTTTATCCCTCTTGGTTGTTCCTCTCCACTGTAAATCGAGCCAAGTCTGTACATCTGGGGCTGCCTGAAATGGCAGTAATCTATTTCAGAATGTATTTCTGGTTCTTTTCACTGATAGCATGGACAAATCATTGAAATAAATTGAACTTAGCTAAAGGGTAGAAAAAGCGAACACTTGATATAGGAAAATGGCTATCATGGCGCAGGCTGTTTTAATATTGATCCATGCCATTGACATGTTGTATATACCGATAGCTGAGCCAAGTAACACAAACATACATTACTCACTGGTTTCCCACACTACTTCCATATGATTCAGGTTAACCAGCGAGAAAATGTGTTATGGATTATATTAATTCAGTCCAGGGATAACTTTGGTTTAGCTCGAAGCAGCCTAAATAGTCAGAAATGTTCACAAGGGGCAAATCTACAGTTTTCTGTTGCATCCTTGGGGCAACATTGTGGCACCTGACCAGTGTAATGACAGATGGTAATACACATAGGGTGCCATGTAATACGATGGATTAGGATCGGGCTCAGGTAAGTATAAGAACGGGTGGGGGGAGTGGAATGCAGTAGGTTTTTTTTACTTTTAATGCAAAGACTGCATTAAGGTAAAAACCCGCAGCCTTTTCAACCACTTTAATGCATTACCTGCATTAAGGTAAAGAATGTTTTACAACTTGCTATGCTCCACCGCTTCCCTAAATACAGGCGGTCCCTGGGTTACAAACATCCAACTTACAAACGACTCGTACTTACAAACGGAGGGAGACAACAGGAAGTGAGAGGAAATCTACCCCTAGGAAGGGAAATTCACTCCTGTAATGCCCTGTACACATGACCGGTTTTGCCGTCATAATAAACTCCAATGGTTTCTCCGACGGAATTCCGCTCAAGCGGTCTTGCCTACACACGGTCACACCAAAGTCCGACCGTCCAGAACGCGGTGACGTACAACACGTACGGCGGGACTAGAAAAAGGAAGTGCAATAGCCAGTAGCCAATAGCTTCCGTCTCGTACTTGCTTCAGAGCATGCGTTGTTTTTGGTCCGTCAGAACAGCATACAGATGAGCGGTTTTCCCGATAGGAATTGGTTCCGTTGGAAATATTTAGAACATGTTCTATTTCTAGGACCGTCAGAATTTTCGAAAAAAAAAAGTCTGATGAGGCATACACATGATCAGAATAGACGATGAAAAGCTTCTGTCGGAATTTTTCTGTCGGACATTCCGCTCGTGTATACGCAGCCTTAGAGTAGAGTTAGTGAAGTGAAATCTTCTGAACAGGGGCACAGATAGCAAAACAAATGTTACAGGGGTGTTAAAGTGGTTGTAAACCCTTAACAACCACTTTTTACTACAGGTAAGCCTATAATAAGGCTTACCTGTAACTACCCCCGATATCCCCTGTATATGCATGTGCCGATGTCATCGGCGCTTGCGCATTGAAGCAACAGCACATACGTGCCGTTGCTTCAGTTAGCATGCTGTTACCGGCAGCTCCCGTGCGCATGCGGGAGTGATGTCATCGTGGCTCTGGCCAATCACAGCACCGGAGCCCGCGATACCCAGAAGTAACTCCGGGAGCGATGTCGCCGGCCGGAGAAATGTAAAGGACCGCTGCGGGGGCTTCGATCTAAGGTAAGTAATTCATAATGAGCTGGTATTCTGTGCATACTAGCTCATTATGCCTTTGTCTTGCAGGGTTTTTTTTGTTGGTAGTGGGTTTACAACCACTTTAACTCTTCCCTATGCTATTCACAAAAAAACATAAAAATGATATTTTTGGCTGTGGTTATACTTAAAAAATTGACCTGTTCTGACTTACATACCAATTCAACTTAAGAACAAACCTACAGACCCTATCTTTGTAATCTGGGGACTTCCTGTACTTGCATACAGTATCTCACAAAAGTGAGTACACCCCTCATATTTGTAAATATTTTATTATATCTTTTCATGTGACAACACTGAAGAAATTATACTTTGCTACAATGTAAAGTAGTGAGTGTACAGCTTGTATAAAAGTGTAAATTTGCTTTTCCCTCAAAATAACTCAACACGCAGCCATTAATGTCTAAACCGCTGGCAACAAAAGTGAGTACACCCCTAAGTGTAAATGTCCAAATTGGGCCCAAAGAGAACAAAATAAGTTTATCTTGGTCTCAGCAGACCACAGGACATGGTTCCAGTAATCCATGTCCTTAGTCTGCTTGTCTTCAGCAAACTGTTTGCGGGCTTTGTTGTGCATCATCTTTAGAAGAGGCTTCCTTCTGGGAGGACAACCATGCAGACCAATTTGATGCAGTGTGTGGCGTATGGTCTGAGCACTGACAGGCTGACCCCCTACCACTTCAACCTCTGCAGCAATGCTGGCAGCACTCATACGTCTGTTTCCCAAAGAGAACCTCTGGATATGACACTGAGCACATGCACTCAACTTCTTTGGTCGACCATGGTGAGGCCTGTTCTGAGTGGAGCCTGTCCTGTTAAACCGCTCTATGGTCTTGGCCACCGTGCTGCAGCTCAGTTTAAGGGTCTTGGCAATCTTCTTATAGTCTAGGCCATCTTTATGTAGAGCAACTTTTTTTTTTTTTCAGATCCTCAGAGAGTTCTTTGCCATGAGGTGCCATGTTGAACTCCCATTGACCAGTAAGAGAGTGAGAGCGACAACACCAAAGTTAACACACCTGCTACCCATTCACACCTGAGACCTTGTAACACTAACGAGTCACATGACATCGGGGAGGGAAAATGACTAATTGGGTCAAATTTGGACATTTTCACTTAGGGGTGTACTCACTTTTGTTGCCAGCGGTTTGGACATTAATGGGTGTGTGTTGAGTTATTTTGAGGGGACAGCAAATTTACACTGTTATACAAGCTGTACACTTACTACATTGTAGCAAAGTGTAATTTATTCAGTGTTGTCACAAGAAAAGATATAATAAAATATTTACAAAAATGTGAGGGGTGGACTCCCTTTTGTGAGCTACTGTAAATCTTCAATCGACTCAAAGCTGTCCCTGGCTGCATCTCTTCTCTCACTCTACTCTCAGGGATTGAGGCAGCAGCAGGAACTACTAGCTTCTTCTACTGTCAATCAAATGTTGTGAGGAGTGGGGCCGAGTCACGCTGTGTGGACACACACAATATGGCTTGGGATTGAGCCCACACATCTGCCTCCATAGCAAGCTATGCTGTAGGGCAGACACAGAAGAGGAAGAACACAGTGCGCCATTTGGGCACCCCAGAAGAGGAAGATGCTCTGTGCAATACCATTGCACAGAGCAGGTAAGTATAAAATGTGTATTATCTTAATTAAATAATGCTTTAAAAAACACATTAAACTTGTTTGTAGGATGTGTTTCAGTACGCACGGAAAATAAAACATTAACATCACAGCCAGGACACAAGTATTCTCGGTATGAGAAATCTGCAGTTCCCATCCACATGTAAGAACTCTTCATTTCACTATAGGACAAACTAGTGATGCATAGATCAACTGGAGGAAATATTAAGAACTGTGGGGGACATAGGTGATCAACACTCCTTGAAATGTTGAGGGTTTATTAGCAGATGTCGGAGGACTATTGCTCAGGATTAGATGGCGTTTGGCGGCGTGTGAAAGGTAAATATTTACAGTCATTTTTATACTGGTATAACTTGTGTATAATGGCAGGGTCACTTTAAAGGGGAGGCTGTGTTGTTTGTGTTTGGTGACTTCAAAAAAGTTGCGTGAACTCAAAATAGGGCCTATATGCACTGTCGTGCTAACGGAATCAAAGCTGTTGGCTACTAATGGTGACATTTAACATGATCAAAAGCATTACAGCTGTAATGGGCCCTTTTATGAAGTCTGCTAATAAGTTGACTATTGTTAGAAGAAGAGATTAAACAACATCTTGATAATGCGATGACAAAAAATACATTGACCAGTCTATCAGCCCATCAGCCGTGGATAGAACTGTTTACATTCATTGTGCTCCATCACTCCGGGGGAGCAACAAGCAGAGTTGTTCAGTTGCTCATGAAGATAAATGGCTACATTTGTGCTAAGAATGAATAGGGGCAATTCTGTCTCTTTCATCTCAAATAATATATAGCTTCCATTTCCATGTAGTGCAATATTGTTCATCTCTAGTTTCGTTTTACTTTTTTCACCATGTTTCTGCTAGACAGTTTTTTCTATTTGGCTTTAAACCTGAGCACTGAAAAGATACATAAATGAATACAGTCCTGTAATCAATAAATGTATTTTTGCAAGCAGTGTAAGTACCTGAATTTGACCAGGATTCAGTTTCTTGCAGTCTGTGTACAGCAGGGGTGGAGTAAGACTAGAAGACACAGTAGGAACCAATAAGTTCATGTGCTGACAGGACACACAAGGGAGATTTTCCTTTACTTCCTGTCCCATAGCCAAAACAGGAAGTGAGTGGTAATTCCTCCAAAGTGAGGGAATCCTTGGTTGTCACCAGGGTCATCAGAGTGGGTCCCCATTGGAAGATTCCAACCTATTACTGTTCTGGTGAAAACCCTAAATTTGGAATTTTCTTTGACTTTCACCTTGGACAAATAGAGAGGGTGAATCTACTTAACGGGGGTACAGACAACTATAGCAACTTCACAAGTGTTCTAATCCCTTCCCACTGTTTCCAAAGCTAAGAAAGTTTTGCCTTTAGTTATACTCTAACAGAATTCACCCAGTTTTGATTTCTCATTGCCATGAAATGTACTACAAGACCCAGTATTTAGATCCCCATATACAACATATATGCCACAGTTCTTTCCAATATTTTGTACATTCTTCATTTTATATAGGTGGGAAATTGGTTGTGAATGTCACACCAGGTTCTTTGTCATAGACACACAAAAAATTAAAAATCAACCCAAACTGCAGTCCAGGGGGCTGATTTGAACCTGAGATGATCTATTGCAATATTTCCGACATTTATAAAAGAAATGTGCCTGAACAAAACTTAAAAAATATGATCTTTATAGCTCCTTTAAAGGAAAAATTTTCCCTTGCACTCCAAATTTAATAAGTAACACAACTTCTGTTGTTGAGGTTTAAAAATATTACCGGGTTCTTTACATACATAACCATTTGGAATGTTGTAAAAATGAAAAATATACACTGAGCAAAATTGTAAACGCAACACGTTTGTGTTTACCCCTATTTATCATGAGCTGAACTTAAAGATCTATGACTTTTTTCTATGTACAGAAAAGGCCTATTTCTCGCAAATATTGTTCACAAATCTAAATCTGTGTTAGGCTGGCCATACACTATGCAATTTTCTTGTACAATTTTCTTTTAGATTTACCAAAACCATTTATTATGAGGTCAAATCTAAACACTTTGTATTTGTATACAATCAGGCAGGCCCTTGCACTACGTTGTTGATGGTAAATCTAAAGGAAAATTAAGAAGAAAACTGTATAATGTATGGCCAGCTTTAGTGGGCACTTCTTTGCTGAAATAATCCATCCACCTCACAGGTGTGGCATATTAAGATGCTGATTAGACAGCATGATTATTGCACAGGTTTGCCTTAGGCTGGCCACAAAAGGCCACTCTAAAAAATGCAATTTTACTGTACTGGGTGGGGGGGGGGGGGGGGTTCAGGGCGGTCTGAAAATCAGTCAGTATCTGGTGTAACCACCTTTTCTGCTCACACAATGCAGCACATCTCCTTTGCATAGAGTTGATCAGGTTGTTTATTGTGGCCTTGTGGAATGTTGGTCCATTCCTCTTCAATGGCTGTGCAAAGTTGCTGGATATTGGCAGGAACTGGAACATGCTGTCATATATGCTGATCCAGAGCATCCCAAACATGCTCAATGGGTGAAATGTCAGGTAAGTATGCCGGCCATGCAAGAACTGGGATGTTTTCAGCTTCCAGGAATACTATGTACAGATCCTTGCAACATGGGACCGTGCATTATCATGCTGCAACATGAGGTGATGTGGTGGTGGATGAATGGCACTACAATGGGCCTCAGGATCTCACGGTATCTCTGTGCATTCAAAATGCAATAAATAAAATGCACCTGTGTTTGTTGTTCATAGCATACGCCTGCCCATACATGACCCCACCGGCACCATGTGCCACTCGATCCACAATTCTGACATCAGCAAACCGCTCACCCACACTACGCCATATACACTGTCTGCTATCTGCCCTGTACAGTGAAACCCGGGATTCATCCATGAAGAGAACACCTCTCCAAAGTGCCAGATGCCATAGAATGTGAGCATTTGCCCACTCAAGTCGGTTACGACAACAAACTGCAGTCAGGTCGAGACCCAGATGAGGATGAGGAGCATGCAGATGAGCTTCCCTGAGACGGTTTCTGACAGTTTGTGCAGAAATTCTTTGGTTATGCAAACCAATTGTTGCAGCAGCTGTCCGGGTGGCTGGTCTGAGACGTTCTTGGAGGTGCAGATGCTGGATGTGAGGTCCTGGGCTAGTGTGGTTACATGTGGTCTGCGTTTGTGAGGCCGGTTGGATGTACTGCCAAATTCTCTGCAATGCCTTTGGAGATGGCTTATGGTAGAGAAATGAACATTTAATTCAAGGACAACAGCTCTGGTGGACATTCCTGCAGTCAGCATGCCAATTGCACGCTCCCTCAAAACTTGCGACATCTGTGGCATTGTGCTGTGTGATAAAACTTTAGAGTGGCCTTTTATAGTGGCCAGCCTATGGTACACCTGTGCAATAATTATGCTGTCTAATCAGCATCTTGATATGCCACACCTGTGAGGTGGATGGATTATCTTGGCAAAGGAGAAGTGCTCACCAACACAGATGTAGACAGATTTGTGAACAATATTTGAGAGAAATAGGTCTTTTGTGTACATAGAAAATATCATAGATCTTTAAGTTCGGCTCATGATAAATAGGGACAAATACAAAAGTGTTGCGTTTATAAGTTTGCTCAGTGTAAAAAAACTGACAAGGAAGGCAAAGCACTACATTGCAGAGATTTTCCCTAATTACTTACTTATTGACATGATAAATGGCAGTTTTTTGTGGGAAAATAAAAATATCCTCAATCGGATTTTCATTTATGCGTCTGTGGATTCTTTTTGTCATGTTAATGCATTTTCTACATCCCAGGCTGTTGACACTACAGATAAAACAGCAATGTCCTTATCACCAGTTTATGACTGCTGGGATAGGGAAGTGAATGGCTTTATAGTTTAGCTGTCTATCCCATTAAAACACAGCCATTCGCTGCGGATTACCATAATAGGATTTCACTCAGCTGGTTAGTACAGAAAAGTAGCATTGTACTGCAGCTAAAAGAAGGGCGCAGAACACGCTAGGCTATGTAACTTTCATGTTTCTAGTCTATCACTAAGCAGATAGAGGAATATTGACAGCACAGGTGAGTTTTTTTTTTTTTTTTTCCTCGGCATGACTCTGAAGCACCTGCTGTCAAGAATAGTAAAGTAGATGGCAATTGAGCGTGTAAACTGTTTTTATTTTTCTTTCTTTTTTGGAACAAAGATTCGAAGCAGACATGAATTATTTAAAGAACATTCTGAAGCTGGGGCATTTCTTGTGTTTATTGTTAAACAAGGTTAAAGAATGAAATTTGGTGCCGCCCATTGTAAGCACTGTCAGTTTTTTTTTCCAAGACAATGAAAGCTAAAAAAAAAAACAGCCAAACCATCTGACAGCAAATAGGCAGCCACCATAGTGCTAAACATTAAGAATAGCAAAGGCCCAAGAACGGGGCTCCTGTGATTTTTTTTTTTTTTTTGATCATTTCATTCAACCTTTTAGTGTTTTGGAACACACCGGCCTCATCTTTCAAATCTGGAGGGCAGTGCTGTACACAGTTCTAATAATCTGCTGTTCTCCAGTACATGGTACAGAGTGAAAGAAGACAATTGATAGCAACTATGGGATAAATTTATATTTCTCCCTTACAGAAAAGTTGTAGAGAATGCTGCATTTTATTATTCTTACAAAAAGTAAAAAATAAAATATTTAAATATATAACAATACTGCTGTATTTTATGTAACGGGACATAGGGCCTAATGTCAAAATAGCAGGGGCCCACTTGCCTGCCAAAATTAGATATAGGGACACCAACCTGTATGGTAGGAAATCTGAGAAAATGTTTAGTGGGACTGCTCGTGAAACTTACAGGAGCTTATTGGTTTTTAATCATTTCAGGACCATAGACAGTACATAACAAAGGATGTATCCACATTATTTTATCATATATTGCATGACAGTGCAGCATACCAGCCTAGGGGCCTTTATTTGCAGTAATGCATGGCAACATATATTGAGTGCAATGTCTTTCTGCAATAAAATCCACTTACCTGCCTGCTCCTTGTCTTCTCCAGCATGTAAAATGAGCTGCACATGCACAGTTCAGCTTACATCACCGGGACGGTCTCTTTGTGCCGGGATGACTGACTCCTGCTTATGCGCAGGGGTAACATCATCCTCACGCTGGCCAATGGAGACGGCTGAAGACTGACACTCACAAGAAGATGTCAGCGAGGTACAGGGAAGTAGGAAAGGTAAGTTTTGCTCTGTTGTAAGATGCATTGTGGTTTTCTGCCAAAAAATAGTACATGCATTATTTTTTGACAGCGCGTCACATGCTAGTGCATTGTCACGTGTTGTGCTGCATGTCTGTTGGGCATTGTGTTGGAGTACTATTTGAAGTGGTTCTAAAGGCTTAAGGTTTTTATGCATGGAGGTAAAAAAAATTCTGTGTGCAGTAGCCCCCCAGCCTCCGCTAACACTCACCTGAGCTTCGTTTCGATCCAGCGATGCGCACAAGAGCTGAGCTTCTCCCGGGTCTCTCATTACTCATTGGCTGAGACAGCAGCAGGACACATTGGCTCCTGCTACTGTCAATCACAGCCAGTGAGCCAATGAGGAGAGAGCAGGGCCAAACCGTGGCTCTGTGTGTCTTTTGGATGCCTAGAGTGGGGCTTGGGAGCGAGCATGCATCAGTGCCCCCAGAGCAAGCGGCTTGCTATTGGGGGCATTGGTTGAAGAGTAGGAGCACCATTGGGGGACCCGAGAAGAGGAGAATCAGGGCTGCTCTGTGCAAAACCACTACACATGGCAGGTAAGTATAACATGTTTGTCTTTTGTTTTTTTATTAAAACTTTAATGTCACTTTAAGCTGGCCATATGTTATACAATTTTCTTATTCAATTTCCTTTAGGTTTACCTTCAACTATGTAGTGCAAGGGCCTGCCTGATTACATACATATTGTAAGTGTTTAGGTTTGACCTCATATTATATGATTTTGGTAAATCTAAAGGAAATTTGTACAAGAAAATTGTATAATGTATGGCCAGCCTTAGAATGAATGGTACCTGATTGCATCAATGCAGTTAATATGTATTGTCACATATTGTGGCAATGCGAGCGTTGGCACAAATAGATGGTGTGAATAAGCCATGATGTGGCAATGTTCTACCGCATATTACTGCAACACAAAGTAGTATGTGTATTGTGGTAACACTCCAGGTAGCTGCCAATGCACCTGCATTACAGCAAGCCACAACTTACTCACAGTGCACTGTTGCATACTGGTTTTGCTGAAAATACTGTTGGTGTGTTTTTTTGTATATTGAGATTCACTGCCAGCCCATTAAAAATGAATGGGCTTATTTAATGCACAGATAAGTGTGGAGGGGCCCTAAGAGATATGTGTACTTCTATAAAATGTACATGCTTAGAAATAATTCATGTATCTTCTATAAATCTAAATATAAAATGCTGAATGAGCTTGATTGAGCTCAAGTCGACAAATGACCTGCCTTGATTGTAGAGGAGCTCCAATAGAGGGCTATCCAAAACCTAGGACCTCATTTTTATAAAGTCTTTATTATCTGGTGAGTGTGTAATAAAATTGGTCTCAGGTTAGGGAGGAAAGTATTGCAGAAGAATTTGAAAGCAGCTTTATTACTGATATGAATTGAATTTAGCATTTTATGATCTATATGAAGAAAATCATATAACCTTTATTTTACTGTTTGTACTTTTTATTGTCATCTGTAATAGTTTTAGTCATGCTTGTATAAAGTGTCATCTTATTTATTAGAGTCTGGAAAAGTTGCAGAGTGCTGGCTTTTTGCACATATATTTTTAGGTTCCTCGTTCTTCATTTACCTGTGTAATTGGAGGGAGGAGTAGCAAGAATATTTTTAGATGGCTTTGAAAGGCGTTGTGAACTGAAGTCAGTTTAAATTGTTATGCAGCCTGACTTGTCCATCTTCTTTGTCCTTCTGGAGAATGTACGAAACTACATAAAATATGTAAATGAATGTAACAGAAAAGCTCCTTATTTCTAATTTTACTAGGAAATGTGAGAAGTCATCTACCGTTTTCACAGCTTACATATGTGTTTAATATTGGAATTTTATAAAATTGAAAAATACAGGATTTGTCTCAATCCAGTGAATTCATTAACATAAATAAATCATTTACCATGACCCTAGGTTCACACTCGTGCAGGCTGTTCGCCCAAAGTTTGCTCAGGCGCTGCAACCCATTCATTTGAAATGGACTGCTGTGCCGCGTTAAACGCACAAAAAAGTGCATGAATCTTAATAAAAATGCGATCGCAGGCAAACCACATGGTGAACTTTCTAATAGGGATGCACCGAAATTTCGGCCGCCGAAACATATCGGCCGAAAATGGCATTTTCGGCAATTTGCCGAAAGAGAATTCTTGCCGATAATGGGGGTGGGGCCCCGCCCCCTGGTGCCGCCCATTGCCCGGGCATCTTCCTGGCTTGCCCCAGTCCTCCCTCCTCCTCTCCTCCCTTCCTCCCTCCTCACAGAGCGGCGATCTCCATGTGTCCATGTGAATTGAATTGCCCGGGCAGCTGCGTGACGTGATTACAGGAGGTGGGACATTGTTACTGCAGCCGCCCGGGCAATTCAATTCACAGCTCCAGGACACACAGAGATTGCCGCTTTTATCCGGGCACGGGTGAGGCTGCATTCAGACACTGGCAGGCTGCATTAAGGGGAACAGTGTGTGCCCAGGGCAAGCATTACTGCAGATGTTTGTCCGCAGCTAATCCACAAGATTTATGTGCCCACAGTGCTGCTGCGGAAGAGTCATTTGTAAAACCAGGTCACAGGCCAAAAGCTGTACTCCTTTTACTGACCATATAAAAAAAAATAATAATAATCTTGATTTTGACCCAGCTAGGTTTTTATCGCCATGTGATAGAATGGGGAAGGGTTAAGTTGTTATTGCTAGTAGAGGCAAAGATATGCTCATTCCCAATAGAAGTCTGTTGGAAGGAACGGGGTAGCTTGCTTGGGGCCAGTTCACACCAGATGCAGTTCCGTGCACTTTTGTTTTTGCACAAAATGCATGCACAGTGTTTTCCATGTATTCCAATGGCTCTAGTTCATACCATGCAGTCAGTTTCCGCACCGAAACTCTAAGGGTGGAGAGGCTCGCCTGCACAGAGTCCTGACCTCAACTCGATAGAACACCCTTTGGATGAATTAGGGTGGAGATGGCGAGCCAGGCCTTCTCATCCACCTCAGTGCCTGACCTCACAAATGCGGTTCTGGAAGAATGGTCAAACACTCCCATAGACACACTGCTAAACCTTGTGGACAGCCTTCCAAGAAGAGTTGAAGCTGTTATAGCTGCAAAGGGTGGGCCAACTCAATATTGAACCCTACGGACTAAGACTGGGATGCCATTAAAGTTCATGTGTGTGTGTGTAAAGGCAGGGCGTCTCAATACTTTTGGTAGTATAGTGTATATAGTGCATTGATCTATATTCCATGATGCAAAAGTGTTAACTAAACATCAGCAATGTATCTCCAATTTTCAAGTAGGCAGTGTTGAGAGGATGCTGCCTATTCATATTTATTTCATTATGTTTGTTTTAATGGTGTTTTTGTATCAGTTCTAACAATTGTAATTTTTGAGGTTCCTGGTGAGGTTAAGTGTTTTTAGTTGTATTTTATTTTTAACATATATAGTTGTTATCTAGTCAAAATTCGTATTTTATAGTTTACATTTGAATACTGTTTTTTATGACTTTCCTTTTGTAGTGGTTTGGGACTAACTTGTGACTTTAATACAGAGAGGGAGACAATAACTTTATATATCTTTTGTGAATAGTCCTTAGTAGAATACCTTTATAACGCTTATTGCGTCCACAATGGCTCCATCAACAGATCATATGTCTAGGAGGTGTCACATCACTTTTCATCAGACACAGAGACTTATATTTTCCATGTGACCCCAGGCCAGCATTTTTGTGTATTTGCTTCCCACCCTTCCCCTGTTTAACATATCACAGCATATGGGCCCTAGGCTATTAGGAAACGATGTTATACTATAGGTGAGCATTACTTCCAAGCTTTTGATGAAGTGTTACGTTATCCTGGTCTTGGTCTCTTGAGCTCTAATCAGTAAGGGTCAGGTAGCTCTGCACTGTGCTTTAACCTAGCATGAGCTTCAGATTACTTTGTGCAATGCTGACACTTTCCCTCTGGAGTTTGTACAGCAAGTTCAATCACGAAATATCATCCTATAAAGAATGTGAAATCTTTAGAGTAATAAGCAAACCAGGGTTATAAATGTAAAGTACAATGATATACAGTTAGCCCAGTCATTGGCAACTACAAATTTGTCTGACATCAAAACAGTCAACAAACAACAGATACCATAGTTGCCGTGCTCCTTTTAGCAGACAAATGATTTCTCCGTTTTTTTTCATGGAACAAAATCAATGAAATAACTGGTTACAGAAAAATCTAAGCAGGAGGCTCCTTACTCTATATCTTGGTGCACTATTTAGATGCCAATGTAGATGCTGCAGTCACTCAGATTGCCAGTAAAAGCCAAGTAACAAACTTTATGCTGCCCAAAAACATTGGGGGGCAGTTAGACAATTCTAATGCTGCGTACACACGAGCGGACTTTTTGACCGGACTGGTCCGACGGACAATCCGATCGGGTGTGGGCTTCATTGGACCTGCAGCGGACTTTTTCGGTCTAAAATCTGATGGACTTTAGATTTAGAACATGTTTCAAATTTTTCCGACGGATTCGAGTCTGGTCGAAAAGTCCGCTCGTCTGTATGCTAGTCCGACGGACGAAAACAGACGCTAGGGCAACTATTGGCTACTAGCTGTCAACTTCCTTATTTTAGTTTGGTCGTACGTCATCATGTACGAATCCATCAGACTTTGGTGTGATCGTGTGTAGGCAAGTCCATTCATTCAGAAAGTCCGTTGGAAGTCCTTCAAAAGTCCGGTCGAAAAGTCTGCTCGTTTGTACGCGGCATAACACTCGAAGACAAGAAAATCTGCTAAGGGCTTGCATAGCATTCCATTTAAATAGTTCATTTTAATGTGAGATGGAAGATGGTGCTATTTTATGGGCTAGGCCTTCCAAGATGCCTAAGGACTGTTGACCATTGGGCATCTACCTGACTCCAAAGACATGAGCTAGGTGCCTTACCAAGCCAAAACTAGTCTTGTTTTGGAAAGACACTACAGAGAGGCAGCATGATATTTCCATCATCGCTCTTAATATAGGCAGAATTTCCAGCCATCTGGAGCTTTCCTGATACACATCCATGCATACATGATAAACATACAATGATAAAGCATATTGGTCTACCAAATACATGTTTTAACCTTTCTGGCCACATGAGGTGGCTATTGGTTGATGGAAGGAGCATTCTATAAGGTGAGACATATGGTACAAATTATTCAAAAGTAAATGAATCCTTTCCTGCAGTTAACTGTGGATGTAAGCTCAGCAGATATGGCTCCATGCTGCCAGGGTAATTGTTCAGCAGGCACAACATTTATCTTAGCAGTCTGCTAAGTGCCACAACAACTGAGGAATAATACAAAATTATTTGAATTGGAAAAAACTACTAATGTGTTACTTGGTTGCATCACGGATGCCCATCGTACAAGAACCACACAGGTTTTCATGCAAATGGACGGCAAGACATAATATAGGCTAACAAAGTACAGTTGTGTAATGCTATTACCGATAGCTACACTCTAATTAGAGGCTTTCCTAGCACCTATAGTACACTACAAGTTTTATTGTCAAATATCCTTTGATTTAGGTGCCCAAATAGTTTGCAGCTCTGCTTTGTGATTGCTTTTAGATTTCCTGAATGCTAATTACAACACCAATTAAAGCAGTAATCCAAATCAGCATGTGATTGAGGTCCAACAGGTGTTGATTGGGACCACTGATAAGTATATTTGGATGGTGTTGTTTTAGACCATGTGCTTGACCGTCACTGTGTTTACTGTTGCCTATAAAATGTGTTAATGTTGGTAATAATTAAGGCGCAAACCCATGAAAAGGCAAAGCAAGATGAGTGAAAATACAAAAATGTTTATTGCACTACTTATCTCGTCTATCGGGTGCTTTAAAATGATATAGGCAGCTAAATTCTGGACACAAAAAAAAGTATTAAAAACAGTACTATCCAGTAGTAATGTGGGTGTAACTGAGATGTATAAAAATTACAAAAATAGTACAGATGCACTGAAATTTCGGCGGCTGAAACATAACGGTCAAAAATTGTGTTTTCGGCATTTTGCCAATAGAGAAAAAAGTGCCGAAAACGCAAATGATTTTACCACGATTTTGCCGCCATTCTTCCTACGATTTTACTGTACTTATGGTGTGTTTTTCATAGGCCATGTAACTCAAAAGCCACAGTAAAAACATAACACGGGTACGTTCTTGATGCGTTCTCAGTGCATTTCAACAGGGAAGTGCGTTTTTGGTGCGGTTTTTTACCTGACCAAAAATGCAGGGAGTGAGATTTTTAACACCACAACGGAAGTGCAACTGACCAGTCTGAAGACGAATATAAAACTTAAAGGGATGCATTTTTCTTGAGCTGTTCTTGCGTTAAAAGTGCCGATAATGACCAACAATAAACTCATATTCATTTAAATTCATGGTATTCATTAAAAAGTCAAATATAATACAATTATATATAAAAATATCTATTTTTATTAAAAAACTGTCATTTTTGGTTTCGGTCAAGTGCATCCTGAATTTTTGGTTTCGGTATCAAAATTTCCAGCCCAGCTGCTTATATCCGTTTCATAAAAATATGTAAAATACATTTAATAATATTTTAGTTAGGAAATTGGTGTATTCGTTTTTGTTTTTTCTATATTTGCCTGGAGTTAATAATTCTTCAAATTATTATATATATTGATTTGAATTGAAAGCTGCAAATGATTAAATCCTGACGCAGGGCACCGCTGCTTTTCTTCTTAAAGCCACCCCATTCATTTAAAAGGAAGGAAGTCCAGCTGGGTGTGACCTACATTTGTAATGCATAGTGGGAATTACGGTTACATCAGAGTGCATTTACACTATTTATAGGATAATTGCTGGGCAAGGCTTTATGATGGAGGTTAGACTCTGTTTATTATAAATATTTTAATTTGCAGTAATAGCTCTGGAGCTACAATTAAGTCATTTTTCGGGGAATTCAATTCAATTTGCTGTTAAGGAAATGGATTCAAAGGGTTGAATTGCATGTACAATATCTCAGGAGGAAAATGAAGCCACCAAAATAAATACAATAATATCATAAGGATGGTATAATTGAAGAATGTTTTCTTCGGCATAACTTTGTGGCTTTCCTTTCTCTCTCCTGGTAATTTAGATTCCTCCGTGATTGCTGGTTTGTTTGTAGATTTGTAACACATAGTAATTTGCCCGTGGAAATCTTAGCTATAGGGATGGTTCTTTCTTTGTTTTACACTCTTTAACTCTTTAGCTTGATTTTTATGTAACAGGGTTCTAAGCAAAAAATTCTTCATTTGAACAGATGGAATTCTGTAGGGAGTATCTCTGTTTTAGCTGTGGTTAAGCTATTACATTAAAAATGATTGGACTTGGATATAGTAGATTAAATGGAAGCGAATACCACAGCCGATCAGACTAAAGCTGGTCATACATTATACAATTTTCTTATTCAATTTCCTTTAGATTAACCTACAACTATGTAGTACAAGGGCCTGCCTGATTGCAGACAAATGGAAAGTGTTTAGGTTTGACCTCATATTATATGGTTTTGGTAAATCTAAAAGAAAATTGTATAATGTATGGCCAGTCTTAATCATCAATAGGCAGATTTAGAGCTGATCATCAATAGGTACAAATGTGTATTTATTACATAAGGTATGAGAGATTATTTCAGATATTAAACTCAGTTCATTAAAACAGAACCTAAAGTAATTGTAAAGTCTATTTTTTTTTTTTTTCTAACCACTTGCCGCCCACCATATAGCAAAATTACGTCGGCAAAGTGGTTGCGATATCCTGACCGGATGTCATATGATGTGGTCAGGGTAACAAGCCTGGGGGCGCGCATTGCGACAATCGTTGTTGCGGCGTGTCAGTCTGACACGCCGCAACTCCGATCTAGGTAGAGTCTCTGATGGAGACTGTGTCTTTGGACACAGCTGGTCTTATTGAGGTCTGTTCTTTTTGCTTTTGTCAGTAGTAGATCAAACGCAACCCCTGAGCTTCCATCTATGCTGGGACTAGTAGGTAGCAATCTACTAAAGTGGAGGGCCACCCTGAAAAAAAAATTCCACCAAAAATCCTAAAAAAAAAAAAAAAACATGTTACTTACCTAAACCCTTGTTGCTAGGCAGTCTTCCTATTCTGCCTCTTCCTATGCTACGGCGTGTTCTGCTCCTCGGTGAGCGGCCCTGTTGTATTCTGGGAACTGTGTGTGTTCCCAGAACACCACGGGGCCATTCACAGATCGCAGAGCCACTCGCGCGTGCGCAGTAGGAATATGCCAGTGAAGCCGCAAGGCTCCACTGCCTGTTTTCCTTACCTAGGATGGCGGTGCCGGGACCCGAGAGCTGAGGGACGGGTCAGCCTCGGGGGGCCGACATTGCGGGAACCCAGGACAGGTAAGTACTTATTTAAAGTCAGCAGCTACAGTGTTTGTAGCTCCTAACTTTAAAAATTTTTTTTAGCTGGCCGGAATCCTGCTTAAGTAAAGACATGTTCTGCATTTAGAACAAACACATGCTGCAGAGAGAGCCATACAGGGGATTGGTTCCAGTAACAGCCCCCCCCCCACACCCATTACCCTCCCTGGGCACCATGCTCTTCTCTTTGCTGCCTGGGCCCCCCCCATGTGCCCCTCCGCAGCGCTGCCAGCTTTCCTCCTCTCCTCTCCCACCGGCACACCGGGAGATTTTCAGGATGGAGAGGGGGGACGGGGATGGTTAATATGTCATATTTACCAGCCCCTTCCTTTTCTGATTGAACACACTGAGTGATTGGTACCAATCACTTACTGTGTTCATTTATAACTGAAGCATAGTAAACTGTGTTTACTATGTTTCAGTTTTTCCATGAATAGGAGCCTCTGTGAAGAGCACTTTCTGTTCAGCTGAGGCTGCAGAGAAAGGGACTGAGGAATGTATATCCTCAATCCCTTTATCTGTCTCAAAAGTGAGATATCAGGGGTTTGTTCTGACCCTGATATCCAATTATCATCAACACACTACAGACCCCTGATATTTCACCAAAACCCCCCCACCAACAAAGTTGTGAATAAAATAATTACAAACAAATTTTTAAAATTGTAAAAAAAAAAAAAAATAATTCATATGGGTTCTCTGGCCCACACGGTATGAATAAGCAGTTTGTGCAGCTGGAGCAGCTTGTTAATCTATTAGGACACAGCGCCTGTAGGAACACAGCTGCAGGTCCTAATTTGACACACTTGTCAAATTAGCACTTGCGGCTGTGTTTGCACAGTCACCACGTCTCCATAGCGTAACATAGCCTGCCTACACACAGCTCCAACCACAACTAACAAGAATTAGAAGATTTACATAATGCTATTTTAAAGAAGAGAGTAGAAAGCTGTAGATTTGTATATATTATAAGAACATAGCAATCAAGTCATTTATTCATTCCCTTTAAAACTATATTGACGGAGTCTGCTGCCATGGAAATGTCTAAATGTGATGAATTGGTGGAGACAGCATAGCAACAGTGTCTTCTCTTTAAACTTGGTCAGATAATTAAAAAGATTGGAAAGCTATTTCCAAAAACCCAACAAACTTAAATAGATTATTTACTTTGTAATGACATGTATGATGATGATTTCTCGCTGCACATATTCTTTGTTAAAGTATAAATATCTGTGCTTTGGGAATAGAATTATGAAGGGACAGTATTGGGGTCTTTGACTGCCAGCGGGCATAGTAGCAATAGCTAGCAGTCTAGCTATGGGTGAATAACATTGCATAGTATATTCCAGGCTATAAATATTCTCATTAGGGACAAACATACCATCGCAACCTGTACTATTTGGAAATAATATAGGATACAATTTTCTAGACATCTATTGAACTGATTTGTATATTCTTTTTTATGCACGTTATATACCAGGTAATACGGCTGCTTGGATAATTTCTTATTCAATCGACTGAAATTACATATAAAAAAGGTTAACTAGGCCTCTATCAGGGGCGTTGCTAGGTCTACAAAAGATCTGGGGCTAGAGCCCATAGCAGCATAGTAAAGAAAGTCATATGCTTAGGCGGGCATACACATGTGTATACAGTAATATACGTGTGTGTGTGTGTGTGTGTGTGTGTATATATATGCCCAGAGAGCCCTCCACTTACACCTGGGTCTCCAGAGAGCCCCCCCTTACATCAGGGTCCCCAAAGAGCCCCCCCTTACATCAGGGTCCTCAGAGAGCCTCCCCCTTGCATCTGGGTCCCCAGAGACCCCCCCACTTACATCAGGGTTTCCAGAGAGCCCCCCTTACATTAGGGTCCCCAGAGAGCCCTCCCCCATTAAAATCAGGGTCCCCAGAGAGCCCTCCCCCTTTCATCAGGGTCCCCAGAGAACTTCCTCTCCCCTTGGGGACTCCTGCAGAGACTCGGGGCTATGGGCCCCAGAATCGGGGTTATAGCCCCAAAAGCCACCCTCTAGCGACGCCACTGGCCTCTATACTGCAGCTTGCCATCATTGATTTCGGAGATTTTAATCTCTTCATGACTGAGCTACAGCTGAATGAAAGCTACAGCATGGTCACATATTGCCAGGAGGGCGTCATATGACGTCCTCACGTGTTCACGCTTCTCGCACTCCCCCCTGCGGTGCACATCCACAGACATCTTTTAAATGCTGTGTCCTTGAGACACAGCTGGTCACAGATTGTGGTAAAGAGCCAATCACAGCGGCTCTTTACCTTGTGATCAACTGTGTCCAATTACATTGCAGTCTTCTCAGTGCCGCCTCATCAGTGCCCATCAGTGCAGCCTATCAGTGCCCATCAGTGCAGCCTCATCAGCGCACATATAATTTTGTAACAGAAACTAAGAACTTTTCTTTTTCAAACTTTTCTGTCTTTTTTCGTTTTTTTGGCAAAGAAAAAAAAAACCCAGCGGAGATTAAATACCATAAAAAGAAAGCTCTATCTTTTCCAAAAGATGATCAAAATTTGGTTTGGGTACAGTGATGACCACGCAATTGTCATTCAAAGTGTGAGAACACTGAAAGCTAAAAATTGGCCTGGACAGGAAAGGGGTAAAAGTGCCCAATAGGCAAGTGGTTAAGAGTTGCTAAAACCCTTGACACCTAAGTGAATAGTTCACTCGATTTCACAAGTTTGAAATATGCTAACATCTATAAGTCAGATTGATATTACTGTTTTGTTGTGAACAGACCCTTTGGTCTATTTTTCACATACAGATCTTACATTTTATGCAAAGCATATGGAAGGGAAAGCATTCTTTCCACTTGTCGCCAGACATGGCAGCACACTGTTCCTTTTATAAGAGTTACTTCTATAAAATTAGCTAGTCATAATATTTGAACTTGGAGGAGACACTTCAACCTGTGCTTCCAGGACACTGTACTCCAGCTTTTGGGGAAAGGGTGGTTTGTTATACAGTTGAAGTGGAAAGTTACATGGAGCTGCATAAGACTAGGAAATGGACAAAGAAATGATTATTGATATATCATAAGACAGACGCTGCAGCTGTAGCTATCTTCAGTATATACATTGGATCCAGCTGTGTGCACCACGCACAATCTTGTCTGGTAATGGGGTCAAAGAAGAGTCAGGACTGTACTAGGACTTTCCTCTCCATGGACCACATACCACATATTATAAGATGAAGATTTAAGATATAGCATATCTACTCAATTCGCATTTCATTATCGTAGGATCATAGAGGTTATTGTGATGTAAGAATATATTTCTGTACATAAACACACTATTATATACCAGACACACAAACACCCTATTAAACATGCACACACTTGCTTTTTAATTTGTATGTTAAAAAAAAACGGATGTGCTTATCTGTTTGTGGCCATTCAGGCCTATGGTGATGTCATTATAGAGTCTATCACCTTCTAAAATTTGTGACTTTTGGTTCTCATGTATTTAGGTATCTGAAATTGTTTGAGATGAGGAACATGACAAGGGAAGACTTGCTGAATGTTAGAAGCAACTCAGTTTTCAGTTTCCTTTCAGATACTTTATAGACCCTGTATGGTTCAGTGAGGCATAGTTAATTCATTTTAGATAAGCACATATCTTTACGAATTACTTCTCAGAAGTTCTTACTGAACTTTCTTGTCAAAGGAGACGTAGGGCCAAAGCTCTTACGGCCCCACTTCTCTTGGGGATCACAGGGTGCACTTCGTTCTGCACTTCTGTGACCCGTATTCACCCAACAACAAGGTCAAATCTGCTGTCGGCTGACGTCACAGAGCAGATCCCGACTCTGGAGAGATCCCAACTTTAATGTTAGGATCCATCCAGATGCCTGGACCAGTAGAAGGCTCAGCCTCTCAGTGCGCTGCTGAGATCCTGAGCCAGTTGCTCCTTTCCCCCTCCATAGGCCTGTAAGCACTGGAGGTGCAGGACAGAGAGCCGATGACTGATAATCACGGTGTCTCTGCGCACTGAAAACTGAGTGAGCAGCATTCTTTGATTACTCAGTTCTTGGTCTTAGAAGTTAGAAAAAATAACAAACATGTTATACTTACTTGCTCTGTGTAAAAGATTTGCACAGAGCAGCCCCGATCCTCCTCTTCTCGGTCCCCCTCTGGCGCTTTGGGCTCCTCCCCTTTTGCCGAGTGCCCCTATAGCAAGCTGCTTGCTATGGGGGCACTCATGCGTGCTTGCTCCCGAGCCCCCCTCTGTGTGTCTATAAGACACATAGAATGGGGCTCAGCTCTGTCCCACTCCCTCCTCACTGACTATAATTGACAGCATCAGGAGCCAATGACTCCCACTGCTGTGTCTCAGTCAATGAGGAGCTAGAAATCTGGGAGAGCAGCCACTCTCATGCACATCACTGGAATGGGATTGGGCTAAGAGGGAGGCTGCGAGAGGAGCTACATACTTGAGGTTTTTTTACCTTCATGTATAGAATGAAGTAATTAAGTCTGTTGTTTTTCACAAGCTCAAGCTCTCCAGCAAAATGTATAAGTTTACATGGAAGAGATAAACCACTTAACACTGGCAGGGGTGATTAAAATGATTAGCTTTCATTTGTTATTGTAAAACCTTTATCCCAAAAGGAAAAAAAGTTTGCTGTAACTGATTATAAAGTGTAAGCTGGAGTTCAACTTCAGTTTATTAGCGTATCTAAATCTGCTAATACATTTAACACTACCCTCCCACCCAAGACTGACAATGCTGCTTTCTGCTGTTCCTCCTGTGCTCACTCATCCAGAGTTGTGTCTGTATAATACAGACGGTATGTTACTGGCCAGATCATCAGGTGAAAAAAGAGAAAGAAAAGAAAACTGATGCAGCCACTACATCTAATGATTGGTAAGCTGCAATATAATACTAGTGATAAGAAGTAAGGAAGTTACTGTTCTTAAAGGGAGACAAGTATTCATTTTATTTAGACATATACATTTTATTTAATTGCATAGGCTTAAGGCCCCTTTCACACGATCGGACCGTTCAGGTCCGCCTGTCAGTTTTGACGGCGGACCTGAACGGGCGCTCCATGTTAGCCTATGGAGTGACGGATGTCAGCGGAGACATGTCCGCTGACATCCGACCCGGTCCGATCCGCTAAAAGCAGACAGATGGCCCTACGTCCAGGTCGGTCGCTGATCGGATCAGGTGAGGTCTGATGAAAACGGACATGCTGTCCATTTTCATCCGATCCCTCCATAGGCGCCAGCGGCGCCTGACATGCCCCTCCCTGCTCAGTGAGCAGAGAGGGACCTGTCATCCGCCGGCTCAGCGGAGATCAACGGACAGATCTCCCGCTGAACCGGCAGACCAAGGCGGACTCCGTGGAAGCGGAGTCCACCTCGTGCGAAAGGGGCCTTAAGGTGAAGTTTAATTCGAACATATTTTTCCTTCCTGGGTCCCCCTTCATCAACATGCTAATGAAATGATTAAATAAAACTTTCTTGAAAAGGAAAGCTGTGGTAACACCCATGTGTGATGCTGAGCCTCCATAAATGAAAGAATTGAAATCTGAAGAAGGGGGGGGGCATACACAGTAATAAGAGCTAGATGATATTGGATACATTTTAGGCCTCATGTACACTGCTGCTGCTAAATGGATGTTTAGGAGCAGTTGGGCATTTTTTCAACTGCTCCTGAACTCTCCTGTATGTTATCTTATCAGTAGATATACATAGGGTCGTTTACAGTAGTTTCTTGGCAGTTGAATTTAGAGGCTTTTTTTGGAACGCAAAAAAATGGGTTCAGAAGCTGAGTTTAGAGGCATTTCAAGTGCCAAATGCTTCTAAACGTGGTAACTTGCGTTTAGCTGCGTTTCGTTTACAGGCGTTTTTCATTTTTGGCCATTTTGAAAAAAAAAAAAATGTATATATATAGAATATATATATTATATATAACAGAGATGAGTCAGTGCAACTGTGCAATATAAAAGGTAAGGCTGAAGTTATCTCTAATGTTCATTTTGCCTATAACTGATATTTTAGTTTTGGGTGAGCACTGATGAGCTAAATCACTTGCCAACAACAGTGTAACATCTCTTCTCACTAACCTATAATGAAGTCTATTACCTCCCACAGCTGGAATCCCTAGTTAGTTTTAATGTTACATTATGAAAAATCCATCAGGTCATGGTGACATCATCATTTGGCTTTAGCCTCAGCAATAGTGTGGAATTGAGAATTCTAATGGGGATATCTCACTACTACAATCCCCAAGAGGCAAGACGGGTATATGTTTCAACTTACTAGCAACCATGCAAAAAGGACTTGCATGTTTCAATTCTATTTATATATTCCCTGGCATTACAATTACATATGTCTTTGGGGCCAATAATTCAGTTAACAAGTATCTAGTCTTAAGCCTCCCATAAACAGGATAATAATAGCAAATGATGCAAAGGATTTGTGCTCTGAGAGTAGTTACCTGCAAGTATTAGCAAGCTTGCTACAATCTCAGAAATACTCATGGTCCAAACTGTAGGAAATTGGCACCTGTGCCAAACAGGCAACCCACTATATGGTTTCTATGTAGAAGGCCAGCCACTCAGAATAGGACCCAGAAGACAGTGGCTATTATTTTAATAGCAGAAACTACTATAATGATTTCCAGCTTTCACAGGGATTGCACAGGTATGGCATATGCATCGTTACATTGGTTCAAGCTGGATCAATGTAACTCTTCTTTAAAATCCATACCTGAAATTCAGCTTTAAGCTGGACATACACATAATGATTTGTCACTGGGCTGAACAAGATAAACCCATAGATTCCCCAATTCATCCTAAACAATGTGGATGGACGAATCTCCATTTTTTTCTATTTGGACAACTGGCGCTCAGAATACCCAAACAGTGACTGCAACTGATTGGCTGCATTCACTGTTTGGCCGACTTTGTTCCACTTGTCAATCCAAATTTGTCAAGCTAGGTGGTGGTGGCAGGGCCACGTCTTAAATCTCAAGCAATGTTTACTTTCTGACATCTTCACTGATGCCATTTTCATTCATAAGAGCATAAAACACTTTCATCTGACCATACCACCAGACCTATCTTAAAGGATAACCAGACATGAACAAAATGTAATACAGTGAGGGAAAAAAGTATTTGATCCCCTGATGATTTTGTACATTTGACTACTGACAAAGATATAATCAGTCTATAATTTTAATGGTAGGTTTATTTTAACAGTGAGAGACAGAATAACAACAAAAATATCCAGAAAAACACATTTCAAAAAAGTTATAAATTGATTTGCATTTTAATGAGTGAAATAAGTATTTGATCCCTTATCAATGAGCAAGATTTCCGGCTCCCTGGTGTCTTTTCTTTACAGGTAATGAGCTGAGATTAGGAGCACTCTCTTAAAGTGGATGTAAACCCAAATTTAAAAAAAAAAAAAAAATTATATCATACTGTAGAGTATTTCCTATCATTTGAGCCCAGTCTTGCCACACAGAGTTAATCCATCTCTGAGCAATCCTCTTTTATTGTTCAGTGAGAAAAATCTTGACAAACTGAGAAAAACTTTGTCAAATCCTCCCCCTTGCTGTGAGTGACAGGTGATTTACATATCTTGTGCAGTAGCCTAAGACACATGCATTATTTTTTAATTCCCACCCCACTCCTTTCTTCAGCAGCTCTGCAAGGATTGGCTCTTCCACACCTCACCATGATTTGGCATGCTGAAGTCATGTGGTTACTTTCCTGTCTTTTCACTGGATGTTAGAGATCATAGCAGAAGTTCAGTGTTAGAAATACACAGGAGAAAATGCATATTGACAAGGAGTGTAGAGGTGAGCGGGGAGTCTACTGACAACACGACTCCACCCACCGAGCTCCAGACAACAGACCCACCCACAGAATATGCAGTTTTTCGGGTCTAATAACAGACAGAGGGCAGACATTTGACAGGTAAGGATACATGCATGCGGCATGTATATCCTTATAGATAACCCCTATGGCAGTAGTTTAGAAAGGATGACATTGGGTTTACATCCACTTTAAAGGAAGTGCTCCTAATCTCAGCTTGTTACCTGTATAAAATACACCTGTCCACAGAAGCAATCAATCAAGTAGATTCCAATCTCTCTACCATGGTAAAGACCAAAGAGCTGTCCAAGGATGTTAGTGACAAGATTTTAGACCTACACAAGGCTGGAATGGGCTACAAGACCATTGGCAAGCAGCTTGATGAGAGGGTGACAACAGTTGGTGTGATTTTTTGCAAATGAAAGAAGCACAAAATAACTGTCTCCCTCGGTCTGGGGCTCCATACTCCAAGATCTCACCTCGTGGAGTTTCAATGATCATGAGGACGGTGAGGAATTAGCCCGTAACTACACAGGAGAATTTTATCAATGATCTCAAGGCAGCTGGGACCATAGTCGCCAAGAAAACAATTGGTAACACACTACACCCTGAAGGACTGAAATCTTGTAGCACCCGCAAGGTCCCCATGCTCAAGAAAGCACATGTACAGGCCTGTCTGAAGTTTGCTAATGAACATTTGAATGATTCAGAGGAGAACTGGGTGAAAGTGTTGTGGTCAGATGAGACCAAAATCGGGCTCTTTGGCATCAGCTCAACTCACCGTGTTTAGAGGAGGCGGAATGCTGCCTATGACCCCAAGAACACCATCCCCACCATCAAACATAGAGGTGGAAACAATATGCTGATGTTTTTCTGCTAAGGGGACAGGAAAACTTCACTACATTAAAGGGACGAGGCCATGTACTGTCAAATCTTGGGTGAGAACCTCCTCCCTCAGCCAAGGCATTGAAAATGGGCCGTGGGTGGGTATTCCAGCATGACAAGGACCCAAAACACACTGCCAAGGCAACAAAGGAGTGGCTCAAGAAGAAGCACAATAAGGTCCTGGGGTGGCCTAGCCAGTCTCCAGACCTTAATCCCATAGAGAATATGTGGAGGGAAATGAAGGTTTGAGTTACCAAACGTCAGCCTTGAAACCTTAATGACTTGGAGAGGATCTGCAAAGAGGAATGGGACAAAATCCCTCCTGAGATGTGTGCAAACCTGGTGGCCAACTACAAGAAACGTGTGACCTCTGTGATCGTCAACAAGGGCTTTCCCACCAATTACTAAGCCATATTTTGCGAAGGGGTCAAATACTTATTTCACTCTTCACTCATTAAAATGCAAATCAATTTATTACTTTTTTGAAATGTGTTTTTCTGGGGTTTTTTTGTTGTTATTCTGTCTCTCACTGTTAAAATAAACCTACCATTAGAATTATAGACCAATCATTTCTTTGTCAATGGGCAAACCTATAAAATCAGCAGGGGATTAAATACTTTTTCCCCTCACTGTATATTGCAGCTTACCAGCCCATAGATTTGGGAACTGCATTAGTTTTGATTTTTTTGATTAGTTTTGAAGAACCCATTTCAGAACATTTTCAGCAAACACAGAAAATACCTGTTGATTTTACCTGAAATGCAGTGGTTTTGTCACTTCCCATGAGCTGAACTGAAAGCGCAAACAATGTTATCTTCCTTGTGTAAACTATTTATACCCTACCCCACATGTCATGAAGATAAAGAGATGAAGATGCAGGGGTGGACAAAATTATGGAAACACCAGGTAAAAGAACAAAATGATTACTTAATATGATGTTGGAACGCCTTTGGCATCCAAGACGGCCTGAATTCTCCTGGGAATTGTCAAACATAAATCTTGGACGGTGGATAATAGAATAGGATACCACTCAAATCATTCCAGTTCTCGCAGAGATGCCAGGGGTGGAAAATTAAACCCGAACCTTGTTCTCCAAAATGAACCATAGTGGCTCTATGATAATGAGGTCCAGTGACTGCGGCACCCAGGGAAGATGCAAGACTTCACACCAGCTGTGTGAATCAGAGCATTATGGTCTTGGTAAATGGCGCTGTCTTCGGGAAACAATGTCTGCACCATGAGGTGCATATGGTCGGCCGAAATTTGTACATAGTCGCTGGCAGTGATTCCACCTTTTAAGGTGATTATGGGGCCTGCAGAATACCAAGATATGGCTGCTTAAACCATGATTACACTGCCGCCATGCTTTACTTTTGGCACAAGATAGTCCTGGTAATAAGCTTGGGACGGTGTTCGCCACAAGTAAACACATCCAGTGGTTGGAAACAGTGTGAAGCTCAGTTCACCTGACCATATTACAGTCTTCTATTGATCGATAGCACCACTCTCTCCTCTTCTGAGCATTAATATCGGTCACTAGTAGTTTCAGCTCGCCTGTGAATGTTTTAGTTATGGAGTTCCCTCTGTACAGTAGGACACGGGTTTTGGAAGACTGAGATTGAGCTCTGCAGTCATTTTTGCAGCAGTTGTGTTCTTATTCCGGGTCACAATCCTTTGTCTCCTTTTGTCTCTTTAGGTTAGTTGACCATGTTGACTGTGCTTATGCTTATCAGACGAACTTTTCCTGGACACTGTATATGCCGCCATGACCTTTAAAATAAAATTGAAAACTTCAGTCACAGAGGCCCCAGCTAAACAGACACCAACAATTTGCCTTCTTTGGAGCTCACTAAGCTTTGACATGACTGTATTACTAGCAGAGCACGCAGTGAATGGCGAAAGTGAGGCTTCTCACCTGTTACTTAGGTGTCTCATCACACAGAAGAAGCAGAAGAATGTTACATCACTTCCACTTTCAACGTGAAACATGTCATCACTTTCACACCTGCAAATCATGTAGTGTTTCCATATTTTTGTCCAACCCCTTTAAGTTTGAAGTCCAGTCTACATGACATGGTTCCCTCCATAGATACAGTGAAGTTAGTGAAGATAGCGATTGGAAGTGTGTTATTTGCAAGATTACCTGGTGAAAATAAAGCATGAAAAAAAATTAAAATTAATGCAGCCACCTCATCTAAGTATTGGTAAGCTGCAATATATGTCTTTTTTTTTTTTTTTTTTTTTACTGCTTTACAATGGCATATGAATTCCATTTTGTTCACATTATATTCCTAGCCTAATAAGAGTGCAGATACATAAAAATGAAAACTCTTTCAGAAAGTACAATATAGTCTGTTCACAGTTAAATTGCAGAGTTTTTATGGCATATTTCTTTACCCTTAACCAAAGTCTAAATATACCATGTATATTTTACAGGTTTTTTTAGCATTTACTAGACAGTACGCCTTGTGACTGTCACATTATATAGTAAGAAGAAAAATGTGGAGCAAAAAATGAGCAACATTTTCTAACAAAAACAATCTTTTCAAATATTTGCAGCTGTTTAAACTGAAATATATGTCCGCATGTTTCTTATTTTTCTGGTTGCTATGTAAATCGCATTACAGTATGCCGGTATGTATACATGCCTATGGTTTCATGCTCTGTATAGGCAGCTGATGTGTATTTGTGTTTTGTACTCACTAAATGTATGGCTGAGTCCCTGTAATGAGGAATTTTTGCTAGTATTAAAGCTAGAAATGGAAGTTTTGTTTTAGGTGACTGATAGTTCACAAATGCTTATCTTTAATGATGTTATTTATGTCTGTCGGCGCTTACTACTCACAGCTGGAATTCAACTGGGAGCTGACACTTTTTGAAACAAATCGCCAACATAATTAATAAGAGTTAAAGTTCATGTAAATAGCATTTTATTTTAGCATTTATCCTTTATTTATCCTTTATTTGTCCAAACTCCCTTCCTGGTCTGTAAACATAATTTGAGAATAAAATATAGCAAACTGAATAGAGTGTAAATGGGTCAGGAGGAATATACTGTCTGTAGTAGCATTAAATGCCAGGGCAATACCGTGACCCCTTTATAGATATAAATCCACATACTTTTGTGTGAATGAAGCTTCTGTGTAAAGATAAAAATGCTGTTATGAAACATCAGCTGAGCTGACTGGAATCTATATCGAAGTTTTAGCTGTTATGTTTCTGTAGGCCGAACGTAATGGCAATGGTGTTTTCATTCATATCCGTCATGAACCTCTTTATAAATACAATATAAAGGCCCCCCATGCCCCACTGCAGGATATAGCATTTATAGTACCCAGAACCACCTGCAGGGTTTTGGATACGCACCTAAATAGGGAAGTTCATCTTTTGCTTTTCTGGTTCATGGGCATCCTTGTAAGTTTTAGCCTCCCCTTCTGGATATTTTTTTGTCTGAGCAATGGAATGATTGGTTTTGAGGTTTCAGATAGCAATAATAAATACAATCCTTGTATGCAGTTTATCCCAGCTCCTTATTATATCATCTGTTTAATAGAACTGCATGATTCTGGCTAAAATGAGAGTCACAATTTTTTTGCTTAGAAAAAAGATCACAATTCTCGTGGCGTAATATCATCTTTCACATTATACAAAAAAATTGGGCTAACTTTACAGTTTAGTCTCTTTTTAAATTCATTAAAGTGTATTTTTTTTTTTTATTGCATTTGAAAGACCACTGTGCAAATACAGTGTGACATAAAATATTGCAACAACCACCATTTTATTCTCTAGGGTCTCTGGTAAAAAGATATATATAATGTTTGGGGGTTCCAAGTAATTTTCTAGCAAAAAATACTGATTCTAACTTGTTAGCAACAGGTTTAGTCTTTAAGTGGTTAAACTGACCTCTTTTACAGACCGAAGTTCATCCCTTTGATCTCAACCACTTGCCGCCCACCCACCGTCAAATGACGGCTGGGCGGTGCAGCTCTCGTTCTGGGTAGACGTCATATGACGGCTTCCCAGAATGGCCGCTCTCGCGCGCCCGCCCTCTCTGTAAAGAGCCGTGGCTCTTTAATCATGTGATCGGCTGTGTCCAACCACAGCCGGTCACATGTAAACACAGAGATCCCGGTAATCGGCGCTCCTCGCCTCACACTGACTGAGTGTAAGGAGAGCCAATCAGCGGGATTCTCCTCAGAGGGGGACATCTAGGTATGTAATCATGGCACTGATCATCAGTGCCCTGATTACAAGTAAGTGCCGCCAAGGCCAGCAATGAGTGCCCACCACTGCCACCAATCAGTGACCACAAGTGGCAGCAATCAGTGCCCACAATTGCCAGCAATCAGTGGCCATTAGTGATGCCAGTCAGTGCTGTCTATCTCTGCTGCCCATCAATGCCCATCACTATCCCCTATTTTGTAGACACTATAACTTTTGCACAAACCAATCAATATACGCTTATTGCAATTTTTACAAAAATATGTAGAAGAATACATATCGGCCTAAACTGAGGAAAAATTTTGTTTTTTTATATATATTTTGGGGGGATATTTATTATAGCAAAAAGTAAAAAAATATTGCGCTTTTGTCAAAATTGTCGCTCTTTTTTTAGTTTATAGCGCAAAAAATAAAAACCACAGAGGTGATCAAATACCACCAAAAGAAAGCTCTATTTGTGGTAAAAAAAGGATGTCAATTTTGTTTGGGCGCAACATCCCACGACCGCCTAATTGTCAGTTAAAGCGACGCAGTGCCAAATCGCAAAAAGTGCTCTGGTCAGGAAGGGGGTAAAATCTTCCGGGGCTGAGTTGGTTAAGCTGCCTATTTCGATCCATCTTCCTGCTGATGCCTATTGTCTGCAGTCGCTGATCGTGCCTTTTGACAGCGGAGGAATCCTTGCTCCCAGAATTCAACAGCACAGTGGGGGGATTCTTCCATCCACCTCACTTGTGTGGATGGTGGTGTCTATTTATTTTTTCCATTAGTCAGAAACGAGGCATCTATGGCCAGCCTTAGCAATAAAGCTGGACCTGCAACCTATGCTTTAGTAGTTCAACAACCCACCAAATTAAAAAAAAAAAGTATCCTGTCTGTATTGAATATCCAGTCTCCACTGCGCTCTATTGTGAATTATTAATACATTATTAATACATTTGTAGCCAGTTCTTATATCATATAGCCTGTTCTTCTTGATATATGTGTGATGTCTTGGGTGCATTGGTCTACTGCCTGGCCGTCCAGATCTCCTGTGTCAGTATGCTTTGCTGATGTCTATTGAGATGTCTGAGGACTCACTGCCTGAAGGTTTGCTTGTCTCTTCGATCGGCCTACTACTGCCTCTGCCTAGGAAGCTCCATCCCTGCTAGCTTGCTGACAGCCTGACACATGCTCCCATTGCAGGGATTTATGCATCTACTCATTAAATATATAAACAGAACTGATGTCCTTCACACTGGGTAGTATGGTGCCTTGCATAATGTGCTACACATGTGACTATCTTTTTGCCATATTCTGCAATTGTTGTACAGTGAATGAGAGATGGAGCCCATTTTAAAGTCATGAAAAGCTATGGCATATCAAATCAGCAGCAGAAATCTTGGACAATGTCTAAAAGCGCAAGTCATTCAGGTATAAAGCCAATCTTTACAAGAGGACATAATCACAAAAATATAAAGAAATCTATTTATTTCTCTAATAAAGTGGCATAGATCTCACTGCTGATAAGTAAGTTGGTGGTTGGAAAGCCAGGATCCTGGTACTATTGTAGAATACCTATTGTATCTCAAACAGATATGTTTGTATGGTCACAGCTTGCTACAGTGTCTTCTGGGAGGGCATGTTTAAGGTTCCCTTGTTCTTGTTGCAGGTTGTAATTAAAGCCTCCCCTTGTGGATATTTTACAGGGGAAAAAAAAAGATCACATATGAATCTATAGCCTTTGAGACATCTAATATGTTTTTTTTTTTCTTTTATTGCACTATTTCCCTCCCAAGCCCCAGGGTCTGGTAAAGTAAATCACTTCCTGGCTCAGGTTCCAAAGACCCTTTTCTTTCTTACCTCATAGCAGAAACTTAATTCCAGATATGTCTGTTCAGTGACTGCAGCCAGAACAGCAGATTAGCTATGTCACCTATGTATGCGTTTGACCTGAACCTTTCAATCTTTTAGCATCATCTCTAGAAAGATCTTGTTATAAAATATAGACTTGGTCAAAAAAAAAGAATTACTTCCCACATTGAAGACTTTTTTATTGATCTTTCTCATCCAGACACGTTCTGTCTGGAATTCCTTTTAATAGACGGTCATTGCAGCAATGAATGAATAATGCAAAACAATGCAATTTCCCAGCTAGTCAGCAAAAAAAAAAAAAAATCTTAACAGTTTCAACAATTTAATTTAGGTTTTGGTTGCATATGTGACAGGTATATGTGGACACCACACTGCCTCGTCAAGGCCCTTTTATGCTGTGTGGTCCCTAACGCTGATCTTTCAAAAGGAATATTTTCCAGGGAGGTCATCTTTAAAGGGTAACTCCTCTTTCGTGTGGAAAAAAAATTGCAAAAAAATAATATAGCGTACACAATTGCGACACAAGTCATATTGTAATTAAATGTTAATAAAAATTACCTTTCCTTTTCAGTCTGCAACCAATGTACTTTTCTGAAAATGCAATGCAATATGGCTACATGGAGGTGTTCTGTACACAGAACACCTCCCAGAAACATCATTTCCTGCTTGTGTGATTGGCTCACCATTCCCAGTTTGAACTAGGATACAAGTCAGATTTCAGGCATCCCCTGCAACAAAAATGTCATTTTTGGATAGTTACTTCCAATAAGAAAACACATCTAAAGGCTCGTACACAGTATAAGAAAATCAGGCGAACATTTTCATCCAATTTCATACGATTTTCATATAGTGTGTACACAACTTTTTTTTTTTTTCTCATTGCCTCAGAGTTGCTTCTGCTCTACTGAGCTGGCTGCTGCTTTTTCACTTCTGCCAGAACTTTTAAATTACATGCCTGGACTTTAAAAAGGAAAAATGGATCCAAAACCCTTCTTACTTCAACTTGAAAAGTACTGGCAATTATCACTAACTTTGTTTACCTATCCACCTTTTTATTTATTTCATTTTAAAGTGGTTCCTGCTAGCGCTCCATCACATCCTCTGTACACAACTTTTGACAGCCGATTCCAAAATTTCATACGAAAATTCGAGAAGTGACAAACAAACAAATTTTTTTGCGTATGGGAACAGAACGAACGATTTTCATTTAATGTGTACTGTTTTTGTGCGATTTTCGTACAAGAAAAATCAGAAAAGAAAGACTGTGCATTATCAGAAATAATAAACAACAAAAAAAGCCTTTGTCGAACGAGAATTTTCGTTGATCGGTTCCGATTTGCTGTGAAACATTAAGAAAAATCGGACGAACATTCGCCCAATTTTCTTATAGTGTGTACCCCACTTAAAGGGACGCAGGCCCAGTAGCTTTCCTCATTAGTGCCCTGCAAGTGCAGCAGCTTATTGAGAATTATTAAAGCACTCCCATTAGACTCACTTTCCCACATGGACACAGAGAAACACACATGGATTTCTTCAGAATAACAAAAGGTAGGAATCTGCAACAAAGTTTGTTAAAATCCTTGCAATCTACATAGATCAACCAGGGGGGAATGTTTTTTTCTCAACAAAAGTGGAGTTACGCTTTAAATATTAGCATTGGATGAAGTTCCTTTCTTAGCTCATGTCCTCTACTTGCCTCCTGCTTTCATGGGCATTGAATAAACATAACCAGGATGAAAAATGACTGCTCTTTGGAAAAAGGGATGCACTGGGAAGAGGAGAGGAATGGATGTAACCAATATTGGGAGAATATGTCACCTGCCTTTGCTGATCACTACTTCTGAATGTGCTAGTTGCCTGGTTGTTATGCTGATCCAGTTGCTTCAGTCATTTCCAAGACACTGGGATTCATTTACTGAAGGCAAATAGGCTGTTCCTTAAATTTTTCCTTAGCCTATTACATGAGGTGAGACTGTCCTGACTTTCATCATCAATCATGTGCAAGTAAACACAGTTTTTTTTTTTGTTTTGATTGTTTTTCTTGCACATGATTCTTTGCAAAGTGAATAATGACCACATTTACTAAGCTGAGAGAAATGTCCCTTGCAAAGTAAGCAGGCTGCCTGCCTTGACTCCAAAGTATGTAGATCAGAAGTTTTGACGTCATGCTAAATTCCTAATCTGCATGCTTGTTCGAGATTAGCAATTCAGACAATGTTGGAGCCAAAGACAACCAGGCAACTAGTTTATTTAGGAGAGGAGAAATGGCTACCCCTTTGTTCACATTACAGATTTCCTTAAAGCGGAGGTCCGCCAAAAAAAAAAATATTAAAAGTCAGCAGCTACAAATACTGCAGCTGCTCACTTTCAATATATGGACACTTACCTGTCCAGGGAGCCCACGATGTCGGCAGCCGAAGCCGATCTGTCTGTTGGCTCTAAGCTGCTG
This sequence comes from Aquarana catesbeiana, assembly GCF_042186555.1. Taxonomy (NCBI): domain Eukaryota; kingdom Metazoa; phylum Chordata; class Amphibia; order Anura; family Ranidae; genus Aquarana; species Aquarana catesbeiana. The sequence continues at coordinate 359,243,338 of NC_133325.1, read as the reverse complement.
CCGCCGCCATCCTTGGTGAGGGAATCAGGAAGTGAAACTGTGCGGCTTCACTTCCTGGTTCCCTACTGCACATGCGCGAGTCACGCTGCGTGTCCTCACTGGTCCCTGCTGTCTTATGGGACCTGTGTGTCTCTCAGAAGACAGCGGGGGAGGACAGAGTAGGCGCTGGAAGTGACGTAGGTCACCACAATCACCGCGGTGATCTATGCCAGGAAGTGGGAGCAAATATCTGTATTAGACAGGTATCTGCTCACTCCTCCCCCCTGAAAGGTGCCAAATGTGACACCGGAGGGGGGAAGGAATCCAAAAAGTGGAAGTTCCATTTTTGGGTGGAACTCCACTTTAAGTAAAGTTGGTGGAGAATATTACATTGTTAGTAATGCTTGGTTTTGGAAGTTCTAAATATCATTGTAATGAGAAAGCATTGAAGCTGTCCCTGTTGCAATTTCTAACCCTGTTTTATATCTGTCCTTCTACCGTATATAAGAGTTTCTCAGGAAAAAAAACAAGCAAAAAAAGTGTTGTTCTCCTGTAATAGCTAGCCATACACAGACTATGTGGTTGATTTACTAAAGGCAAATATACTGTGCACTTTGCAAAATGCAGTTGCTCCAGAGCTTAGTAAATTAGGTAAAGCTTCATTTGCAAGAAAAGAAAAACAAAAGAAAAACCCAGCATTTTTGCTTGCACATGATTGGATGATGGAAGTTAGAAGAGCATTCAGCAGAGTTTAGTAAATCAACCCCTATGTATCTGTCATTGGTAGGTCGCTTATATCTAATCTGCTGATTTTAGTAAGCTCAAGCAACTTTTCTGATTGATTAGTATCTACTCATAGGTCAGGTATCTGGACACACTCAACAGTTTGGAGCTTATGCTGAAAGCAGGTGACTATCCATTTGCTTGGAATCCTGACAAAACCTTCTCATTTACATTTTGTACTTCCTAAAGCTTATGATGATAACCCAACATTTTTGCAGAGTGGAAATTTAAGTGCATTAATAACCAAATTGAATGAGGAGCACCACTATGGTAACTCATATGAAGATACTAGTGCTAACTTTTCCCATAGTTGGCCTAATCTTATACTAAAAATGATGGTTTGTGAGAGGTATACTTTTACCCTTGCAGCCATCAGACATGATTTAGAGACACCACATGAATGCAGTACATGCAATAAATGGATTTTTTCTATGATTTTCCAGTTAAACTTCACAAGGGCCAATTGTCATAAGTACTTGAATCGGTGGCATTAATTAATTTTATGTGTACATTTTTGGCTATTCTAATGTGTTTATACACTCCAGTATTTTCTTAAATTCATACATTTTCTGAAGAAAATTCACTTGTTTTATTGCAGGACTAAGCTCACAGTCATAGATCAAATACATGTTATAATTAGAATTACCCTTATGCTGGCCATACACTATACGAAAAATCGTCCAAACCCATTTTCGAAAAACAAACGTTCGGCCGTGAGTGCAAACGATATCATGTAATGACCGATAAATCGTTCAGTGGACATAAATTAATGCATTTTTTGTTTGTTTTTTTACATATACCTAGTGCATACAGTTCGGACGGGAAACACATTAACCTTTCAATTTTTTGTTTGTTCGGCAGAAAATTTCCAGACTTATCCTTCGTTTTTTCAGCTCAAAAACGTCCCAGCGATTATCGATTTTATGCCCATTGACTGGCCGAAAAACAAACGAACTGTCTAAATGACCGAATTTCGGACAATTTTTCCTATAGTGTATGGCCAGCATTACTGAGAAAATGCTGGAAAACATCAATAACCACATGGTATGGCTCTGATAGCAACATGTGCTACAGAAAGGAACTAAATCATTTTATGCTCTTATGGTAAACTCCAAACATTTGGATAGCCTTGCTGGTATGTACAGTATATATGGTTAAAATAATTTATACACTATATAGGTAAAATCCTGCTAATAGCTGTGTACCTTTTATCCAATGTATGGCAAAAACCTGTTTAGTTTCTTGATATAGCACACTTGTTTTGGTAACATTTGTAAAATAACACTTGACCTCAGGAAAACAATAACCACTATTTTTAAATCAGTCTGTCAAGCTGTGAGATAAATGTTTCTACTGACAAACTGCTTTGGCATTACTTTTCATGCTGGATTGTGCTAACTTTTTATCAGTATACATTAATTTGATTCAAATTATACATAATTGGTGGCATTTGGAAAAATGTGGAAGACGGAAATATTTTTTTTAACCGATTTTGTAAAACCATGATATGAACAATAGCTTTTTTTTTTATACTTTTTATATATTTATATGTTTAAAGCCCAATGCCCCCTTACAATTGCCTATAGAGCAGACTATTCTGTTACAGCATACCAGACAAAGGCCCTGCTTCCAATAACTCATTTTTAACAGCACACTTTTGGTATACCAATTGTTGTATGATAACAGTTTTATATTTTATATATTGGTTTTCGTGAGGACTGACTGTATAGGCCAGGCTTTCTCAACCAGGGTTCCTCCAGAGTTTGCTTGGGGCTCCTTGAGCTGTGGCTGATTGATATCCCATTTGATGGTGCTTGCATAATTCTGGAGCCTATGCCAATCAGCAGAGCCAACTGCATAACACTAATGGTCTTTTTAGCTGTCTATAATGGAGGCATTATGACCACCATGGCAAAAGGGTAATCTTTCCCACTGATTTCCAACAAATTGGTTTTAGAAGGGGTTCCCCAAGTCCTGAAATTTACTTCAAGGGTTCCTCTTGGTTAAAAAGGTTGAGAAAGGCTGGTGTAGGCAGTGCTTAAATCTGAGGATTAGTGTTTTAGGCAAGCCAATAATATAGTATACTCACAGTGTTCTTCCATCTGCCAATGCTTTCATTACAGACCTTGACTTCGGTGGCTGTGGAGTAGTAGACTACTGACCAGGCTCTCCATGTACAGAGTGCATCCAGACTAATAATTATTTGGTAGGATCTGTCATGGTGGTAGATACTCAAGTGAAACGATCTGTAAATGAAGGGCAATTATAACTAGTCTCCACAATGATCATCTTTCTATTTATTAGGAGTCCTCTCTAACTTTGCAAGGAACTTGGGGAGGGAACTAAATTGAATTAGCATTGATAGCAGTAAATATAGAAATAAGTACAATATATATGATTCTGTACTACTTCAATCATTAAATGTGGCAGTTATATTTGACTGGCCGAATATTTCAGACACTAAGCACAATTTACTAACCGGGTCCACATTATGTGTTCATGTTTATCCTTACATGTTACAACCAAAAATGTAAATGTGTTTTATTGGGATTTTATGTGATAGACCAACACAAAGTGGCACATTATTGTGAAATGGAAAAGGAAAATGATAAATGTTTTTCAAAATTGTGTAGATAAAATACATTGACGTTTTTGGTTGTAACATGACAAAATGTGGAAAATTTCAAGGGGTAGGAATACTTTTTCAAGGCACTGTATATGCTGCTCATGTGAGTGATCAATAAAAACTTTATTCTTTAAAAACAAAAATACTAAACTGGTCAAAGACAATAACCATGTTTTTTAAATTCCCCTTTTAAATGTTTACTATCCCAAACTAAAGCTCAATGGTGCTTTAAATTTTAAATCCTAAAAGCTGGCTGTAGCCTTTGCACATTCTTTGTAAACGTTTGCTGTACCCACTGTGCATATACAAGCTTCTTTACAGTTAGGTCTTACTAGCCATGCCTACCATAGTCACAGATATGTGGAACAATAAATGAAGAATGGAGGCTGAAAATGGATAGTCCTTAGGGATGCATATATGTTTTTATATTTTTTAAAATCACAACATCTTTACCCTCCATTCTAAATTAAAATATTGTGGAAGAGGCAGATTCAACTTTTCTTTCTAGCTGTAGACACTGAGCAAGGGGAGCATAAAAACTGTCGATTTAACTGCGTCCAGTTTTTAAATTGCCATCCCTGGTTGCAAACTGTCTGTGTCCAGGCCCAGCTAGAGTCTGTAATCACAGTTGTCGGTTCAAATCCCAACCAGGACACTACCTGCCTGGAGTTTGCATGTTCTCCCTGTGCCTGCGTGGGTTTCCTCAGGGTACTCCGGTTTCCTCCCACCCTCCAAAGACATGCTGGTAGGTTAATTAGCTCCTGTCAAAATTGTCTCTAGTATGTGTGTATGTATTAATGTGAGTTAGGGACCTTAGATTGTAAGCTCCTTGAGAGCAGGGACTGATGTGAATGTACAATATAAATGTGTAAAGTGCTGCAGAACTTGAAAATGCTATATAAGCACCTGTAATAAATAAATATAACTGCTCAGATAAGTGGTTAGATGCAAACAGCAGTAGTACCTGCCATTGCTTTGTACAGGCTGCTGACCGTGACTGTTTCACACACTGTGTGCATGGTCATTGGCCAGAATAACTGATTCTCACTTTCAGCCACACCAGATTGCCCACCCAAATGAGCCCTAAAGCCTCATACACACAATCCAATTGTTGGCCAACCGAGCGTCAGATTTTTGTCTTAAGGGCGTGTGCCTGGATCTTGTCTTGCATTCTAACGGTACACAATTTCCGTGCAACAAACACGAACGTAGTGAGGTACTATGAGGAATTTCAGCTCTTGAGCACCACCTTTTGGGCCCCTTCTGTTAATTTCGTGTTTAGTGAGCATTGATTCCGAGCAGGCTTGTTTGTACTTTCAACTTTTGTGTGACGGACTTGTGTACTGACCATCAGAAACACTGTGTCTGCCAAAAATTTACTAGCATGTCATCCAACATTAGTTGGCAGAAAGGTGGACAACAATTGTCAAAAGGAGTGTACTAATGGTCAGATTTTAGGACAAAAGTCTGTCAACAGACAATCCCCTGCCAACAATTGGATTGTGTGTACGAGGCTTTAATCTTTTGTAAGTCTGACCAGTTATAATAATTTAGGACTTGTGTGCTGATTCACTAGAGGAGTTCCATAGATTGTGTAAATATGTTTCCAATTTATCCAGTCATGTCCAGATGAAATAAGTAAAATAAGTTTTTCCCATGATTGGATAATTGAACTGAAACTGCACAGTTTATTGTGTTGTGTTGTTTATTGTGTTGCATTCTTAACTCTTTTAGTAAATCAGCCTTCAAATATTCAGGTTCTTACATTCACTAAGTGGCAACTGAGCACCTTTAAAAATGTCCGAATTCCATAATAAATTTAGTATAAGATTTTCTAGTGTCTTGCAATGTCTTGCTCAGACCATTTCTCACTATGTGTTTCAGTCTTGTGAGTATAGAATAAGAGATTATGGAATCACATGTCTGCTTCTGTGTTAGCCACAATCCACTAAAAACTCTAAATAGGTTTAAGTGTATCACAAGATACATTAATACAATGGAAGAAAAGAGGGGTATTGTAACTCAGCATATATTAAACTGGAAGGGAAGAAAACTTTACAACTATAGAACACTTATCTAGATGCTGAAAAGTTTGCCAAAAAATGAGCACTTTGGACTGGGATATAGTAATAGGAATCTTCTGGGTGTTTATTCAAAGTTTATCAATTAACCTAACAATTCCATACAGCAGAGTTTTCAGTGTTTTAAGCCAGGCCATAAGCAGATCAAAATTTGACCAGTTCAGCAGGAAATGTGCAAATTTCGATCCATCTGTGGGCAGGCAGGTTGTACTGAAGTCAATCTATCAATCAACTTCAGTTCAACCAGCCTGTCTGTTTTTTTTTGTTTTTTTTTTGTGCGATAGCAAGGGGAACCTCCCGCTGTAAGAATACAATTGTGCAGCGGGAGGGATTCCCTCATCAACACTGACTTTGTTCATGGGGGAATTAAGTAATTTTCTTTGCTTCACCCAGTGTTTCAAGGAAAGAAAATTGCTTAATGTATGACCAGCTTTAGGCATCATGGACACAGGACGTTTTTTTCCTCCCTTGGATCCCTTTGCTCCAGGGGGGGAAAAAGCAGCTTAAAAAAATATGCCTAAAGCCGCATTTTGTAAATGTATTTAGACGCATAAAATGTTTGGGCGTTCATTCATTCTGTTGGCCATAATAATAATTTATTCTGGCCATTGGAATGAATGAACACGCAGGCGCTAAAAGCACTTAGCGCTTTGGCACATTTACCCTTTTTCTGTGTTTTTTTTCTGCCCAGACACTCATCTCCAGAAGTTGTTTTTTTTTTATCTGCCTCTAATACACCTTTAAATGCTTATATGTGAATGACCACATAGACTAACATAGAGGTGTGTTTAGAGGCTGAAAAAAAGGGCAAATACATGTAAAAGTGGCACTCTTTAAATCCTTTGTGCATGAGGCCTTAAAGAATAATTGTAATACATTGCAGCTTACCAGTCCTTGGATGCCATGGGTGCAATAGTTTTATTTTTTTAGGATGGGAACATTTTCAGCAAGTAGAGAAAACAGCTGTTGATTTTGTCCGAAATTTCAGTGTTCATGTGAGCTGAACTGCAGACAAAAATAATGACCTTTCTCAGTAAACCACCAATTTCTCTGTGTAATGGAGATGAATAAAAGCAGACATAATTTAGTTATAATATAGCCTGGGTTGCAACAATGGCTTCCTCTATGATACAGTGGAGGAGTGAGCGTAGGGACCCAGGGACAGCAAGTGTGTTATTTGCAGGATTAGTTGCATAAAAACATCAATGGACTGGTAAGGTGCAATATATTATATATTTTTTTTTTTAACCAAGAATGCAGTATGAATTGGCATGGGATAAGGTGCATGCTCACTCCTGAGCCAGTTCTGTGTGTCCATAAAACACACAGAGCATGGCTTGGCCCCGGCCCTGCTCCCTCCTCACTGACTGTGATTGACAGCAGCAGGAGTAAACGGTTCCTGCTGCTGTGTCTGAGCCAGTTAGAGTGTGAGAGGGAGTCAAAAGAGCCTCTGATCCCGTGCACATCGCTGGATCAAGATCAGGCTCATGTAAAACCTTCAGCCTTTAGAACCACTTTAAGTGTTCATTTGTTAGGTGTTAGGGGTTAATTTTAAAAGGTTGGATAAAGTTCAAAGTGGTTGTAAAGGCAGAAGGTTTTTTATCTTAATGTATTTTATGCATTAAGATAAAAAGCCTTCTGTGTGCAGTAGCCCCTTTTATACTTACCTGAGCCCCATCTAGATCCATCAATGTTGTAGGAGTGTCTCGGCTGCCCGTGACTCCCCTCCTCATTGGCTGAGACAGCACCGTGGTGCCATTGGCCAATGAAGAGACAAAGGGGGCGGGGCCGGGCTGCAGCTCCGTGTCTTAATGGACACATGGAGCTGCAGCTCGGCTCCGGCTCCTGGCCCCTCCCTCCAGGAGTATAGAGATGTTTATTTTTCTTAATGAAAAAAACAAGACTTTAGTATCACTTTAAGGGATAATTTTTAGAGCTGCAGCTTTGGATGAGTTAAAGGATATTTTTTTAATTGATTTTTTTGATTGTTTTTTTTTTTTGAATAATGCCGCGTACACACAATCAGAAATTCGGACAGCAAAAGACCGATGAGAGCTTTTGGTCAGAAAATGCGACCGTGTGTAGTATGCTCCATCGGACATTTGCTGGACGAATTTCCACCAGCAAAAGATTGAGAGCATGTTTTCAATTTTCCCGACGGAAAAAGTTTCTATCGGAAATTCCATTCGTGTGTACGCAGCATAAGTTTTATTATTTAAAAAAAATTGCAAAAGTAATATTGGGTGTGTTAAAAATAGAGTGAAAATTGCTGGGACTTGGATAGTCCAGATGCTGCCCACACAGCAACAATAGCAACTTGATGGGACATTGAAGATGCTTTATTAATGACAGTTAGGATGGCCATCCAGTAATGAAAAGGCAGCAGGTGATCAGCAAATAGATCTGAATCAGCTTATTATATACACAATATGCTCTACAGTGTGGGACATTGCTAGGAATGTCTGTAATTTGACCTCAAGGTTTGTGAAGACATCGAGGAAAAGCAGTGGACCAGTTTCAGAAGCAGAGGGATTAGAATATTGGGAAATCCTGTCTAGTAACTATTACCATATCAGCGTTGCCATGGCTGCAAGGAAGAAGAATTAGCATTTCTGGAATAGAAAATCAAAGCTGGCTACACATTAAAATAGTTAATTTTACTAGAATTAAACAAAAAATGGCTTGTATAGTAAACATACATGTGTTATTTTTTTATGAGATAGAAATACAGTCAACACCTTACAGGGCCTTTAATGATGAAACGTCTTGTGTAGTTTTTTGGAAATGTGCATTACACTTTCTGCAATCTATATATATTTCTAGTTTATATTTACAAGCATTAATGGCATTATTTCTTGGGACAGAGTTAAGACAGTTCTTGCAGCCTCTTTTCAACCAGGAGTATACTTAAAAGAAAGAAACTGAAATCTTAATTGTGGTGACTAATTATAATCACTAATTAGGCCACATTGTGCCATTAAATAGCCCAGGAGGAATAACTCTATTTCATGCAAGTTATAATAAGATTAGAACATAAAACATTGTGTATGTTGCCCATACGTGGGTCAGTTATGAAAGCAATTTTAAGTCCAGATTTCAACTAATCTGTGTATGGTCTAAATATATTCTGCTGTTTAATGTTAACAAACTTGATATTAAAAATGGCAGCACTGTAAATGTGGGCATATAGTGACTAGTGCGTGCAGTTATTACACACTTATATTGTTCCAAATGTGCTTCAGATCCAGTACAAGGTTTGTTTAAGACTTCCAGATTCTGACATGTAGAGCCATATTGTTAACTCTAGGCATGCCATTAAATACATAGTTGAAATACTGTATCACAAGACTGAATTACACATCCATTGGAGAGTAAAACAGTGAACATGTACAGTATTTTAACTGTATTTAGGCATTTAACTAAAGTTTTGCTTTACTTATCTGCTGGTGGTATAGTACATAGGCACATTTTATTCCTAAAAAATAGAGTTCAATGATCAGCATGTAACAGAATGTCTGAAAGAGCTATAAAACATCATAGTTATTGTAAATATAAAGGTAAAGCCAAAAACTGTTTATTTTCCCCTATCATAAAAGATAGCATTCATTTTACATCTTCTAAAATGGATAGCAAAGACTCCAGTTACTATAGTTTCTTCTCTAACATTACAAAAATAAGGATTTAAAAAAAAACGAAAAGACAATTTATAGCAGTTAATTATATATATATATATATATATATATATATATATATATATATATATATATATATATATATATATTAGAGTTGCCACCTCATCCCTTTAAACCCGATCACATATCAGTTATACAAGTTCTGAGGCTAATTAAATGCAGATAAGGCACCAAGTGAGTTTAATTACCACCTTAATCAGCCACAGAACCTGTTTAATTAATAAGTGTTCGGTTTTAAATGGATAAGGTGGCAACCCTAATATATATAGATATAAATATCTATATATATATTTTTTTTCGTAAATAAATGATTACCTAGCAATATAATTTTTATTTATAATATCATTTTTAGTGTATTGCTTTTGTGGAATAAAAATTAAACTTGTGAATATCGCTTTAAGAAATGCATACCCAGTATTAACTATAGGAAAAAAATGAAAATTGACTGATAGAAAGCTGTCAAGTAATAAACAGAAGACAGGTCACAGGACAAAGCTTTTTGTACTACAAGGTAAAGGCATTAGCGTCTGCGATGTCCATCAGAGTATGCCTAGTGCACAGCCAAAGCAGTATGTATGCTACAGGCTTACACATGATAAAGAATAGTGTTTCTGCACCAGTAAGCACCTAGATTCTGAGCGTGCGCACCCTGCATATACTATGAGATCCTCCAGGCTCAGCTGCAGTGCTGATCTCTCTTGAGGCCATGCGCTGAACTAAAAGGAGCTCTCCTTAAGTGGCATCCCCTGATTTATTCACAGCATGAATAATTCATTAAGGCAGCGTGCCACGAGTTTTCATTTTCAATCAATAGACTTGAGGAAAGGATGTGTATTTTTCGGTAGTAACAGCTCATCTAGGGCTAACTATGTGACTGTATAGCGATGAACAGCAAAAGACCATATCTGAGAAAGCTGACAATCAAAGAACGCTTTGCTTGTATATTCTAGTGGGTTTCTGTCATAACTCATCCTTGTTGAATGTTAAACATTAAATTGTAACTGTACTGTAAAATGGTAGCTAGTGGCAGAATGAATTCTTAGGTTTTTTTTTAATACAATTGCACAGTCTCCCCCCCCCCCCTGCTGTAAGTGGCTATTTTATCATACTATGGTATGTAAAAATGGTCTTCTCTGTAGATTGATTGCTGGATCTGTGTGTCTTTGATCAATTTCTAATACTGTGACAATGGCGCCCTATCAGGTCTACCACACAGTAGCAGAAACACAAGCAATTAGCCATACATTGCATTGCAGTCACATAATCAAGCTTGATAATCGCTTGACCGTAAATGAAGTGGCATTTCTAGATTATTATTAGGCTGTCAGATGTCATTAATTATACTAACTGGTATATTTAATAAGACAAAGAACAGTATGCGGAGCACAATAACTCCTGCTTACCTGTCTGAATTAATCTTTCAATTATCTGACCACAAACATTTAATCATGGTTGGTTGCCGTGGGCTGGGTATGCTATGTACTTTTTGTTGCATATCATTTCTGCACTTTGTGCCACCTGATTGCATAAGCCCAAATGTTTTCTGTGATGTTGTGTGAGAATCTATGGTATGTTTTGGAGCAGACTGAACCAATGCATCTTTGGCTTACAAATTCATTTTGGTATTTTCTGCACTGGGGAAGTGTTTATTTTACTATGTATGGGGTGGTTCCTGAAAAAATGCTGAAAAATGCAAACCAGGGCCGGAACCAAGGTGAATTTCTAGTACCTCGTTACATTTTTCCATTTGTTGACAGTGTTGTCAGAAAGAGGAATGGAAACTCTGTTTAGTTAGACTTGTGGTTTGCACACTTCTTTGTGAGTCACACATTTCTGCTACACTACACAACCTGAAGAAGACCCTACTGTTCTCTGGTCTAACTTTAAAGCTTCCTGAGTCATCTGTCTGTTCATTAGGCAAATATGATGGATTTATTGTCCACTGAATGGGATAGAGGTAAAGATGGGGCACAGGATGCTGCAAAGTTAAAGCGGGGGTACACCTATCTATCGTTTTTATCGTTTGAGTTCATTCACAAACTTTTCTTCTCAGCATTACATACTCACATATTGTGTGTAAATAATATGTCCGCCTGTGTCAGATTTCGTCGGAAAGAATAACTTATATTATTCACTGCAGACGGTTTCCATCTTCATTGTGGGCATTTGAAGCCCACAAGCATTTATTTCCTGGATGTGGTGAATGCTGTGCTCCCAGCATTCACCGCTCATTCCCGCACATGCTCAGTGAAATCCTGGGAAGCCTGAGACTAGCTCCCAGGAGGCTGTGCGGAGTCTGGGAGAGGCTAGAAACACGCCTACTCCCACGGGAGGAGAACCAGGAAGTGCAAAGAAGAATAGAAAAATAAAAGGTAATTACGGCGATTTACATTTTTTTAAACGGCATGTCAGCATCTAGGCAAGGAAGAGAATACATACAGATATTGTTCAAAATTTGGGTGGAACCCCGCTTTAAACCACAAAATAGGACTATCACCTGCTTCATTGTATGGTGTAGCAGACATGTGCAAATTAGGACTGGCTGAGCAGGATTATAAATCATTTGGCAAGTAAATTACGGTAGTTCATTTATAAGAATTTTAACTGTTTGTATATCTGCTTGCCTGGAGTTCACATGAATTATCTTACTATACAGCTCTGGGGCTACTGAAATCCAGCAAATACTGAAGTTGTACTAAAGCAGGCAGTTCATTTGGTTAGCGTTCCCTGAGTTCAGTGTAATCTCCAGCACATAGCCCTCTATGTACCGTACCACAAGTTATTGGAAGTGTTTTTCCTGAAGTCTGTGTTGTGTACGCTGCACTTTTGTTCTACTTCCTGTATCATCAATGATATTCAAACTTCAACAGCAGCTTTGATGAGAAACCTCGTAGTACTTCCATTTTTAACATGATGCTTTGTGTATGGAAGAATTAAGCTGACCATACATGGATGGAAATTCAGGTGGTTTAGTAGGAACTGGACAAATTTGGTTCCCTGCGTGGCTGCTCCTCCTGTCAGAACACAATATCCCAGTGGGGATAATACCTATGGCTGATCAAAAGAAAAAAAGAGTCTTCTATGGGCAGCCTTAAAGGAGAAGTACAGCCAATGATCTTTGACTGTACTTCTCCTGTGGATCACAGGAATGCAGTTTGTTCTGCACTCCTGTGACCCGTTTTCAGTAGACAGCGGGTTGAATCCTGCTGTCGGCTGATGTCAAAGAGCTGGTCCAGGCTCAGGAAAGATCACAACGATATGGTCGGGATCAGCCCACATGCCTGGACTGGCACCTGGCTTAGCCCCTCAGCATGCCTCTGAAAGATCCTGCCCCCTTCACAGCCCATCTCTCCAGTGAGCAAGAAGGAGACAGAGCAGAGAACCGGTGACTGACCATGTTTGACCGCTCAGTTCTCAGTCTTAGAGCCGGTGGGGGACCGTTGCATCTACATAGGTAAGTATGATTCTTAAACACAAATCCCTGAACAGGATAAATGATTCCATTCTCCCATCCATGCCAGACAGTGCGAATGGACAAATCTGCAGTGCCAACTATTGAATTCCAACAGCCAGCACCTACAGCTGTCAGAATATTTAAACAGTGCTTGCATCTGACAGGAGCCAAGAATTTTCCGCCTGACTTCCTTGACAAAAATCAGTTGATAAATCCAATTTTGTTTAGCTGAGTGGTACCTACCAAGCCAATCACAGAATGAAATATTATCCATTTTTGGACAGTTTTTAGCAAAGAGGTTGCAGTAGGTGTGTGTGAAAATCTCTTTTCTTCATCCAAAGCAGGGGTTATCAGATCACCAGGTTACAGACAAAGGGGGTCGAGTGGACTGGTGCAACACAGGAGTATGTGAATAAAACGCATAAATATTAAGCAAGTGGGCTATGCTTATAATTATATCATAATTTAACATTGGAAGTGATTATTATGGTTCTTAATGTGTTATGCTATTATTAGACTGTATAATACCCTTTTAAATATTACCTTATTACATTCCTCAAGATCCCACAATTAAACAATTCCGTAATCAGATAATAAGTCGTATCCCTGAACTGCTGTGCATTTTATTATTGCATGTCTAGCTGGCTTTAGCTGTGTATTACCCTGTCACACAATGTACAAACTTGTGAGAGACAATCACAGCTGGAATTTCACTTATTTTCTCCATGATTTTCGTGTGGAGCACCTGCTTTGTTCATCTGGCTCAGCCTTATAGGGACGTTGGTAAGCTGCAAGTTGGCAGGATGTTAGTGAGTGAAAACCTCTTTTCTCCTGCTGTATAAAGCATTACTCACAGAATGCAAAGTATACAGCATGCTGCTGGCTTCTGACCGGCATCCAGCAGTGGTAATTCTGTGTATTTTGGAGTGTTTCATGTATATAAGTGGGCTAAGAGGAGCTACGGCAAAAGACCACTTGTCCTAATTTTAACTTCAGTTGCAGTGGCTACAAGAAGAAAAAGGAGCAATATCCTATTTTACCATCCAGGGCTGTCCTACTGGATCTTTTGATATAACCCAAGGCTGGTACTGATTATATCATGTGTAATCATTGCAAAGAGGTAACAATTGTCACTCTGGAGTGCCATGTTGTAAATAAGTTTTCATTGCGGTTTCACATCCAATGGGTTCATGCTAGCACACTCTTTGGTAGTCTATGTATATCAGTCTGGAACTACAATAAATAAGCCTTGGGCTAAAGAGAGAAAGGTTTGTGGTATCATGCGGTCAAAACAATAGGAAGTTAGTGGGATGGAGCTACCATTGTGGTAACTATAATTATCTTTAAAAGGAAAGTGTGCATGTGGAAGTATGAGGCACCTGCACCATTTTGAGTCACCAGAGCTTCAGTGTGGTCCCCACTCCCCTGTCATTTGTGGTTTTACATTTAAGTATGTACCCTCACAGTATGCTAGTTTATTTCCACTCAGTAACCAAAGTGTTGTATGATCTTACATATTAAACGCTTAAAAAAAAGTTTTGGTGTAAGGGCGCAACTGTGTTTTTCGTTTGCTGCACATAGTATCATAGCTCCCAACTGTCCCTGATTTCGAGGGACTGTCCCTGATTTGGAACAAAGTCCCTCTGTCCCTCCTTCCTCCTTACTTGTCCCTCATTTTTGTCTAGAACTGTCTTCTGATCTATATAGTTGTATATAAAATGCACTTTTTTTCTTTCAAAAAGTGTTTCCAAGTGCTAAACCTTTCCTCCAATTTTTAAATTTCAGCATTTGTAAATTCCAGAAGCCAATATAAAGGAATAGGTAGTGGGGAAAAAAAATCACTTGGTTTAAATAATATTTTTTTTTGGTATAATTCTCCTTTAAGGGGCGTGGTGGGGGGTGTCCTATGCCTACATACTTTTGCTTATAGGTGTCCCTTGTTCCCAACTCAAAAAGTTGGGAGGTATGTAGTATGCGGATAGACTCTAATCACAAAAATCATACTTCAAGCATATCCATGGTCAAAATCTAGAATCCTATATTCATTTCCACATTGCCATTATTTTTAGCCTACTCCTTTTAATCTGAATGTTCTTGAAGTTTATAGACTTTTTGAAGATCCCCAAACATAGGTACTGCTGTGTCACGTATGTCCTGTGGGTAGGTACTGCTGTGTCGCATATTTCACAGAGCCTGCCTTCTGAACTACAGAGGTGCTGAGAGGAGGAGTTTCAGGAGCTGGATTCTGTACAGGAAACACTGCTTGCAGGTAGCAAGGTATCATGGGATATGTAGTCCTTAGAAATTGAAAGTAAACAGCAGAGGAGAAGCTGCAAAGCATACAGGGAATCCAGGAAGTTATGGAAAGAAATGGATAGCAGACGGGCAAAACTCACAACATGAAAGGAGATTTTTCAAATAAACTTACATGGGATTGTCATAAATAACTATTGTTTGTATTGTTATTACAATGCTGATGTTGAAAAAAGGAAAGTGTTTGCTGTGACCATACTGTCAGTTTCTTTTAATGTGACATTCTTATTGGCATATCAATATGACAATGGCCTCAAATGGCCAGTTGGTATGTGTGGGGGAAGGTGAAGCTTCGTTGCTACCAGAAAGTATTAAAGCATTGCTCGATCAGAACAGCCTGGGATTCTGGCAGAAGCAGGGGCACTGAAAGCTGTGCATGGATGTCCTCATGCCCAACCCATGATATTGGCACAGTATTGAGGCAAATGAGAAGGAGTCCTCAATTGCTCCGATGATATTTTTGTCTACCTTCTCCTTCTTCCTGCATAAATAGGTTCTTTATGATAAATAAAGTATGGAACTGAGCAGGGTATTCAAAGCTGGGTTGTGTTTTTTAAGGTGCTCCTTCCCCTTGCTTAGTCTTATGGAGCCACCCTTACGTGGGCGCTCCTTGGAAGGGACTACTGGGCACATGGATCTGTTCTGACATCAGCGATAAATTCCAAGGAGGAGCCATGCACGTTCATTGGCACTATGCATGATGGTACATGTAGTTCCGATGAATGTACTGAATGTACTGAATAAAACTGAAGTTATTATTTTGTATAAATTAGTTTGTGCCTCCTGACAGGAAGTTTGGGAAACTGGCACCAAGGAGGGGGTAATGTTAATGAAGTAGGATTTTATGAAAAATAATCATGATGGAATTGATCACTGTACTGTGCAAAACTAATCATTTCTGATGTGTTCTAGTAAAAAATAAAGAGGCTTAGTGCTACTTTAAGTCAAATTTGGATGATTGAGCGAAAACTTAATTTTTACATTAGTGATTCACATATTACTTACTACACTTTGTGCTGGATTTCAACATTTATTGGTGCTAGAGAAAAAAAATCATTGACTTGATTCTTCAAAAATAAAAATCAGTGACTTGAACTATTTTCACTAAACAGTCCAGTGCCACTGTTATGGAGGAAATGGAATATCGTCTGGTAATGTCATGATAAGTGACACAGGTGTGCCAGCTTCCTGATTCTTTCCTGTGTGCAATCGAGTTTACATCATCGATTAAAAATATTTTTATTGCAAAAAGTAAATGTGTTATTAAAACAAACAGCAGATTCTGCAGTGTGTAATGGACACAATTTGTGAAACGCTAATGGTGTATGTCATCCATAATTATAACCACTCCCGGATGCAATTAATATTTTATTACAGAAGCATAGACAAGTATTTTTAGATCTGCCAAGTGAATAATTTCATCTTACGCAGGCCATTAAGATGACCATTGAGTTATGAAACCTAATGTGCACTATATCATAAAAGCAACACATTCAGCACCAGACAGAACACCATTCTATTATTTATGCGAATGGTTTCATTCATTTGGGAGCTTATAACATAGTATCAGGTTCCAATCATTCTTTTTTGCTGGCAAAGTGCTAAGTCATATTAAATGTACCTAAATGTTACAGTATGTGTACCGGATTTGCAGTTGTAGCTATGCTGTTGGGGAATGATATAAGTAGGCTGAAAATATTTGTGCAAAGACATTCCAATGCAGTAATCCATGGCAACTAAGACGTAAACTGTGTTCATGTTAGAGTGGGTAGGCTAATGAAAGCTGATTTCTGATTGGTTGTTTTTAGTAACCGCACACTACTGCTCTTTTTAATTCAGTTGTTAAATAAATCTTTTGTTATTCTCCTCCCATAACCTTAAAAGGGTTTGAAATTATCTGCTGATCATCTAGAACAGGTAGCGCACTTTAAGCCCACATGAATGGTATTTACTGAATACAGTAATTTTCTCATAGATTCAAAAAGTTTTCATTTCAGTTTTAAAATTCTCTTTGTGTGGAAATCACTTCTCACTGTTTTTCAGCATTGAAACACCAAAGACGTCCATAACAAAAACCAGAAACTGATTACACCAACACATTTCAGTCATTTTCTCCTTGGTTTATTACTAAAAAAAGAATGGTTAAAATGGTCACAAATGGCAGGCCAGAGGTAGTACAGCAAAATGATTCACAAAAAAAATTAGCACATTCGCCAATTGTAGCCGGTGGGTTAGGGCTGGGGAAAAAATCGATTTGAATCTTGAATCGAGTTGAGAGGTCAAATCCATTAAAAATGTAAGCAAAATCGATTTTTGTAGATTTTTTTTTTTTTTTTCACCAGGACCGGCACTGACACCGCGCCAATCCTGAAGAGCTGCGGGCAGGAGTTTTTAGGTGAGGCCACGGCTTCGGCCTAGTCTGCGAGGCTGGACGCTGCGGACTAGGCTGAAGCCACGGCCTCGCCTAAAAACTCCTGCCCGCAGCTCCTCAGGACCGGCGCGGTGTCCAAAAAAAAAAAAAAAAAACTCGTTTCGAATTGTGAATCGAGTTATTTTTATTTTTAAATCGCAGATTTTTTTTTTTTTTGAGAAAATCGCCCAGCTCTACGGTGGGTATTGATGTTAACATTGAGCTGTAGCACTTATGTAGCGTTACCCCTGTAAGAGCCACTGGTGAATGAGATCCCCCACCCTGCACAGCTAGGCACACCGCATCGTCCGCAGCACACAAAGTCAGGAAACAGTCCAAGCAGCTTTGTTTGTTTTGTATTTATTAGGGGATTTAGACTTGGATGGGAAATATGGGATGCCCACTTTAGCAATGTAGTAAGGTTTTCAGGGACAAACTATATACATCCAGTATATACACTCCTCTGCCTTCCGCACAATGTTGCTTTCAGATCTCCTCCTTTTCCTCCAACACAACACTTGCTCATGGTACTACAAGGCCCTGGACCAGCTGGCACTGTTTGGATAGTCTAACACAAGTCTCAGTTAGACTAGCAGAAAATGCCCTTTTTTGATGTATCAAAGTCCTAGTGCACAGCTGTCCTATCTGTGGCTACTTCTCCCAGTACCACCTATTCAGGCACTGCCAGCCTGCCTGGCTGCAACTGCCCCTTTCTCCTGCCCGTTTCACTACAGTCCTCCTGACGGACTCTGCATCCATCCCAAATTGCTCTCTCCCAGTCCTCAAGACTGTGTGTGTCACTCACCATCCCACCTGGCTGTCTTCCTCCCTGGAGATTTGTTCGGCAGTGTCCTCCTGCTGTCCTCTCCTTGCTCCCGTGCCTTCTGGTTAGGATCCCCCCATGTGTCATAAGACAGGTCCCATCTACACCCGAGCCCACCCCAGGCTAGGGGGCAAATCTCAAAGGCCTCTGACAGCTAACACTTCATCTCTAACTTCCACCCGAACTCCACTGGCCCAGCTGGGCTGACCCTGAGTATTTGAGGGGATCTGCCCCCTGACAACCCATGCATTGGGGATTGGTCAGGGCCCTCATGAATACCCCAGGCAGCTCCTCCTCCCCTCCACTCCCATCCTTCTAGAATCTTCTGCATGTTTCTAGAAGTTGGGGAAGGTATTAGAGGTGCTGCCTGTGAGTCATCCAGCCCTCTCTGAGTTACTTAAACCCTGACCCAGAAAAACACATAGGCTTGTCTGCCAGCCAAACCTTAACAAATTTACTTATACTAACAAAAAACCTGACTCTAGCAACGCTTAGGGGTGCTACACTTAGAACTCCAAACAAGCCAGGATATGACCGGAGCACACCTTCTCTGCCAATTGGTCCACATCGCTCACTTATTTTGGGAGGACGGGGGGCATAGCCCTACATCAGAGCCAGTGACCTGGAAATCGTTGCTATAAGTTATTTTTCTGTACTATCTCTCACCTGGTCATTATGAGTGATGTTAACCTTATTTATTTATTTTTAAATTATGGTGAGAAGTATTAACCACATTGATGCTCACTATTTGTCTAACCGTTTAATAAATCTTGTATTGAGGAAGCATAGAGGTTGCAGCTGCTCACCTCCAGTGCTGAAAATGCTAGCTGCTTGGCAGCCCCTGGCATCAGAACTTTCTGAGACTTCTTAGGTCACTGAGTGGGAACTAGTATGCAGTTCAACAGTTCTAGCTTCACTCTGATTTTTTTCTGATCTCCAAGATTGTTCTGTGTGAGTAAATGAAGCCAGAAACTGCTAGGCAACTGGTATTTTAAAGAGGACAACAATTGCAGCCTTAGGATCCATTCCTACCTATGTGCACATCAACACACATATTAACAAGCCCCATCCTCGCATGGAAAAATATATATATACTTGTCCTATTTTTTTTTTTGCTAAAAACAGGGCAAGTGCATGTCTTTATACAGTGTATGTATATATATATATATATATATATATATATATATATATATATATATATATATTGTGACATTGGGGATTGTTCAGCTCAAGTGGATAGATGCGTTTTAGTGCAGTGAGTCCACATCAGAGAGGCATTTATAGTTAAGGGCCTGGTAGCCCACGTTTATTAAAGGAAAAAACAACAAAAGTCCATCCAGGAATCCCACGCAGGGGTCCAAGCTTCAGCAAGTAAATACAATAGAAAATCCAAATGAAAATGCTAGCCCACCTGGCTACTCTTCAGCAGTATTGCTGCTATAGGGAACAGGCCCCTCAAACAAGCTGCTTGGATGCACACAGTCTTAGACTCCTTGGTCACACACAGTTTCAAGAGCTTCAATGCACACAGCTTCTGGCTCCTTTGACGCACACAGCTTTACAGCCCTTCAATGCATACAGCTGCTGGCTCCCTGGATGCACACAGCTTTGAAGCCCTTCAACGCACACAGCATCTGGCTCCTTGGACGCACACAGCTTTGAAGCCCTTCAACGCACACAGCATCTGGCTCCTTGGACGCACATAGCTTTGAAGCCCTTCAACGCACACAGCATCTGTTCTCACACAGAGACACTTACTAGCAGCCACTGCTCCAACTTCACCTTCCTCCACCCTTTCTGCTCTCACCAGTCCCTCGTTATATGGGCTGTGTGCACCTGGGCACACACCCTGCTGGCTGTCCACAAGACCCGGACACAGGGTTGGAGATCCCGTCCCACCCAAGACTCTGAAGGATCTCCAAACTACAGAGCCCCATAAGGAACTAGCAAAACCTGGAGAAAACTGCCAGAGCAGTTCTCTCCACCTCAAACCTACACTCTGTAGCTCTGCACTCAGACAATATGCAGACTCTGTGTCCACTTTAACCCCATTTTCATAGTGACAGAGCCTTGCTCTGCCACATACCCCCCCCTCTTGTTTCGATCCGGAGGGAGAAACACCTGCACCCACCATAGCAGTTGGGACACTTCTGTGCTGGCCATCAGCCACGTAGGCCCAACCCTTTTTTCGGGTGTGCTTCCAGGTACGTCCCACCTTGGATCTTAACAGGGTCCTATAATTCCGTATACTCTGCCTTCCCTCTCTTCTCTTGGGGTTCCTGAGCATACTCTCCTCTCTTGGGGGAACTCTGCCTTCCCTGATCCTACCTTTCAGCTTACAGACGTCAGTTTTATCTTTCACCACAGGTCTTTCAGGTTCAAAAACCTCTCTCTGGTTACCCACGGCAACCACGTCACTTTTAACAGCACCAAACATTAGCAGATCATACATTTCAATGACATCCTGTCGAACACAATCAGTGCCATCTATCTCAGTACTTGTTGTTAGGACCAGACCTGAGGAGGGACAAAACACAGGCAAGTGATTACACCCCACGGGTCCATAGCACAGCTTCACCTCACCTGTTGTCCAACACTCCATGGGTAACTGATCTAACAAATGACACTGATCCAAGCACAAACTACTCCTTTCTGATGTACACATTACATTGTTGCAGCAACCAACATTAGCACTTTCCTTTACAGTGTCTCCGGGTACTTTAAGTTGTACCACTTTCTGAGTGATAGAAAGCATCTCTGCTAGTGCTGCGTCTATTTTGGGCCCTACCTTCTCATGAGGTTCAGCGGGTGAGACAGTATCCACGCCCTCTATTGACCACAGCTCAGCCGCACCTCGGACCACACCAGCAGAGATGTTTATAGTCACTACACCAGCCGGAGAGACCTTTGATGTCTCCAACAGTTCTCCTGGGCGCCTTCCATACCACTCAGTAACTGGGAGCACCCTCTCAGAGAACCTTAAGACTATTTGCCACACTGTTAATAAGCATTGGCCCCACCAATACCATTGTAGATCAAGACTTCCCAGCACAGTCTGTACCACCTGGCTCCACCCATTGGTACTACGCAGCACCACCTGGTCCGACTGCGGTGGAGACACCCAAGTGTACAATGAGTGCGTTTTTACCAACTCCAGCATTTCAAATAAGGTCTCTGTCATCTCTAAACATCCCATGTCTAAATACCAGACCTTTCTAAGGTCTTTTTCCCTGTCCAAGACATGGAGGGGCTCATCCACTGCAGCTTTTGAGTTTGAGACATTTGAAGAGACCTCCACCTCCTTGGAGGTACCCCTCATCACAGCCTGTTGCTCCCCTGGAGCGCTGTCAGACACATGTCTCACACTTTTCCCTTCTGTACCAGTGTCAGTGAGCCACTGCAGGTCATTATAAGTCACATTGTCACCTTCACACTTGAGCTGTGGGGCTGTGGACAACACATCTGCTTTGCCAGCACCCTGAACAGTTCCTTCAGACTGGAGGGCATTAACCTTCGCAGGGACAAACGTGTCCTTGAGCACCAGCCGATCTGCGATCCCTCCATTGGGCATAGCAGGTGTTATGTCCACCACATTATTTAATATTGCGATTGCATTCTCATACCAATTATCCCAGTCTATTGTGGTTCCATCACTTACTCTAGAAGGCCCCACAGGAACCTGGGATTCACTAGCCAAAACATCACCTGTGTCATTTCTATACATATCCCCTTGGGTTGACACATCATCTGACAAGGTAGGCTGTAATACATGCTTTTGCCCTACCTGCTCTGGGGGCGCTACTGACACACACAGCTCTGCACTTTCAGCTTTTGCAGGCTGAATTAACCCCTTGACAACTGGGTTACACTTAGGGTTGTGGGGCTGCGCCCGCACACTCTCACTGTGTGACTCAGTCTTCCTTTGCTTCACCAGAGTAGCACCACAGCCATCCTGGAACACCTCTGGCTCCAACACATGGAGACCCCATGAGACTTCCATGGACAAGCCTGCGCTTCTGGTTGTCACGGGAGATATCCTACTCCGATCATTGTCAGTGAACACATTTGCAACATTTTCAGACATGACATTAAAGGGAACACATTTTTCAATGTCATTATCACCAATACCATCACATTTGCCAACAGTAACACATTTGTCAGCATAACCATCTGAATTTTCATTACGTATAGACATAACTGCTACATTTGTGGATTGTCTATTACCAACCACAGCCTGTGAGCCTCTCCTCACATCACCCTCTATCTTTAAAGGGGAACTCTTTCCTCCTTGGGCAGCTCCATAGCTGACCTGGGAAACTCTCTGCTCCATCACTGCAAGCTCCTCTGAAGTTTCCCTGGGCAACTCTGCAGCACCTGTCACTAGGGAACATGGCACAAGAACAGTTTTGGTCACCCCTACTTTAACCTCTCCAGCACTCTGTTGGATTATAGCAGGCACATGCATAGTCCCCATGTCCATTCGAGTCTTTAAACTTGCTGTCAGCTGGGCTTCGCCATGTGCCTCCCCACTGCTCCGGGTAGCACACTGCAGCAAGTCTATGTCCATTTGCACTGCGGATCTTCCCGCTGGACACACTCCCATGTCACTAAGTTCAGTCCCACAAACTGAAACAGTCTTACCATTTTCAGTGGCTGGCATCATACCCTTCACTTGAGTGCGCCGTCTCTCAGCTGCATCCATACCAGCTACTTCCTCTGTGTGGCCACAGGACGACACTGCAGCCTTTCCAAACTCTTCAGCGTTGTTCCAGAACCTTGGGCAAGTAAAAATTCCATGCCCCACTTGACCACATTCCAAGCACGGTACTGGTAGCTGAACTTTACTTTCTTGGAATCTCCTTAATGACTGGCTCTCTGTTGCCACAGGATACCACTGGTCATGACCATCAGCAGACAGACTCCTTGGATCCCCGACATCCCTGTTGGCCTGGACATTGCTTCCACAGATGACCATATTCCTCTTTTTCACACGCTGTTGTCCACCTGGCTTCCTGTTGCCAGGGGAAACTTCTTTCACTTCCTTTTCAACTGGGGATGACATGATTAATTTACCCCAGGTCACAGAAATTTCACACTTGGAAAAATTCTCTGGCGTGGCTGGGGCATGTGGTGAAATACCCTCTAGCCATAGAACCCTTTCCCTTGCTTCAGCAAGGATTGCTTCCTTTTTCTGTTTGGAACGCCCCATGCTTGCTGTCTTACACACACAGCAACTTGCAACACACTTCACAGCAAAGAGAAAAAAAAATATGTGATTCTCCTTTCACAGGTACACAACCTGCATGCAACACAGAGAGAGAAAAAATATGCGATTCTCTTTTCACAGGTACACAACCTGCATGCAACACAGAGAGAAAAAATATGTGATTCTCCTTTCACAGGTACACAACCTGCATGCAACACAAAGAGAAAAATTATGCAATTCTCCTTTCACAGGTACACAACCTGCATGCAACACAGTCCATCAAACTTCTGTGCAATGCTGTTCGCCTGGCTGCCACACACAGCTAGCAGTAGTTCCTGATGCGACTCACCATGGAGCAAGGACCTAGATTCAACCGTCTACATGCCCGCATTCGAGCACCACTTGTGACATTGGGGATTGTTCAGCTCAAGTGGATAGATGCGTTTTAGTGCAGTGAGTCCACATCAGAGAGGCATTTATAGTTAAGGGCCTGGTAGCCCACGTTTATTAAAGGAAAAAACAACAAAAGTCCATCCAGGAATCCCACGCAGGGGTCCAAGCTTCAGCAAGTAAATACAATAGAAAATCCAAATGAAAATGCTAGCCCACCTGGCTACTCTTCAGCAGTATTGCTGCTATAGGGAACAGGCCCCTCAAACAAGCTGCTTGGATGCACACAGTCTTAGGCTCCTTGGTCACACACAGTTTCAAGAGCTTCAATGCACACAGCTTCTGGCTCCTTTGACGCACACAGCTTTACAGCCCTTCAATGCATACAGCTGCTGGCTCCCTGGATGCACACAGCTTTGAAGCCCTTCAACGCACACAGCATCTGGCTCCTTGGACGCACACAGCTTTGAAGCCCTTCAACGCACACAGCATCTGGCTCCTTGGACGCACATAGCTTTGAAGCCCTTCAACGCACACAGCATCTGTTCTCACACAGAGACACTTACTAGCAGCCACTGCTCCAACTTCACCTTCCTCCACCCTTTCTGCTCTCACCAGTCCCTCGTTATATGGGCTGTGTGCACCTGGGCACACACCCTGCTGGCTGTCCACAAGACCCGGACACAGGGTTGGAGATCCCATCCCACCCAAGACTCTGAAGGATCTCCAAACTACAGAGCCCCATAAGGAACTAGCAAAACCTGGAGAAAACTGCCAGAGCAGTTCTCTCCACCTCAAACCTACACTCTGTAGCTCTGCACTCAGACAATATGCAGACTCTGTGTCCACTTTAACCCCATTTTCATAGTGACAGAGCCTTGCTCTGCCACAATATATATATATATATATATATATATATATATATATAAATAATTATCATTCACAATAAGTGGCAACACGCTTTGGTGTACGCAGGTTGTAGGAAATCCTAACATCCTTTCATTCACGTATGAGCACAGACCCATAGTGGTAAATCCATTCTTAGTAGTCCTTTATTTGACATGTGCACTGTCAAAATAAACCCACACTAATGAAGTGTGTTCCATGTATCTAGTGGGCCTTTTTCACTTCAGCTGCTCCAGTTACAGCGTGCCTTGCATCGATTGAAACGAATGCAATATGTTTACAGAATGGATGAGCTGGAGTACAAGAGATCTACTGTGATCTGAGTACTCCAGCCGGAACTGCAACTCTCAGTGGCGGACTGTGGGCACGCACTGCACTGTATGGAGGTGGGAGAAAGTGGAAGTCGCTCATAGTGCTGCAGCCAGAAAGATGTGACATTTCATTAATGAGCAATTAGTTTTACAGTGCACATGTTAAAATATTTTTGTCTGGAGTTCAGCTTTAAATGTATGCTTTGCATTGCAAACAGTTGCAGATTTCAATGTATATTTATATTTGTCATGTGAACTGTGTTAACTTTGGTATGATGCTCTATAAAAGTACCCAGAGTCCAGCTCATGACTGACTATGTAGCTACCATCATTAAACCCAAGGTGTGTCTTGGTGCGTATAATCATTGAGAGTGATGCATGTGTGGGTTAGGAAATTATCAATGATGTTATTAAATGCTACAACACACTTTCCACCTAGGTTTTATTTTGATGCTCTGCTGAGAATCACCTTTTATAAGACTAATGTGCTTCTCTAGATTGAGTCACACGTTCCCTGTTCTGTCAAAGGCAGCAGTAGGAAGTGAGGAAATGAATGATATTAGGAAACCCTTGGAGCTCTGCTAGAATTCAGAGTACCGTATATACTCGAGTATAAGCCGAGTTTTTCCAGCACATTTTTTTGTGCTGAAAGTGCCCCCCTCGGCTTATACTCAAATCACTGTGTGCCATCTCTGCATACCTGATCTCCGTGTCATGCAGACGGCAGCCGACCAGTGTACAAAAGCCGCACCTCCCCCCCGTCCTCATCTGTGATAGGCGGAACACTCAGTTTCCCAGCAGTGTTCAGTGTTCTGCCTATCACGGACATCCTCTCATCCTCATCCCACGGACGAGGACAAGAGGATGTCTGATATAGGCGGAACACTGAACACTGACTGCGGGGAAACTGAGTGTTCCGTCTATCACAGAAAAGGATGAGGAGGAGGCGTGGCTTTTTTACACTGGAATGGCCGCCATTTGACTGCATGACACGGAGATTAGGTATGCAGGGAGGTATGTAGAACGGCATCTTTCCTGTTATTGCTTGCAGACTTTTTCCATAAAATGCAATAGTCCTTAAGCTCTGCGTAAAAGTTCATTCACATCTCTAGACGGACACCTACTGTTCAGGGATTTTCACTTGTGCAATGTTTTTTAATTCACCAGCCTTCTTGTTTAATCCCTTCTCAGTCATTCTTGCTCTGCTATTGAGATTTAATTCAGCAATTATTGAGTGCCTTTGTTAAATCATTGGTTACAAATTGACAGTTTTCATAAAATACCTATTTAACTTTCTCTTGGACTGATTAACCTGCAGCAAGAAGTGATCTTGTATTTCATTTAATGATTGCAGCACACAGTGAAGTGAACTGTAGTTTATACTGTAAATTAACCCATACTTATTAGATTTTTTTGGCAGTTCATAAATTAAAATATGCAGATCAGCACAGGGAGGCTGCAATGGACATAGTGAGGTATGCAATGGACACAGGGACATTGTTGACATTCTTTTCCACTTACAGTAGCTTCTGCATTTCTCACCCTCGGCTTATACTTTTTTCCCAGTTTTTTGTGCTAAATTAGGTGCCTCGGCTTATATTCAGGACGGCTTATACTCGAGTATATACGGTACATCAGCCATAATATTATGACCATTGACAAAGTAAATAATATTGTTTACCTTGTTTAAAATGTCATCTGATAGTGGGTGGATTATTGTGCAGCAAGTGAGCATGTTGTCCCTGAAGTTGATGTTTTCAAAGCAGAAAAAATGGGCAAGCATAAGGATTTGAGTGACTTTGACAAGGGCCAAATTGTAATGCCTTGATGACTAGGCCAGAGCAACGCCAAAACTGCAGCTCTTGTGGGATGTTCCCAGTCTGCAGTGGTCAGGACCAACCAAAAGTGGTCCAGGGAAGGAAAACTTCCAAGCCGGCAACACGGTCATGGGCAGCCAAGGGTCATTAATGCACATGGAGAGTGAAGGCTGGCCAATCCAATATAAGAGCTACTGTAGCTCAAATTGCTGTAAAAGTTAATGCTGGTTCTGACAGGTGTCAGAGCACACAGTGCATTGCCGTATGTTTCATATAGGGCTGTGTAGCCACAGACTGGTCAGGGTGCTCATGCTGACCTGTGTCCACAGCAAAAAGAGCTTACAATAGGCATGTGAGCATCAGAACTGGACCACAGAGCAGTGGAAAAAGGTGGCCTGGTCGGATAAAAAATCACATTTCCCTTTACATCATGTGGATTGCTGGGTACTTGTGCCTCTAGGGAAGAGATGGCACCAGGCTGCACCATGAGAAGAAGGCAAGTCCATGAAGGGCTAAATGATCTGCTGCTGACTGCTTGGTGCCAGATCCCACAGCATACCTGCGAATGTTTAGTGGAGTCCATGCCTCAATTGGTCTGGGCGGTTATGGCGGCAAAAGGAGACCTACTCAATATTAGGTGGGTGGCCATAATGTTATGGTGGGTGTTCATAATGTTGCTTTGGATCAGTGAGTAAGAATAAGACAAGTGACTCGTCTTTATAAAACAAAAATTCCTGAAAGCATGCAGAGTGAGTATTTGTGGAAATCGTACATAATGCATACATTTAGGGCCTAGTCGGTAACCTAGGGGTTCTTGAATGAGTGTTGTGTTACACTTTATACTTGTTGATTGAATTTTATTTAAATGAATAATGACCATAGAGCATTGCATAACGCTTGAGCTGGTATCCAGGACTTGACAATGTATAAAACTAGCATATACAGCAGGCACAGTCTTTAAGAGGGGGTATCTTGTACACGGTGACACAAAAATAGCAATCTGCGGTCACGATCATCTGATTTCTTAAAATACAATTTTACAGCCTGAGATGTAGACATTGAAAGATACCATCACACACTTCAGGCAGGTTATTCTCCGCTAGAGACTTCATAGAATTAGTATGACTCACAATCTAAAATGGGTTCCTACAATATAAAACAAAGCACAGTAAAGATCAAATAGTGCTCAGTCAAAGGAGCTATGACTATGACATTGTTACCTGACCAGCTGAAAACCTTCTCATTATGGGAACATGCAAACATAAAGGGACAACATGCATAGAAAAGGGTGATACTGCCCTGCCTATATGTAGTATTGGTTTCATCATCTTTTATCCTGTATGTGCAGGCAGCCCCTCCTTGTGTATGAACACCTGTATATCTCATGGGAGTCAATGCTAAGCCTACGTTACTGGTAGTTGCTAGGTACAGTGATCTATACACACTTTTCTAAGAAAATGTGGGAAAATGTAAGAGTATAAGAGCTTTAATGGATGATTTCATCCTTTCCGGCTCTGTGTCAAATAACAAACAAGGTTTCAAGTGGACCTTTGAATGGAATTGAAGGCTTTGAATTGAAGGTTGTTTTTGTGTTTAAAATCAAGCAAATGCTTCTCAACAACTCAATGTTAGGAGCTATTTTTTTTTTATACTACCAGAATATGATTAAAGGACAAGTTCATTTTAAAATGTATGTTAAAAGCTATTCTTAGCTTATGCTACTAGAATTTGTTTAAAGGATAACCTACCATCCTTAGCACTTCAACATAGTCAAAGCTAGAACCCTCACACCCAGTTGCTTTAGTTGGTCATAGATGGATTGAAAAATGCCTGGTTCAGCAAATTTTGATCCATATGGCCTTTCCCGTATGAGAGAAGTCAATCTAATGATCAGCTTCTCTCGAATGGAAATATTGGGAAATTTAAAATTTTAAAATATCATTTGCTGCTCAGTGATTGCAGTATTCTAGCCTGCATCTCCCCAAGGTAATACTTAAAATCTGGCCTGTTAGAGGATCCTGAGAAAAGGAGTTGAGAACCACTGATAGGTACACTATGGCCTTTCCCAGATGAGAGAAGTCGATCTAATGATCAGCTTCTCTCGAATGGAAATATTGGGAAATGTTATATTTTTCACTCGATCAGCACTGCAGACAATCCGCTGGAATGCTGATCAGTGTATTCTGACAGCTGGATCCATGCTGTCAGAATACATATGGGCTGATTAAAAAATAAATTTAAAAAAACAGATTCTCCTATCCATATAAGCAAGTTAGATGGGGGGATATGCTTGCCCACCAGCTGATGAAGAACAAAAACAGTGCATTTATGGCCAGCTTTATTTACTTCCGCTTCATTATATACGACCTCAGGCACAAAATCTCCACAACAGAGGTTTGGGAGAGTGGGTATGTTTTAATATTCATTGTGCAAAATTAATAAATTAACAGACATTCTGTGGGTACCTAAAGTGCCAACTGTGCACTTTTCCTTTATCACGTTTTCCTTATGCTACATTACACATGTGATAACAACAGCAGGAGGGATCAGTCTGAAAAGTTTGACACATTGATAGCGAACAGCCCAATATCTAAGGTAAACATAGTATTTGCTATTTCCAAGAAAACATTGAATTAGGAAGAAACTATCAGTACTGTCTGTAGAAGCTAATATTCTACAGTGATGCCAGTAACATTTAAAAATACATCCGCTGTATGAAGCAAGTTTATAGAGCTAATGGAAAGGTAGTGTTATTAAAAAATCTATTAAAATCAATCTTTGTACTTTTGTAATCTTCAGTCAGTGCTCATTTAATAGGATACCTAGATAATGCTACGGTATAAAAGACTAGGGAGATGCATTTACAGCACAGTGCGGCAGACCTTCCTGGCTACAGACACAAAACCGCATACAAAGAAAGCAAAACTAATTTCCTTGGTACTCTTTATTGACCTGAATGTGCAAGTATTTACAAAGCAATTGAGCTTGTGTCCTGGAGAGAGGATGCATTAGGCAATGCAGGGCATGGACAAACTTCATCTGTTTCTTCTTCCTACTTTAGTACTTGACTTCTTCCTTTATTCCTATTATTTGTGTAGATTTTGGTGTTCTGAAGATAAATTCCATTTCATTTTTAAATGTGCACGGGGTAAATTGGGTTACTGGAGAGAAATAAATACATGAACTGTACAATAAAATTTCTTTATTGTAAGTAAGGTGCACATGGTGTGCACCATGTCAGTCTGTTTCAGGCACATCATGTAAATAAGAACAGTAGATTGACCTATTGTGTCTGTATTTTACAGGTGTTCTACTGGACATTCAGCAACACTTTGGAGTGAAGGATAGTGGTGCTGGTCTGCTACAGACAGGTAAAACTCATTTGTATCTATATAGAATCTAAAGGGTATCCAGAACCAATATTTCTGTACTGATCAATACAAAGTTATATGTGTGAAAAAATACAATTAATTCATATTAAACCTTAATAAACAATGTGGATCACATAAATGGTGAAATAACAATCACATAATACATTTGTGCATAACAAAAGGGGCAAACTTCAAAGAAAAATATCTAAAAGTCCAAACGTAAAATCTTGAAATGATGCAAATCCACATGTACGAATCACAAACCACCTTACAGACAAGTGTGCCAGTTTCCTTATCAAATGGTAATGATCTCCAAATGATAAGAGATCAACAGCGCCAAAATCATCCAATTGGCGGGCCACCACTCAGGGAACCGCTGACTCCACCACCTCCAGGGTCCTTCACTGGACATCCAAAAGAAGCACCTCAAAGTAATAATGGGTAGGAGAAAGAACAAAGGACCATAGAGTAGTATGCTAACACCACACAATTTATTAAAAGCAGATATACTGTACTCAGGTTACAGAATAACACAGGCAAAACACACCACACCAGGGATCAACTGCAGGTGTACAACATCATATGCCACTGGGCTCGTCCCACACGCATTTTGTCTGGTGCAACGGACGTCTTCACGGGATAAAGAAAGATTAGTTATTTTTGTATTTCCTTGTGTCCAGAATATAGGTTGCTGCATTACTTCCTTTGCACTAAGCACACAATTCTTTCTGTGTTTAAATTATCTGTTATGCTAAATGCAGCATTTTATAAAACATGTCTACTTTCAAATGGTTGAATATTGAAGATTTTACGTTGTGTTCCTAGTAGTAATATAATGGCTGTTATTGCAGATTATTCTCCTCGGAATCTTGTTATTACACAAAGCTCTTGCCTCATTAAAGAGGAATTCCCTATTAAGTGCCACTTTCCTTGCCTAAAACTCCATTAGTGGTTTATGAATTATTGGCAAATGTTGGTGTATTCCCTTGCTACTCACCCTGCTCAGATTCCCATCTGCACAATGTACCCCAAAGGTACCAGTGACACCTGTTTTCTGTCTGATCATGGCTTTTGAAAGTTATAATAGTGAATATGAGCACAGATTGTAAGGAACAATAATATACCCAATGAGTTTTACACTTCAGTAGCTATGTAGTACTGCATTTGAATTGCTGTGGCTCTTTGCATCATTTTTTATATAAGCCCAAAAGACTGAGCAAACAGTGCGATGTGGCTTTGCCAGTATGAGCAAAGAGGGCCAAACTTGGGATTTAACATTCCTTTTTTCCTTAGATTCAGATGCTTTTACCAAAACAGATTGGGAAGACTAAACAGACGTTGCAGATGGTGCTTTGGCTCTTCCGATGGTGAACTGCTGCTCTACTTCTCTGTTACAGAAATAATACACTTGGTTCCTTTTCACTGATTTTCCAAATAAATACCAAGTTTAAGGCCTGATAGTAGCTTTACAATTAACATGTTCATATCTCTTTGACTATTGCCCGATGTTGTGGGCTCTGCAACAAATTCAGTTTAATTTGTGTTAAAATATGTGGAAATGCTGCTCTTAGTTACACATTCCCCCTGGGAGAATCTGTCTAAGAAGCATGTTCTGTGAAGACAAAACAGTGATAATGTGTCACCTCTAGCATTAAGCACTGCTGGGGCAATTGTTGTGGAAAGGGAATACTGTCAAAAAATTTTGCTATACTTTTACCTTTTTATCTTTAGTTATTCTTTTGTCTTTATCTTGATTCTTTTCAAGTAGAGATAGGAAATTAAATTAATTTACATTTTTGGTAGGATATATGACTAGAATATTTGTAAATGGTTTCTTATGGGTTCTGTAAGATTATAAATAAACAAGAATATAATTAATTAACAGGAATTTGTGAGAGGAATGAGAGAAGTGTAGGAGCTAAGAAGTCGACGGGTTGTTCCAAGTCAGTGACTATTCAAGTCTTTGGATCAGCAGACTCGAGCATTTTCATCTGCCGATGTCTACAGTGGTACTTTCAATCAAGTTAGAAATATGGAGTAATATTTAGAAATAATTTCACTGCTATCTTCTCCCCCATAATGGTGCCTGATGGTGGAAAGATTGTCTGCTCATTTATTTATCTGTATCCTTATTTCTTTGCCAACATGACTTTCACCTAATGTGTACAGTTTGAGTAAAAAGCAAGCTCTTCTGGGGACATTACCTTGTCTTTCATCCCATATCTCCCAATTGTCCCTCATTTGCAGCATACCTACAGCATACCTTAAACATTTTTTAGAGGAATATTTCCTACCTTTTAGATGTTTCTAGGGATAAGGCATCATGGCTGATTCAAGGATTTCTGAACAATGTCAGAGTGAGTTTGTTCTAATGACAGGTTGAGTTTCTTCGCATTTATGTTCAAATGCAAGAAGCCCAGCTACTAAACCTTTAACCCTTCGTTAGCACAAACAGTGTTTAAATCTAGCTTACATTGATGAGATCTGCCGGCATGGTACAGCCAGGGTTAATTATGAAAAACACAGCTGCCCAGCCCCTTTATAAACAAAGAGATCTATGTAGAATTTTACATTGCTGTAGTTTCCAGAAAAGAGCACCTAAAAATAAGGTAATCTGTGATTTTTAAATATTTTTTTAAGTTATGCTATGTGAATGAGAACGTGTAATAAATATAAAGTAGATATTATCCCAGTTAGGCTTCAAAAGTGGAAATACAGTTTAAAAAGGGTCAATTAGTTATAAACTACTTTATCCTTTAATCCTTCATACAGGCATATGGTTGGCTATTGCAAATTTTAAGGAGATTCCATTCAAATTTGATGAATAGTAAAGTAATTAGAAATATTTAGTCATCAATACTTGAAGAATTTTCAAGAAATTAATAAAAGTGAACAACAAAACAGCTTTCTTTGTATAAAAGTAATCTCTAATGGCTCTTTCACACTTGTATGTCTGTTTTCACGGACTGCTTTTGCTCAGCAGGGATCGATCAGTTGATCCCCACTGAGCCGGTGGATGACAGGTCCATCTCTGCGCACTGTGCAGAGACGAATCTGTCAGAGCCCCGCTCTCCTCTATGGGGGAATTATATGAAAACGGATCCACCCCGATCCACCAGAAGGATGCAAAATAGGATTTCCATCCGTCTGGATTTAGCGGATCAGAGCGGATTGGATGTCAGCGGACATGTCACCGCTGACATCCGTCACTCCGTAGAGCTACATAGAGTGTCCATTCATGTCCGCCTGAAAAACGGACAGGCGGACTTAAACGATCCGCATGTGTGAAAGGGGCCTAAGGCAAATAAAACGAGAGATATCTGTTAAAATAATTTTGCAACAGCAGATGATCATTTTAAAGAAATTTTATGAGTGTAAGCAACTGTTAAAATTGAAATGGGCAGTTAAAATTTAAATGCTATCTCTTTTTCAAAATGCTGCTGATTGGAAAGAACAACCAACTGCCCAAGAACCTTAACTGTTACATGAAATGATCTCAAAATATGTTCCTTGTGATCGGTCAGTTACGATCATTTCTATAAGAATAATTTTTGAATCTATACTGAACCTTTTCAAAAATGTTTTCAGTCCAGATCCAGTTTTATGTCCAGATCTATTCTTGTATTATAGTAAGAGATATCATAGTAAAAATTAAGGGAAAAGAAAAACACAACCCACAGGATATACAGTATGTGTACACATCTAAAATAAAAAAGTTTTTTTTTTCCCACTTGGACTAATACTTAGAATCCATACACCATATCTTGTGAAGTACTGTAGTACCCCTTTGTATGAAGTCCTAAAAATGAATTGCCATAATTTATTTGTGGAAGCATGGTGGCTATTTGAAACAGAGCCTTTCTAAAATAGGATATTGATCTGCATTTAAATTACATGCATGTTAATTTGAAAGAAGACCTGAGATTTTAAAAGCATATTATCGACTGTTTTAGCTCCTTTGTACCATTTCATTTATTTCATGGTCTTACTGAACAGAATAATTAGCGTTTATACAAGATAGAACAAAACAGGATGTAGAGAGCAAAGGGGACTGACACAATTCCAGTGGTTAGAGCAAGATATTTGAAAATTGCTAATTTTACCTTTTTCTTACAGGGTAATACCTGTGTGCTCCAGGAGGGGTTTGAACCAGCATTAGGATGAAAACACAGGTTCCTCCCTTGCTGTGGCCCACTCCTTCCTATTTCCCTTTTCTACTTACTTGGCAGAAAGAGTGGTGGGCCGCCTCAAAGACTAATAGAAAGGCAACGGCGCAGGAAGGGCTGAGCAGCAAACTAAACAAAACATCTCCAACCACTGGCTTTTGGTTTTCCTGGTTCTCTCAGGGAAATTAACTGAGCATGGATGCTGGTATTGAAAGGAGCACGCAGTATCTTCCTAATGCAATTTCAATACACTGGGGAAGCCCTCAGGCTTGCTTTAAGAATTTGCAATATATCTACTCCAGTGTAAATCACTTAATTATAACTATTAATAAAGACTTCGGGTGAACTCAACATTTTATGGTTATTAGCTTTATAGATTTGCCCCAGATAAAGGCCAACCTAGGAAGTAGTGTCTATATACAAAACAAGTTGAGTGGTCTTTTTTACATTTTAGATGAGATTTTAGTTTTCAGTCTACCATTTGGTGCAATAATTGTGTTTAGACCAGAAGATGATTAGCTAGATAGATGGTGTTCATATGAATCATCCAAGAGTTTCTTGATTGCTATCTTTTAGGACCCATTCACATCTGTGCCTTTTCCTGTGGTATAGAGTACATTTACTGTGAGTAAATGCAACCTGTCAAAAATTAATACTGGATCACTGTGCTGTTGCACCGGATTTTGGAAAAAGTTCCTGTATTATTTTTGTCTGCAGCTTCTCGCACCTTACTGGGACCCATATGAAGAAATGTTAGTGTGTCACTGCACATAATCTTGTGTCATTTTTGTGCAACATAAGAATGTATGCTAAAACGCTCATTACAAAGACCGTTGTGTTTGTTTCAAAATATGGCAAAACAAACTCCTTTAAGCAATGTCATCCCACAGCAACCATTTCTACTGTAAGGAACTCCTCCTTAGTGATCTCTTTCAAAGCAATAGCACTACCAAGACTCTTGGGATTCTTCCATGACAGTCTCCATAGACACTTTTGTATCATACATGGTTCAGGTTGATTCAAGGCGAAGCGCAATACAAACATTCTAGGCATGTACATCTATGAACTGCAAGAATAATACACAAGTGATTTATAGCAGCTCTCATCATTAAATATATCCTAAGAATGCAATGGAGAGTGGTCTGGTTGGCTAGATTCAAAGTTCCTTTCTTGCCAATGAAAGACATCTGCTTACATTTTTACTCTTCTCCATCAACAAGCTATTACTTAAATACCAAAATGTACAGAACATGACATAAGCCTCATTGTTTCTAAGCTGCAGTAACACATTTTCATAGCATGTGTCAATAAGGACTGATCTCTAATTATTGTCTGATTGCAGAGACTTGGCAAGAAATATTATGTAGTATGACTTTGGGGATAGATATATTGGTTTTCCTTCTTTGTTTATTTAGGTAGAGACTAAAAAAAATGTAAAAAAAATGACATATTTATAAGTTATTTTTCTACTTGAGTCAGTAGGTGGAGCTCTAGTCTCCTTTTCACATGTTAACTATGTTCCTTTCTGTTGAAAGAAGCCCATTCTTTACAGAATTCAAATAAGTCCTCTCAACAATGACTCTCATCTTTTATCATTACAAGTTTTCAATCAGATAAAGGAAATAGAACAGGTGCATCCGAGCTGCTACCTCCTGTGTAATGCCTGGTGAGCCTCAAGAACACAGCACTCCTCCATGTACAATCCATGCAAAAAAAGGCTGGGGAAAGGGGAAAAGGCTGGTGCTGTGAAAGTCGGCTAAAACATAATTTTATTATTGTAGGTGAAGAGCAGTCAAAAAAGCCAACGCGTTTAGGCCATCACGCCTTAATCATGGCGCCATGGGTTTTTTGACTGCTGTTAACCTGCAAAATTAAAGTTATGTTTTAGCTGACTTTCATGGCATCAGCCTTTCCCCAGTTTTTGCATAGATAAAGGAAGGCTCAAAGCAAAAATAATTTGTCATGTATTACATTGTATTTGTAAAACAATGATTTTATACAAATCGTAAAATAAAAATTTCAAAACTAACAGTTAAAAATGTATAGGGCCCATTCAAACCTATGCATTGCAGCATATCGTTTCTTGAGCATGAAAAAAAAAAAAAAACAGAATACCATTTACAATAAACCATTAACGTTCCCTTTTAAATCCTCGTCCATGTTCCATGTGTATTTGTTGCATTTTGAAGCTTTTTGACCCATGGTTTTCAACACTAAAATCTAAATGAATCCTTACTTCCAGATTATCATAGCCTTATGTTTAAAAGTAGTCACTGAAGGCAAATATTTGTTGCTGTTAATAATAGCCAGAGTGGCTAAAACTCCCCACACCTAACCTTACACCTAAACCTTAAAATCATCCCTTAGTGACCTTGCCACTTCCTCACTGAACGTAAAACTGACAGTACCCAGGAAAAGAAGGTAATAATTAGTACATTTCCAGAAGGTGGTATGCTGAAATTTCACTGTCTTCGTAAGTTCTGCTCATTGGCACTTCTGGGTGTGTTGGATAACAGAACTCACCATGGTGTTAGTACTAGAAGAATTTGGTTCATTATTCCACCATATTTTCACCACTAGAGATATGATATTTATTTCTACAATCAAGTTTCTATATTAATTGGACTTTATGAGAGCGGCTTCTTTTTTCTTTGTCTATTTTGTTGATATCTCACATTAAGCTGCTGCTTATTGGACTATAACTTTTTAGCAATTGATCATTTTGATACATTAGCGCGTTTTTTTTCCCCTTTTATATGGTATTTCCTTATACTCCACCCTACACTGTGCTATATACTCTGCCCTACACTGTGCTATATACTCTGCCCTACACTGTGCTATATACTCTGCCGTACACTGTGCTATATACTCTGCCGTACACTGTGCTATATACTCTGCCGTACACTGTGCTATATACTCTGCCGTACACTGTGCTATATACTCTGCCGTACACTGTGCTATATACTCTGCCGTACACTGTGCTATATACTCTGCAGTAGACTGTGCTATATACTCTGCAGTAGACTGTGCTATATACTCTGCAGTAGACTGTGCTATATACTCTGCAGTAGACTGTGCTATATACTCTGCAGTAGACTGTGCTATATACTCTGCAGTAGACTGTGCTATATACTCTGCAGTACACTGTGCTATATACTCTGCAGTACACTGTGCTATATACTCTGCAGTACACTGTGCTATATACTCTGCAGTACACTGTGCTATATACTCTGCAGTACACTGTGCTATATACTCTGCAGTACACTGTGCTATATACTCTGCAGTACACTGTGCTATATACTCTGCAGTACACTGTGCTATATACTCTGCAGTACACTGTGCTATATACTCTGCAGTACACTGTGCTATATACTCTGCAGTACACTGTGCTATATACTCCGCAGTACACTGTGCTATATACTCCGCAGTACACTGTGCTATATACTCCGCATATAACTGTACAGTGGGGCAAAAAAGTATTTAGTCAGCCACTAATTGTGCAAGTTCTCCCACTTAAAAAGATGAGAGAGGCCTTTAATTGTCATCATAGGTATACCTCAACTATGAGAGACAAAATGTGGAAACAAATCCAGACAGTCACATTGTCTGATTTTTAAAAGAATTTATTTGTAAATTATGGTGGAAAATAAGTATTTGGTCACCTACAAACAAGCAAGATTTCTGGCTCTCACAGACCTGTATCTTCTTCTTTAAGAGGCTCCTCTTTCCTCCACTCATTACCTGTATTAATGGCACCTATTTGAACTTGATATCAGTATAAAAGACACCTGTCCACAACCTCAAACAGTCACACTCCAAACTCCACTATGGTGAAGACCAAAGAGCTGTCGAAGGACACCAGAAACAAAATTGTAGACCTGCACCAGGCTGGGAAGACTGAATCTGCAATATGCAAGCAGCTTGGTGTGAAGAAATCAACTGTGGGAGCAATAATTAGAAAATGGAAGACATACAAGACCACTGATAATCTCCCCCGATCTGGGGCTCACAGCAAGATCTCACCCCGTGGAGTCAAAATGATCACAAGAACGGTGAGCAAAAATCCCAGAACCACACAGGGGGGACCTAGTGAATGACCTGCAGAGAGCTGGGACCAACGTAACAAAGACTACTATCAGTAACATGCATAAAAATTATTGCGGCGCTGAAAAGTTCAAAAATGAAATTGAAGAGTGGGAGGAATCCAATCACCAAATATATTGTGCAGATGTAGAAAGAGTCACTCGTCACCATGTGGTAATGTAGTTTGCTTACCAGAAGGTGTTAAGGATTAGGCATACATGATAAATTCTCAATAGCATCCAGCAAAACCAGCCCACTGGAACCCCTCATCAGACCACAACATCCGTGGGATTTCCTTCACATATAAACATCTCCCAATGGTCACTTCAGAATTAGGTATCCAGGCATGTAGTCATCATATATCCGAGAAAAGAAAATGAAGGACCCATAGTGAAGCCCGTAATGATAGATAAAAAAACTTTTATTGTAGTAACTTACAGTTGAAGCTTAAAACAGCATGCATCAATGATAGGAACAAACGGCTGCAGCAATCAGCGTACGGATGTCAGCCTGCCTAGGCTGAACTTTTCAGCGCCGCAATAATTTTTATGTATGTGACTTTTTGTTTGTTATCTATGAACTTTGCTGGCCGCTTGCTTTTTTCAGTTCAGCGCGAATTTTTACTTGTTTTATGCTACTATCAGTAACACACTATGCCGCCAGAGACTCAGATCCTGCAGTGCCAGACGTGTCCCCCTGCTTAAGCCAGTACATGGCTTGGAGGAGAGAGAATGCTGAGTTGCAACCAAAGAACACCATACCTACTGTGAAGCATGGGGGTGGCAACATCATGCTTTGGGGCTGTTTCTCTGCAAAGGGAACAGGACGACTGATCCATGTACATGAAAGAATGAATGGGGCCATGTATTGTGAGATTTTGAGTGCAAACCTAATCCCATCAGCAAGGGCATTGAAGATGAAACGTGGCTGGGTCTTTCAGCATGACAATGATCCCAAACACACCGCCCGGGCAACGAAGGAGTGGCTTCATAAGAAGCATTTCAAGGTCCTGGCGTGGCCTAGCCAGTCTCCAGATCTCAACACCATAGAAAACCTTTGGAGGGAGTTGAAAGTCCGTGTTGCCCAGTGACAGCCCCAAAACATCACTGCTCTAGAGGAGATCTGCATGGAGGAATGGGCCAACATACCAGCAACAGTGTATGACAGCCTTGTGAAGACTTACAGAAAACATTTGATCTCTGTCATTGCCAACAAAGGATATATAACAAAGTATTGAGATGAACTTTTGATATTCACCAAATACTTATTTTCCACCATAATTTGGAAATAAATTCTTTCAAAAATCAGACAATGTGATTGTCTGGATTTGTTTCCACATTTTGTCTCTCGTAGTTGAGGTATACCTATGATGACAATTACAGGCCTCTCTCATCTTTTTAAGTGGGAGAACTTGCACAATTGGTGGCTGACTAAATACTTTTTTGCCCCACTGTATACCACAAGCAGTCTTTATATAAATGTTATTTTAAACGTATTTGTACTTGTAGAACTAGGCCAGAAAGTAGACAGTGTTTTTTGATGGTTTTAATTTGAAATGTACCTTGGTGTCTTTCACTAAGGTCTGTACTTTGGAAAATGTCCGCCACAGCCTTGGTCTGTGCGTATTTCTGCACTGACCAGTGTAAACCTTTTTCATAGTGCCGCTCTGCACTTTGAAAAAAATAAGTTGGTTTTGTGTTGCAGTTTGGGCACTCGGGCCCAAAAAGGTTTGCCATCACTGCTATAAGGTGTCATTGGAATGAGTCTGCTGAGGCTGTTGATATCACATCTAAGATGGTGGTGCCTAGCAGGCTCAGGGCTTTTGGATGTCTACACAAGGGATGTTTTACAGGCCAACATCATGTATAAAATATGTTTCATGCACATATAATCTTACAGGAAGATTTTTGTTGAAATTAATGGTTTGGTGACAGGATCTCTTTAGATAGTTGAATATGTTAATGTTCACGTGCCTTATGACACCCTTTTGGAAAGCCTGTAGGGGTCGGGGTCATGCTAGCACAACAGGCAGTTTCTTATAGTAATTCAGAAACAATTTTGCGTTTCTCTTTGCTATGCCAAATTCTGCCAGCTCCCTCTCGCTTTGCCATTATTAGATGTATATGGATTGTGTTTTCTGAGGCCAGCAGTCAGTGGACAGAAAGCCCAAAGCGGCTAATGCATGATGAAAACTGACAAGTACAGCAATTTGTTGCTGGATTATTGGAGCCTCCTGTGTGCCTCCTGTCAATTACCTAGTCATTCATGTGCAGCATAATTTACCCATTGCTTCCTGTAAGGTTTGAACATGCATGGACATACAGACATAACATTTTTGTGCAGAGAACAGGTAGATATGATGGAACTACTGAATTGTGCTAAGAAAGCTAATGGTTAGCTGGTTCAAATAAATAAAATGTATTTGTGACAGTCTATAACACTCAGGATCACATTAGGTTCTCCTGTGGAACACCCTGCACTTTCTGTTGTCAAGTCTCTGCCAATGCGATCGGTAGCAATTGAAAAATGGGTAAAAAGGGTTAAAGCTTTAAATAAAAGCTGTCTAAAAATGATTCATCATTGGAGGCTGTTGCCTGCACACAGTATGTCAACCCCTTCACATTTAATATACCTTGCAGTTGTATTTATGTGCCGTTCCCTGCTGTGAATATCAGAGCACAATGTTTGTTCGGGTTAAGAGCTAACAAGAAAATGGCTCCCAAGTAAAAAAGATTTTTATTGTATAATAAGAAACATCATTTTTATTGTTGCAGCGTAGGTTTAAAATAGGTACCAACACACACATATTAATGATAATCTAAGGGCAATGGGATTGATAAGTAATTATCAATCTCAAAGTAAGGAAAGGCTATTGCTAGTAGTAACCAATGGGTGATGGCAGAATTAGCTATTTAATTGGACACATTAATATCCAAACACGCTTCTTAGTACAGACCTTGGGTCTTAATCAAATCCTAATTAAAGAATGTGATCTAACAAAAAAAACATATGGGACTGATTTTATTGAACTTAATATAAATGTTCTATCTTGGGTAGCTTGCAAGTTTAGGAAAATGAAAAAAAAATGTTGGTTACATCAGTTATATCTGTTTATAAAAATGCAGATTAGCACTGTTTAACAACATTAATATTATTATCTATTAAAATTAAAGCTGTATAATGGTTCTTAAGAAAATCAACACATGTAAAGTATTATACAGCAAATTAAATCTAAATTCAAAAGCAAAGGTGTAATACATTGAGGGTTATGGACAAAAGCGTTTAATTCGGATCTGTGCACCTGCTCCTGCCCACACGTCAAACTTTCACATGCAATTATGTCTGTTCCAGTGCTGTATGTGCATCCATTTTTATGGGCTGCCTGCACAAAGCTCCAAGATGGATGCACACTTTCTGCCAGCATGGAGGACAGCCTTATTTGCCATCTGAGCCCTAACAGTCCTTAGATGTGGTGGATGCTTTAATTTTCTTTTTTCAGGCATTGTTTTCTTATTTGTATACTGGTAATTCTACAATAAGCACATTTCCTGTCCTAGGGTAGCTACATTGACTGCTCTACTGTATCTATAGAGGGAGCCACGGTTGTTACCCAGGCTAGACTTCAAACATGTTTGCCTTTGTTCATCTCAATTACATTGTGGATGAGAGGATAAGTAGTTTACAGAAGAAAGATAAGGATGGTTGTGCTTTCAAGTCAGCTCACAGGAAGTGACAAGGACACTGCATTTCGGACAATATCAACTGGTATTTTGTACTTGCTAAAAATGTTTTTGACCCGAAAAAAGAATACTAATGCAGCCATCACATCTAAAGACTGGTAAGCTCCAATATATTAAATTTATATTCTTTGTGAACAGTTATTAGGCAAGTGAGTATTTTGACCAAACCATCATTTTTATGCATATTGTCCAACTCCAAGCTATATAAACTTGAATGCTTATTGGATTTAAACATATCAGGTGATGTGTAATTGTTTAATGAGGTAGGGCATGGCCTAAGGAGATCAACACCCTATTACAAGGTGTGCATAATTATTAGGCATCTTCTTTTCTTCAGCCAAAATGTGCCAAAAAAGAGATTTAACTGATTCTAAAAAGTAAAAAATTGTAAAAAAATTTTCAGAGGATTGCAGCACTCTTGAAATTGCTAAGATATTTGGGCATGATCATAGAACCATCAAACATTTTGTTGCAAATAGTCAACAGGGTTGCAAGAAACGTGTTGAGAAAAAAAGACTCAAATGAACTGCCAAAGATTTGAGAAGAATCAAACATAAACCTACCAGGAACCCATTATCCTCCAGTGCTGTCATATTCCAAAACTGCAACCTACCTGGCGTGCCCAGAAGTACAAGGTGTTCAATGCTCAGAGACATGGCCAAGGTAAGGGAGGCTGAAACCCAGACACATAAATTGAAACGTAAAGACTGGGCCAGTAAATTTATGAAGACTGATTGTTCAAAGTTTTATGGACTGATAAGAGTGACTCTTGATGAACCAGATGGATGGGCCTGTGGCTGGATCAGTAAGGGGCACAGAGCTCCACTTCCACTCAGACACCAGCAAGGTGGAGGTGGGGTACTGGTATGGGCTGGTATTATTAAACATGGGCTAGTTTGACCTTTTTTTGGGTTGAATATGCACTCAAAATCAACTCCTAAACCTGCTGCCAGTTTTTAGAAGACGCTTTGTTCAAGCAGTGGTACAGGAAAAAGTCTTTCAAGAAGACCATGATATTTTTACAGAACAATGCTCCATCACATGCATCCAAGTACTCCACTGTGTGGCTAGCCAGTAAAGGCTTTAAAGATGAAAGAATGACAGGCCCCTTTCCTCACCTGTCTTAAAACCCCATTGAGCCCTTCTTAAAGTGGGAGTCCGGCGACCAATCTTTTTTTTTTTAGGTCATTGAGACACTTTGCTAATCCCAAAATAATACTCAGTTTGGGTGTAATATTTCCGCCTCTGTCTGTTTTCGTACTGAAGAATAACTTTAAAAATGTGATGCTGGCTGTTTCCATCTTGCTTGTGGGCATGTGAAGCCCACAAGCATTGATTTCCTGGATGCGGTGAATGCTGTTCATTCACAGCTTGTTCACAAGCATGATCATTGTTTCCGCACTGAATCTTGGGAAGCCTGACACCAAGCTCCCAGGAGACAGTGCGGCG
Organism: Aquarana catesbeiana; assembly: GCF_042186555.1. NCBI lineage: Eukaryota > Metazoa > Chordata > Amphibia > Anura > Ranidae > Aquarana > Aquarana catesbeiana. The sequence continues at coordinate 359,199,738 of NC_133325.1, read as the reverse complement.
CCGGGGAAAGTCAATAAACACGCCTACTCCCATGGGAGGAGAGACAGGAAGTGCCACAATAAAGTACAATATAAAGGTAATTACAGCGATAAAAAAAAATTTCATGCAGCATTTGAACATCTATGCAATTAACTGAAGGGGGTAAGATTAAGTTAAAAATTTGAGTGGAACCCCGCTTTAAGCGGGAAATTTACGGTGAAGGAAAACAGTACACCTCTCTGAACAGTGTCTAAGAGGCTGTGGTTGCTGCTGCACAAAACGTTGATCGTCAACAGCAGGGCCATCTTAAGAGCATTATAGGCCCCTGAGCAATACAGTGCACTGGGGCCCTGTCTACACAATCACGCACGAGAATAAAAATGCAAATTATCAATAAGGCTATATTTATTGGTACTTCCAACAAAATCAGTGTTTAAACATTAACACAACGTTTGGACAATAACGTTGCAGCGTTTGATGGGCACAGTGGCTGTGTTTAATGGCACAATGGCTGCATTTGATGGGCACAGTGGCAGCTTTTGATGTGTACAGTGGTAGCTTTGATGGGCACAGTGGCTTTATTTAATGGGCACAGTGGCTTTATTTGATGGGCACAGTGGCAGCTTTGATGGGCATAGTGGCTGTGTTTGATGGGCACAGTGGCAGCTTTGATGGGCACAGTGGCTGTGTTTGGGCACAGTGGCAGCTTTGATGGGCACAGTGGCAGCTTTGATGGACACAGTGGCAGCTTTTGATAGGCACAGTGGCAGCTTTTGATAGGCACAGTGGCAGCTTTGATGGGCACTGTGGCAGCTTTGATGGGCACAGTGGCTGTGTTTTGGCACAGTGGCAGCTTTGATGGGAACAGTGGCTGTGTTTGATGGGCACAGTGGCAGCTTTGATGGGCATAGTGGCTGTGTTTGATGGGCACAGTGGCAGCTTTTGATGGGCACTGTGGCTGTGTTTGATGGGCACAGTAGTAGCTTTGATGGGCGCAGTGGCCGCTTTGATGGGCACAGTGGCAGCTTTGATGGGCATAGTGGCAGCTTTTGATAAGCACAGTGGCAGCTTTGATGGGCACAGTGGCAGCTTTGATGGGCACAGTGGCTGCATTTGATGGGCACAGTGGCTGTGTTTTGGCACAGTGGCAGCTTTGATGGGAACAGTGACTGTGTTTGGGCACAGTGGCAACGTTTGATGGGCACAGTGGCTCTGTTTATGGGCACAGTGGCAACTTTTGATGGGCACAGTGGCTGTGTTTGGGCATAGTGGCAGCTTTTGATGGGCATAGTGGCAGCTTTTGATGGGCACAGTGGCTGTGTTTGATGGGCACAGTGGCTGTGTTTGATGGGCACAGTGGCAGCTTTTGATGGGCACAGTGGCTGGGTTTGATGGGCACAGTGGTAGCTTTGATAGGCACAGTGGCTGTGTTTGATGGGCACAGTGGCGTGTTTGATGGGCACAGTGGCGTGTTTGATGGGCACAGTGGCTGTGTTTGATGGGCACAGTGGCTGTGTTTGATGGACTTACCTGAGGCCGCCGGCCTGGTGCAGTGCAGTGAGTCACAGCAAGGCAGCTATCAATCTCAGGGCCATCCGTCTAGATCAATCTTTCTTCAGAGACCGAAAATTTTGCTCTGCTCCCTCTGAGCCACGCTGTCTGAAGACAATGGTAGAGGTGGGCGGAGCTTGTTCACTAGCTTAGGAAGGGGGCGGCGCTGTGAATGCTGGGGCGGCCGCGACTTCAGCCTGAGACTGATGTCACTGGTTGCCAGCTAGACGCCGGGCGGCCGGCGATTCTAGCAAGTGGCAAGTAACCAGTGCAGTGCAGTCAGTCAACTTCATGTCTTCTGCAGCAGATTGCATTGAGGAGGATCTGCCCTGGGTGGGGCCCTCCAGGCAAGTGGGGCCCCCGGGCAACTGCCCAGCGTGCCCAGTTGAAAAAACGGCCCTGGTCGACAGATCAAGAAACTGACAGTCTCCATGAATGGAAGGCTTATGACTGTTATTGAAAAGAAGGGGAGCTATATTGGTCACTGATTTTTTTTTTTTTTTCTTTTAAATATCAAAAATGTTTATTTTTAAATTTTGAGTTGTTTGTTTATTCTTCTCACTTTAACAGATGAAAATGAACAAGTGAGATGGGAACATTTTCATTTTTCATTTAGTTGCATAATAATTGTGCACACTAATAGTTGCCCAATAATTGTGCAGACAGATATTCTCCTAAGAAAGCCAAAACCTCACCTTTTCTTTTTATATATATTCAGGTTTGAAAGTTTAATAACATTTTGGATTGACCAAGGGCACCGTAGTTGTTCAATAATGAAATAAATCCTCAAAAATACAACTTGCCTAATAATTGTGCACATAGTGTAGTTATCCTTCAAGTTTTCGAGGTGACTATACACACTTTATTGTTATTTTCTAACGTGTACACATCTTATTTGAGCGTCTGTCAATACTTAGCTTTGAGTTCTATAGTAAACTAGTTCAAAAAATAGATGAGTTTGGTACATATTTCCGAGGTTGGAGAAAAGATTAGCAACATCATATGAATCACTTTATCACCTCTCTAATAAAATTTGCAGTGCAGACTGACTTCCTTGCAGCGAGAGAATGTGACATAATATCATCCTGTCATTATTAGATATGTATTAGTTTTGAGTTGTTTACTAGCTTTGAAATCTCTGCTAGTAATTCTAGTAATGTATTTATAATTTAAAAATAGGCTGTCATCATTTTTCTCAGCAGTCATGTATTGGTGAGCTAGTGATGTTTTGTTCTACGGGCTTAATAAATCTTTGTGAAATATGGCATAAACACTTCAGTCGGTAAAATGCGCTACTTATTGTAAATCAATAATTCTAAAGGGCTCTTACAATCTGGGTCTCCACATGGGTGTGGTTTTCTTCTTCTAGCCTTGCACAATTATCATTCATCGGGAGCTCTGCAGCGAACAGATTAATGGCCATCAAAGCACAGTGCAAGGGTGTGCCAAAGATCTAGTTTCCTGCTTAACGTGACATATCCCTATCTGATCAGCCTGGTCAGTGTACTCCCTGCCCTCTGAGTTTTCTGCTAACCTTTCAATATTTTCACAATTTCATGAAAATGTTAGTTTAACACATAAAAAGCCTTGCGGATGTGCTGCTAATGATGACCAATTAGATTAAATGTGCTGCCAATGATGACCAATTAGATTATAGTTGCAAAATCTAAAAATAAGAGCGAACAGGCTGCTATGGGCAACACTTTCGCTAGCCCTGTCTGCTCACTTTTATACAGTATAAAAGTTTAGATTGATAGCAGACATATTAAATTCCTTATTTCATATATTTTTTGACTAGCAGTTGCTTTAATTATTGCCTAACATTAATTTTAAAAATGATTGCCAAGCTCTACACCCAGTAAAATAAATATATGGAGTTCATTTTAACGTTTTAAAGTTAGTCACATATGGAATATATTAATAGTAAACATTCTACATAATAATGTCTGTAATTAAAATATGGCATACTTGTTCTGTTTTATACCAAATAATCATGTCATAATTGCTGATAATCACAAGTGAGTCATAAATTAATTTCCATGCTTTTTGGGTGGCTGCTTCAGTACCATTTCGGATTATATTTTTAGTTGAGCATCCATTTTTGTCTATTAAATCAGGTATGCAAAGGAGTTATAAACCTAATTGTTGTTGAACTACATGAAAAAAAATATGGTAAAGTGGTTCTAAAGGCTCAAGGTCTTTTACACTAATTCATTCTATGCATTAAAATAGAACTATAGGCAAAACTTTTTGTTTTCATTTTGGCTAGAGAAAGGGAGGGTTATAATCCCTGTCAGATTTTGTTTCGCCATCTGTGCCCCATTGCAGAGATTTCCCTTTACTTCCTGTCCCATAGTCAAACAGGAAGTGAGACAGAAAATTGTTGCAAATTGAAGTGTATCCTCACAATACACAATAATACACAAATAATAGTGTGCCAAAGTCCTAATATTGTTTGGAAGAAAAAGTGGAAATAGGAAAATGGACTTTATAGGCACACGCATAGAATTGGTAAAAGTTGATTGAAATTTTGAATTGGATAAAGTTAAAATCGTGGTTTACAAACACGTATTAAAAAAGAAAACATTATAATGCTAAATGACACCAAAGACTCGAATAACACCTCCAAGATATATAGATCTATATTAATCCAAATTGGTGCAATAATAAAAGTAACCGTCAGGAGCAGGAAGCGAAATCTCTGCAAATTAAGGGAATTCCTTGGGGACCCCCAGGTCACCAGAACTAGTGTCCCCACTGGAGGATTTCCCCTCTATTACTTTTCTGGGGACAACTCAAAATTTGGGATTTTCTTTTACTTTCACTTTCAATGATAATGGTAAACAGGAGAAATAAGAGAGGGCAAATTTCCCTAACAAGGGCACAGACAGCAATAAAAACTGACAGGGGTTATAATCCCTCTTCACTCTATCCAAAACTTTAAAAAAAGAGCCAGGAAAGCCAGCCAGGACCCAAAAAGAAGAGGATTGGGGCTGCAAAACCATTGCACAGAGCAGGTAAGTGAAACAGGTTTGTTATTTTAATTAAATAAAAAAGGAGGCTTTAAATGTCACTTTAATGTTAGCAGAAATAACCGAAGAAAGCTTGTTTGGTATTCTTAAAGAGCAGTTGGAACAGTTTTCTTTGAGTGTTGTTAATATTATTGGTCGTATAACATGCTTGTTTTTTTTTTTCTTCATCTTTTATTTAGAAACACTTTAAGGCCAGTTCTACGTTACACTTTTCAAAATATTTCAGTTTTGGAATATTCAAAATAATGCCCAGAGACTAGAAGCAGCCAGCTGGTGGTACACTTACATCAGGGTCTTCAGAACGCTATAAATTAGAAAGGACAGCAGTGTCATCATTATATACTGTGTGTGTGTGTATATATGTGTGTGTGTGTGTGTGTATATATATATATATATATATATATATTAGAGCTGCACAATTCTGGCTAAAATCATGTTTTTTTTTGCTTAGAAGATAGATCACGATTCTCTCACGATTCTCACGGCGTAACATTAACATTGGGCTAACTTTACTGTTTTTTTAATTCATTGAAGTGTATTTTTTCCCAAAAAAATTTATTTGAAAGACCGCTGGGCAAATACAGTGTGCCATAAAATATTGCAGCAATTGACATTTTATTCCCTAGGGTCTCTGCTAAAATATATATAATATAATGTTTGGGGGTTCCAAATAATTTTCTAGCAAAAAATATTGATTTTAACTTAAAGAAGTGCAAGAAAAAGATTCAGACTTTAAGTGGTTAAACTTCCTGCATTTACATGTTGTTGAAAACTTGGCAGACTGCTGGGATTATTTATTTACACATAAGTTCTATCCCTTTGATCTAAGAAGGAAGCTTAGTTACAATGTTTCAAGTTAAAGACTTGGCAGACTGCCCAGATGCTTTCTTTTGACAGATGAGTGAGCAGATAAAGTCTCTCCACTTGTTTATATGAAAGAATCGGCAAACTCTGCAGGAGAGATCGTGGGTGGGTGGGGGGGTGATGGGGTGAATCGAGATCACGATTTTTTAATGATTGATTGTGTTAGCTCTAATATATATATATGTATACATACACTAATTATTCTGGTCATACTTCTTGAATTCTCTTTTAGGTATAAGACATTGAAATTGTGTTTTTTTTTTTTTATTACTTTATCTTAACCACTTGACCACTGGAAGATTTACCCCCCTCCTCCTTTCATGACCAGGTCACTTTTTGACTGACAATTAAGTGGTCATGCAATGCTGTACCCAAGTAAAATGTATGCCATTTTTTCCCCAGAAATAGAGCTTTCTTTTGGTGGCATTTCATCACCACTGCGTTTTTGTTTGGTTTTTTTTGCGCTATAAACAAAGGCTGAGAATTTTGAAAAAAAAAAATATATATATACATACACACACACACACACACACACACACATATATATATATATATATATATATATAATATATGTGTGTGTATGTGTGTGTGTGTGTATATATATATATATATATATATATATATATATATATATATATATATATATATATATATAAAAACATTTCCAATTAAAATTTCTTCATAAATTTAGGCTGATATGTATTCTGCTACATGTTTAAAAAAAAAAAAATCCAATCAGCGTATATTGATTGGCTTACGTGAACATTATAGCATATACAAACTATGGAATATATACTGGAATTTTTATTTATTTTATACTAGTAATGGCATCGATCAGTGATCTATAGTGGGACTGTGATATTACAGTGGACAATTGGACACTAATTGACACTTTTGAGACTTTGCGGGAACCAGTGACACTAATACAGTGATCAGTGCTAAAAAAATATGTACTGTCACTGTGCTAGCTGGGAAGGGGTTAAACATATAGGGCGATAAAAGGGGTAATGTGTGCCTAGCCCGTGCTTGTGTTTATTATGTGTGCTGCTTTTACTAGGGGAGAGATGGATTTGAGTCACTGCTTTGCAGGAAGGCGGAAGTGCGGGATAACGTATAGATAGATAGATAGATAGATAGATAGATAGATAGATAGATATGTGATCCTGCGCACAGCTGCCGCTCTGTAGCAGTAAAACTGCTATAAGGTGGTCAGCAAGTGGTTACATTTGACCAATACAAAACATAATCTTTAATGATGCCCACAGCATAGCAGAAAAAAAACTCCCATTGTATGAGCAAACCCAAAAAGGTTTTCACTTTACTAGTTTATTATTACTGTATATTGCCTGGAGTTCCTTACTGTGATATTTGGTACAACCTGTCTTTAACTTAATGGATATGTATTTTTACATTTCTGTAAAATATAATTTTTCCCCTTTACCTGATTAGCCAAAGTCATTTGATTTGTGATATTTATCACTACTTGCCAATGTTAAACATAACAATAAATAAAAATAATTCTGTTTTTTAGTGCTTATTTTTACAGTTCAAAGCATCTTTATCATTAACTTTTCCTTTCATGTAAAGCAGGCCATGATTAAATGTAACCTCTATTCCCCTATGCAGAGGACTTTGTGTGTTCCCCAGTGTGGCCATTACACGTTGCTGACTCATCTGCTCTGAGCATCCTTTCAGGATATCCTCAGTGTGTCTGGGGAATCAGTACAGAGAGGACCGGACTGAAGGGAGGATAGGTTCTCTGAGTTCACATGCAATGTATTTTTGTATGCTATGTATCCTAGAACACACCCAGGCTCTGGCTCAATAACTGTACCTGTAAAGTAGCAGTGGAAAAAATCTATTTTATAAAGTCTTTGTTCATGCAGGAAATGTGAAAATATGCAAACTATGTGATATTGTTCGCCGAGGCCCTTTTGAAGACATGGTTCATCATAATAAATCTATGGCAGACTTTGTATTTATTAGTCATGCTAATGCTTAACCTTGCCGTCACTAGTCCCCCTGAGAATGATCAGATGCTATCCATAGACATCTGCATTGCTGCCAAAGCTGGCTGAATTGGCTGATGATAAACGTATGTCTGAACATAATTGTCTCTAGGTCTCACGAACAGTTCTTCGTTGAGATACTTTTTCACTTTCAATAGATTTTTATTGAAATTTTCCAAAATGTAGCTTTTGCAAAATACTAACAAGAATACAAAGAAGCAGAGTGATCTACCCATTACAAAGTAACCTATCAAGGGTATAGTTTTTGATAGAATTTGAATCATTTAAACATCAAGAGTTTCTGAGTATGTAAAACGTTAGCGGATGTGAAGAAGCAGAGTGATACATAGTTACATGTCAAGGGCATAGCCATTGATAATTCGAGTAATTTAAACATATCAAGAGTTTTTAAGTATGTAAAACTTTAAGCTATGGTTGTGAAGGTGATCCATAACTGTCTGGAGAGAAGTAAGGTGGCATACAGGTCACCGCCCAGAGTGCTTTATTAGATCTGGTTCATGTTAGTATGCTTTGAAAGAAAAGTTTGAAAAAAGAAGTAAAGGGGCCTACATATCAGGAGGTGAAAAGGAATATTAGGAGAGGATAGAGAAAGAGGGGAAAAAGAAGGGGGGAGAAGGGGGGCATTGAGAGCACCCAGACCAGGACCCTGGATAGATTCCCTTATAGGGATGAGTAGCTTGCGCATCGAGGGGTGGACCATTGAGATACCTTTTATTTGATTAAGCCAAGTTTTACTAAAACTATACAAGGTAAAAATTGAGAGCGAATGGTGGGACTTTATATGAAGCACACAGCAGCACAAAAGGAAGTCAAGTGACTGGGAAACACTGTTTATTCATGTTATATAATATAACATACAATTTAATGGGTATATAACCTCAAAGCATTTGATCATTTACAACATAAGTTACATAGTAGTCCACAATCATAAAAGGTAACTTTTGTTTAAACAGTGACTACTGTACCTCATTGTAGAATTAAGATAAACCAAGGTCAGGTCCCTGAATCACTATAACTATAGAATATGCTCACTTGTAACAAGCCCTGTTCTCTCCAGGATCCACATAGAAAATCCTATAAACTCAGGACTCATTAAAGTTGTGCTATTAGGCACTTCTTTTCAATTATACCCGCATATTGTGAAATTGTCGGTAAAGTAAAAATGTAGGCAATACGTTTCATGTGAAAGTCAATATATTTTGCGATACAAGCTTTCAAAAACACCTAATATTCTCCCTCTGCCATAGTTCCTTCATGATTATATTGTGAAATCATGAATTCATTATCATTTTCATATTGTGAAAAACATGAATTCTGCAAACAGTTTAAAAGGCATTGTTCTGCCCCCTGTAATCTTCCTTATGCACTCTTCCTGCAGTCAGTGTGTATGCCATGGTGTCTATACACGGTATAATCCTCTCATTGGGTACAATTATTAAACAATAAGATCCCTGAACAATTTGGACATGTAATTATCTGCTTGTTCTGGCACCAGGCCAAACAATTAATGATGTTTTGTATTGCTGAATACATGTCTGCATTCAATGCGTATATCCATGACAGTGGGATGCCACTCAGCTGGTTTTTTCTACCATACTTGCTAAAGTCATTTTCATGCGGACCTGTTTGTGTTCATGCCAAGAAATATATGAGATCTAATAAACATCAGATATTTTTCTGACAAGTGAAATTATGTTGTCCTTATGGTGCATTTTGCACTTGTCTTTATTACCCTTGGAATAGAGCACATTAAAGAGGAAGTAAAGTCTTTCTCTTTAATTGTACCTACAGGTAAGCCTACGGTAAGGCTTACCTTAAGGTACTGTAAATAGCTCCTAAACTTGCATCGTATAGGAGATATTTTCTATATACGGCCCGCTCGTGCCGTTTCTTCAGGACCCGTGCGTGACCGGCGACACCCGCGTGGGGTATTGCCGTTATCGCGGTTTTTGGCCAATCACAGCACTGGAGCCCACAAACCCAAAAGTAATGCTGGGAAAGATGTCAGCCGTGGGAGCGCAGTGTGGGTTGGTACTGCAGGGCACCATTCTAAGGTAAGTATTTCATAATGAGCCAGTATGTGATGCATAATACTAGCTCATTATGCCTTTGTCTTGCAGGTTTTTTTTTTTTTTTTTCGGAGGTTTACAACCTCTTTAACCACTTGTCATCTGGCCCAATTTTGACATTTTACACATACAGTATCTCACAAAAGTTAGTACACCCCTCACATTTTTGTAAATATTTTATTATATCTTTTTATGTGACAACACTGAAGAAATGACACTTTGCTACAATGAAAAGTAATGAGTGTACAGCTTGTATAACAGTGTAAATTTGCTGTCCCCTCAAAATAACTCAACACACAGCCATTAATGTCTAAACCGCTGGCAACAAAAGTGAGTACACCCCTAAGAGAAAATGTCCAAATTGGGCTCAAAATGTCAATATTTTGTGTGGCCACCATTATTTTTCAGCACTGCCTTAACCCTCTTGGGCATGGAGTTCACCAGAGTTTTACAGGTTGCCACTGGAGTCCTCTTCCACTCCTCCATGACAACATCACGGAGCTGGTGGATGTTAGAGACCTTGCACTCCTCCACCTGTCGTTTGAGAATGCCCCACAGATGCTTAATAGAATTTAGCTCTGTTGACATGCTTGGCCAGTCCATCACCTTTACCCTCAGCTTCTTTAGCAAGGCAGTGGTGGTCCTGGAGGTGTATTTGGGGTTGGTATCAAGTTGGAATACTGCCCTGCGGCCCAGTCTCCAAAGAGAGGGGATCGTGCTCTGCTTCAGTATGTCACAGTACATGTTGTCGTTCATGGTTCCCTCAATGAACTGTAACTCGCCAGTGCCGGCAGCACTCATGTAGCCACAAACCATGACACTCCCACCACCATGCTTGAGTGAAAGCAAGACACACTTGTCTTTGTACTCCTCACCTGGTTGCCGACACACACGCTTGACACCATCTGAACCAAATAAGTTTACCTTGGTCTCATCAGACCACAGGACATGGTTCCAGTAATCCATGTCCTTAGTCTGCTTGTCTACAGCAAACTGCTTTCTTGTGCATCATCTTTTGAAAAGGCTTCCTTCTGGGATGACAGCCATGCTGACCAATTTGATGCAGTGTGCAGCGTATGGTCTGTGCACTGACAGACTGACCCCCCACCCCGTCAATTTTTGCAGCAATGCTAGCAGCACTCATACATCTATTTCCCAAAGACAACCTCTGGATATGATGCTCAGCATGTGCACTCAAATTCTTTGGTCGACCATGGCGAGGCCTGTTCTGAGTTGAACCTGTCCTGTTAAACCGCTGTATGGTCTTGACCACCGTGCTGCAGCTCAGTTTCAGGGTCTTGGCAATATTCTCATAGCCTAGTCTATTTTTTGTGTAGAGCAACATTTCTGATCCTCAGATAGCTCTTTGCCATGAGGTGCCATGTTGAACTTCCAGTGACCAGTATGAGGGAGTGAGAGTGACGACACCAAATTTAACACACCTGCTCCCCGTCCACACATGAGACCTTGTAACACTAATGAGTCACATGACACTGGGGAGGGAAAATGGCTAATTGGGGCCAATTTGGACATTTTGACTTAGAGGTATACTCACTTTTGTTGCCAGCGGTTTAGACATTAATGGCTGTGTGTTCAGTTATTTTGAGGGGACAGCAAATTGACACTGTTATACAAGCTGTACACTCACTACTTTACATTGTAGCAAAGTGTCATTCCTTCAGTTTTATCACATGAAAAGATATAATAAAATATTTACAAAAATGTGAGGGTTGTACTCACTTTTGTGAGATACTGTATATGTTAAAAAAAAAAAAATTTCTAGAAAATTACATAGAACCCCCCAAAAATCCTGAAACTAACCTAAAAATCTACATAGACGACGTTTTAAAAGTCTTTACAGGTTAGCAGTTTAGGGTTAAACGTGAGCTCTGGAACTATAATTATTGCTCTTACTCTGGAATTTGCAGAGGTATCTCACATGTGTGGTGCAATCACCATGTATGTGTGCATGCAGGACCTACATGTGTGTTTTCCTTTGTGCATGAACACACGGGGAAAGGGGTGCTTGGATTTTTTTTCATTATTATAATTTATTTTATTTATTTTTTACACTGTTTTTATTCAACTTTATTGCTATTATGAAACAACATTTCTAGAGCTAGTAAACATAGAACAGTGGTCATGGGACTTTGAGTGAGGCAGGTCACTTTAAAACACATAGGGTTAAAAGAAATGTATTACACATTCCACAGTAAACAAAACTGCATAGCTTTGGGCAGTGACAGGTACTCTTTATTGAGAGACCGGGGATCTGTTAGACTCCTAATCCCCCCTCTGTTCTCCAAGGCAGCCAATCAAACACAGATTGGTTCGCTAGATAAACACAGAACTGAAACTGAAAGTGACAAAATCCTCCTATATTACAGCTTTATTCATCACAAAGGAGAGGGAAGAATAGATGTTCCTCCTTCTCCTCTGTGTTTAGCCGGTCCCAGGCTCCCCATTGGTATGGGAGAGCCCGGGAACAGTGGTGGGAGGATGGGGCCTCTTCTGAGCCCAGTAAAAGTGATTGGCAGGCTGTAGGGTGGCTCGGATCACTTTTACAAAAAAAAATTGCTGGTTGAAACATTGGACCAGGATCATGGCTGCAGCTGCAAATACACCATCCTGGTGTAACCACTTCTTGTTCAGGACGGACAATTATGTATGCTGGACGGGAAGTGGTGAAACGTCTCTACAGTGAACCATGTTTAGAATGTACCTGGCAGTCCACAGGAAAAAGTAGGTTTCCAAAGCTGCTGTGAAAAACAGAAAACATTTCTCCTATGTGTAAGTAACTGAAGTGTATATGCTTTACTTTCCTATTTACCGGGACTATAAATAACAGGTATATTGTAAATTATACCTGTTCTTAGAACATTGCTGTCTTTCTTTTGGAGCTGTCTAAAGTCTAGCTGCCTTGGATACAGTGTCAGTGATCTGGAACAAATGAACAAGGGTTTAGCCACCAAATACTAAGTCATGTTTTGTGAAGGGGTCAAATACTTATTTCACACATTAAAATGCAAATCAATTTATAACTTTTTTTAAATGCGTTTTTCGGGATATTTTTGTTGCTATTCTGTCTCTCACTGTTAAAATAAACCTATCATTAGAATTATAGACTGATCATTTCTTTGTCAGTGAGCAAACGTACAAAATCAGCAGGGGATGAAATACTTTTTTTCCCTCACTGTATGTGTCACGGGCTTCTGAGTGTTGGACATGGCTGTGATATCACATCTATTTGGCTTTTTTCCATGAAATAAGTTCCAATTTGCCGATGATGGCTGAGACCTCATAAAAATCCTTCCCGGCAGGTGTTAATTGTTTAAAATGTTCCAGTCCTTGGTTACAAGATTAGATAGCTGTCTTTTGATTACTTGGGAGAGCCACTGTAATTGAACTTCTTTTCAGAATATGCTGCCAGGGTTTTTCTGAGATAGACTTGTAATGCTGAACTGGAAATGGAATCACCATCTGCCTCTAGAAATATGTTTAGTAAAGCTTAAGGTCTTATTATTTGAAATAATACGATTTTATACAAGGATTGACGGAAGCTTATAGTAGTCTAAAGTACCTACAGACTGCAGACAACAGCGGTTGTAGAAATAAAAAAGTGTGCTTCAGATGAATTTGAATGTCTGTTATTATGGACAGGTGTGAGCAAGTGCTTCAAGCTGACTTGGCCAGCGGACGTTGGGTAAGACCCAAAGTAATGCACTATATAGCCAAACATTTGTGGACACCTGATCATCACACCTGTATGAGCTTGTTGAACAACGTATTCCAAAACCATGGGTATTACCCTTGGCTTTCACTGGCATTTGATCTCCCCTGTGAAGTATGAAGTGCTCAGCAAAGTAAAAAGAAAAAAGAAAGTTGGAATAATTAAGATTTAATAAAATAAACAAAAAATAAATAAAAATGTTAAAAGCATCTCCTCTACACTCCTATAAAAGGCTGTCCATACAATTTTAGTGTTTCTGAGGGATATTGTTTTCATTCAGCCATATTAGGACCCTTTGTAAATTTGGGTACTACTGTTGGATAGGAAGACCTGGCTCACTGTCTGCATTCCAGATCATCCTTGAGGTGTTCAGTATTGCTGAGGTAAGTGCTCACTAAAGGGTTCTCAGGTTCCTCCACACCACACTAGCCAAATCATGTCTTTATAGACTTGGCTTTGTACACAGGGGCACAGTCATGAAGAAAGAGCCTTCCCAAAACTGTTGCCACAGGGCTGCTAGTGCACAAGTGTCTAAAATGTCTTTGTATTCTGTATATGATGGTGAATAAATAATTTAGATGGGCGTCTACATAGCATGTGAAGGTCCTGTCCAGATGGGATAAATGTTCTGCAATATCTGTCTACTGGCACCTGTTGGCCAAACAAAAGAGTTTTGGCGTGATATACAAAATATATATATCTTCAACAATGAGATTAAAGTGGTTGTAAAGGCTAGACATTTTTTACCTTATTGGATTCCCAGCTTTAAGGTAAAAAATGTCTCACTGGCTGTATCGCCCCCTCACCACCCTTTATACTATATTCCTATCTCGACCCAGTGCTTTGCCCGTCTGCAGGGGCACTTGCCTGTAATCCTCTCCTCACAGGCTGTGGTGATTGCAGTGGGAGCCATTGGCTCTTCAAGGGAATTTACCCAGGGCCTACTAAATATTGTGAAACTTTACTTTGCAAAGAATAACCAATAGTGAAAGGAAAAAAAAACATTTTTGCTTGCACATGATTGGATGATGAAAGTCAGAAGAGCTTCACCTCATTCACTGGCCTCTAGGGAAAATCTCCTTGCAAAGTGCAAATGCACTTTTAAAGTGAACAGTCTACTTGCCTTTTGTAAATCAACACCAGTAACTGCATGTGCCTATCTCGAAATCTTTTGAATAATAGCAATTAAGTATTTGCCACCATGTGTTCTAACAATCCTTGAATTGTAACAGACCCGGAAAGGATTAAAATTTATGTCTTCTATATAAAAGCAGCTCTGCCTAGAAGAGCTCTTTTATGTGAAAATAATATTTTCTTTAAACATTTATAAGGTTTTTTCAGCCAGTGGTACATGTATCCCTAGGGGTGGATCTCTAAGGTTCAAGAGGTATAGTTCATCTTAAACTCAGAATAAAAGATTAACATTCTTTTAGAAGTAATAAATCATAGCAAAAAGCAGTGAACACAATTCTGTACTCTTACTTCTGGACCTTTCGGCTGCCTTTGATATGGTTGAGAGGGGTATATTTGGAGCGCTTGGTGCCTAACCGGGAAAGTCTAGGAAGAAAGTTATGTGAAGAAACATGGGTATATTATGTCAAATAAAGTTGAAACCAATGGAGTCCCAGAGAATTCTACAAAACAAAGGACAGTTTTAGGTCAATGATGTCCCAGGGGATTCCATGGTAGCAATAGTCCATGCACTGTAGATACTGGCAGCCAGCTGTCAGAGTAGAAGGAGACTCTGTAAACAGTGAGATACATATATGAATGTGTCATACTTGTTTTGTTCTCTATGTTCTCTAATTGGCATATTTACAATTTTTTAACAGGACCCTTATGGTCTTATGAGATTTTCATATCTTTGCATCACCTGGTTGTAAGTATATCCAGCTGGACACTTTTATAATATAGCTTGTTTTAGATTGTATATCATGTACATGTAGTTGTCTTCCTGCATAATTCTGTTATTGGCTGAGAATGGTGCATTTCATGCGAGATTGCAGGCGTGGGACCACTGAGTCTTGCTGTTCTATGGACCGCCCCTCTCTCCCCTATAAAAACCTCACCAAAGATGGCCACCCCATGCCTGATGAAGGATCATGCATGCTTCAGAACCCGAGCTCAGCCACGCCCCCCTGCTTGACGTAGCCGATGTACAGATGATGTCTCCCATCCAGCCTAGCTGATCTCCTCCAGCCTCGGATGCCACCGGAGCGGCTGGGACTGTGGATCACCTCAGCCTGCCTGCACGGAGGGAAGAGCCCCATGTGCACCTTGTGTCCTACATGCCTTTTATACTCCTTACCTTTGTGAGTTCATTACTACATTATTAAAATTGTTTATACTTTATGCTGCACTTAGATCGGTGCTGCTCTCTCCTTTCCTCTTTGATATGGTTGTCCACCCCCTCCTCCTCAAAAAACTTTACTCCATTGGTCTCCGTGACTGTGCTCTTCACTGGCTCTCATCCTTCCTATCCCACGCTCCTTCAGTGTAACATGCAATTCTACTTTAGCCACTCCTCTTCCTTTCTCCATTGGGGTCCCCCAAGGTTTTGTTCTTGGGCCTCTCATATTTTCAATCTACATCTACTTCCTGACCCATGGCTTTCAATATGATTTCTATGCCCAATTTTATCTCTCCACCCCTCAGCTCACTTCATTAGTCTCCTCACGCATCACTAACTTACTAACAGACATATCTTTCTGGATGTCACACCACTTCCTCAAACACAACTTGTCCAAGCTCATAATATTTCCTCCCCCAGGTGCTCCTTCCCCTGTCTTCTCTGTCAAGAGTAACAGCACAACCATCCACCCATCCCCGCATGCCAGGGTGCTAGGTGTTATCCTGGACTCTGAACTCTCCTTTCGGCCCCACATCCAATCACTTTCCAAAGCTTGCCGCCTCAACCTCCCCAACATCTCCCAAATACATCCCTTCCTAAACAATGAGACCACAAAGCTCCTGATTCACTCCCTCATTGACTTACCTTTAAATAGGTTATCCCAGTGCATCATGAATGCTGCTGCCAGACTCATCCACCTTACAAACCACTCAGCGCCTGCTACCCCTCATTGCCAGTCCCTCCATTGGCTGCCACTGACCCAACAAATTAAATTCAAAATACTAACAATAACTTACAAAGCTATCCACAACTTAGCCCTCAACTACATCACAAGCTTAGTCTCAAAATAGCAACCAAATCGTTCTCTTCATTCCTCCCAAGACCTCCTGCTATCTAGCTCCCTTGTCACCTCCTCCCATACTCACCTCTCCCATCCTTTGGAATTCCCTACCCCAATCTGTCCGACTATCTCCAACTCTATCCACTTTTAGGCAATCCCTAAAAACTTTTCTCTTCAGAGAAGTCTATCCCACCTCCACCTAACAACTATACTTTCATTTTCTTCATCAGCTCATCCCCCACAGTTATTACCTTTTGTATCACTTGACCCTCTCTTCTAGATTGTAAGCTCTAATGAGCAGGGCCATCTGATTCCTCCTGTATTGAATTGTATTATACCTGTACTGTCTGCCCTAACATTGTAAATCGCTGTGCAAACTGTTGGAGCTGTATACATCCTGTATAATAATAATAAAAATACCAAATAAAATTCTGCAGGTAAACTTCAGTAATTAAAAGGGTTTCTCGGAGATAATTATAGATATAGAATCTATATCTTGCATTGTAAAAATGCGCACAGTTCCATGTGTTTTTATCACACAATATGGCATGCTGTATTATGTAGTGATATGCTTTAATTACATTTTACTGCATGCCTATTCAATGTTCTTATGGTTCATATGTTAAATTGTGTTTATAGTAAAAAAAAGATTCCATGTGGGTTTAATGCATTAACCTTCATTTCTTTTGGCCCCCAAAATCCATAAAAAATGAGGTAAAATTGAGGCCAAGCTTTCTTTAACACACTGAACAGCAGCACAGAAATATGAACAGGTCTGATTGATTTGTATGACAGGCTAACATTTTCCAAGGGTAGCTAACAGTTTTAAACTGCCAGGAACAACTGTCAGGTGAACTGCAACGTGCAAGCAATAAAAATACAGAATAGAATATACGAGATACAGCAGGCAATATCCTGATATTGTATAGTGGTACATAAAATAATTCAATTCAGAAAACACAGATCTGCTGTATCATTACTCTAATAAAAACATACTTACAAGGAAAAAGCTGTAACGGTATATTTTATGTAGGAACTTAAATAAGTACCTCTCTAGTCTATTAATGTTGACAGTAAAAATGTTATCACAGCTACGTGGTGTGGGCTGTCAAAAGAAAGAAAAATCACTCTTTTGTCTTCTGGAGTGGACTTTTTATCACAAGCCATGAAATACTGAGCTGGTGCTTTACATAAACATTGTACCTGTTTTAACACCATGTTTTGTCTACATAAGTGGAGATCCATTGTCTATAGTATAGCTTGGCGTCTTTATCTGCATCAAAAAATTTTCATCAAAAGTAGTTATACTAGCTTTTTAGGTTTCATGTAAACTTCCACGTTTATTTAAAAGGTAAGTGTAATTGGAGGAAAATGAACAGATAAACATCATAGGGGTAGACTGGATAGACAGCACACTGCTAGATGTAGGAGGTCAAAATGAGATTGCTTTAGCTGTGCACATTAGCAGGTGCTTCATTGTGGTCACATGAGATCTGAAGACAAAGCATGCTGCTTATGATGAGGAAGGCTCTATTGTTATTGGTAAGGCTAGTCACACCAATACTGGAAGCCAAAGAGAGCAAATTCATTTTTTTAAGAGCATGAAGTAAAGGGAAAACCCAAAAAGAATAATTAATTTGCTGCTAACTGTTTAGAGATTTTTATTAATGTTTGAGAATAATTATGGGCTATATATTTGTCACTATATTGTCAAAATTTATATGGCATCATTTTAGGAAGTGTGCAAAAACATTTTTTGCTGTGCATAATAACCAGTCAATATTTGCAATCCTAGCAGAGGTTTAAACATGAGAGGAAGGAATTTGGGAAAAAAAGTTTAATATTTTTTTATACATTTTTAATGATGTTATGGCATATGTTTTGTTACCCTGATATAGACAGGGGATAATAGGTTTCAGATTTGTTTGGGGTTGGTAATTGTTAGGGCCAGTGAAAATCCTATAGAATAGAAAGTGTTTCCACCTTTGTAGCACCATATACTATATGTATTTGCATTAATTCTCTACATTTTCTGTATCTGTATTGATTTCCTCACTGATTTTTCTTGTTGTGCTTGTTGTCACTGTCCAAACAATTTCCGTTAATGGATCAGTCAAACCACAGGCAGCATTTCTCCGGGGAACAAGGGGATGTCATTCTCCCTGTTAGATTTTACATTACGTGATGAAGATTGTAGAAGCAAAATTTAAACTGCTATTGTTGTAGCATGAATGGGACTCATTGACTGGAGAGAGGGGAACATCCAACAACTTCACAGAGCTGTAGCTAGAGGAGTGATCTGTATACTGTATGACTCCTCTATGATGAATGTCTGACTGATCATATACATGTAATATGTCATCTGCTCAATTTCTGTCCATTCAGGTTGGTCCTCCCACTACCTAGTTTTTGGTTACTCTTAAAAAGAATACACAGATTGTACGGGCAGTTTAGCATTTTCTGATACATATGTGGCACTGTTCCCATAGGGCTTGCTGAGTGCTGACTTCTTATGCCTCTCTCTGATTGCCAGCTGCTGGGTACTAAGGGTTCCCACTTGGTTACTAGGGGGTTTCAACTTTGGTCCCATCCTTACTACTGCTTGCTCGTTACTCAATGACCAGTCCAGGGTATTTGTGTTTTTGTATTTTATTTTGTAACTTGGATGGGAGAAGGGATTAGTGGGATACTCCAACTGGAACTATTCACAATGGATAAGGACAACTCTCACTTGACCCCACCGGATTACTTGTGGGAGTAGTCACACTGCTTTAACCATACAGCCACATGTATGGAGGAATTAAGTCTTCTTCCTCTCACTAGCAGCAGACTTCATGCACTATGTTATCTTCAGGATACTCTTTAGCATCCCCTTTACTGACACCCGTCCACTGACTATTCTAGCTGAAGGGGGTGACCCTCACTCGACAGGCCCCAAAGACACAGATCTGTACTCACAGTAGGCAGAATAAGATCCTTCCAAGTGTCTTCCTTCCAGTCAGCTCTGCAGGACCTCTGGGTTCAGCTTCTCTCTCTCTATGCCCCTGGGTCGACCACCCAGGGCCGCACGACCACCTCCGTGGAGGAGAGGGCAGCCGCCCCCTCCCTCTTGGACTCTGTTCCCCGGCTCAACTAACTCTAAACACATGTGCCCGGAGCTTTAATACAGTATCCCAGCATGCAATGCAGCACTTTTCCTCTGACAATTGCCAGGACTGTAACAAAACCTGTGCACTCACTTCTCAGGTCCCCTCCCACTGTCCAATATGTCTCCCTATTGGACCAGTGAGAGACAGTCAGACAAGCTGATCTGCACCTGAGTACAATGAGCAGACCTAACCATTAGATCCTGCTCCCTGGTAGGCAGAGAGCACTCTAAGTTTTACTTGACCATCTTCCTGGTAAGCAGAAAGATCTAAAACTACTCTCTCTAGCACCTGCGTGTCAAATAGGCTTGGTATACCACATTACTTCTTTTATTTAAATCTTTCTAAAACTTGTTGATCACCCTATTGTACTATGAACTATAGGTATAATCCTTTTTAGCAAGGCTTCCCCAATGATAATTACTTCAAGGTTCCTCAGTGGTAAAAAGGCTGAGAAAGACTAGTCTATATGTTGCTGGAATTGCAATGATTACTATGAAACAAGATGTTTCTGCACTCTGCGCTAAGCAGCTCACAGTAATGCTTGTGCTCTTTTTCCTTGTGTGTAGTAGGTATGTGTCTCTAACTTGTGTTTATTGGGCCCTCTAGTCACATGTAGTAACCATAGTTATTTCCTCTGAGATCTATATACATCAATCAGTAACTCTTACTTTTTTGTTTTGGCAGTTTTCATATGCAGTTTCATGGTGGCCGCTCCGATATTTGGTTACTTAGGAGACCGCTTCAACAGAAAAGTGATCCTGAGCTGTGGGATATTCTTTTGGTCAGCAGTCACCTTCTCAAGTTCCTTCATCCCCAAGCAGGTAATATATGAATGGATTGCAGAGTGTTAGAGAGAGAATGCCCGAGATAGACGAGATGCATTATGCCTGGGACACATATCTGCAACATAACAGAGTTTCATTTCTTGCTGCCGCCACTGCGTTTTTATATTACATGAAACATTATGAGTGCTACATGTACTGCTGTATCTCACAAGTATTAGGTAATTCATATTTTTTTTTCTGAGAATTATTCAGGTGACCATATGGCCTACAGAGGAAACTGTCACACAGAATAATTCAAACAATGAAGTTGCAAACTGCTGTTTTGTTATTTTCCAAAGTAGGAAAGGTATAAATTACATATAATTTTTATAAATGTTTTTCTATTTGTTTTTATAGTATATACAAGCTACTATAGGAATAATAATGTATTTTGATTAAAGGGCTATTCATTTATCCCAGATCTTCCTTAGTACTATAACGCTCTGACTGTCAGACATCAATCACCTCCTGAGGCTGTAAGTGACATTTTTCAAGAAAGAAGCAGCAGCCACCATTGGGGTACACATCATTAGAAATACCCTTTTGTTACCTAACTAATGTCCCAATAAAGTTTTTGCCCACAATGTTACAGGTCACAACTTCAGCTTCAGGTAGTGCAAGTGAACAGCATTTTTTTCATGACAGTCCACCTAACTGTAGATTAGATAAAATGGTTGAGTTAAACCTAATATGTAAATATTACTCACAGTAATGTTTTTTTTTCCTCTGAGCTACTACGTAATTTTGGACCCGGTCCAATTACTCCCTGGATATCTTGGTCTGTGTCTTTTATGCATGTTTTGCAGGTTTTCCATAGATTTATATGGTGTAAAGGATTACAGGGATCTCAGATTGTGCCCACAGCACTTCTCCACCACGTGTAAAGGATTATCCTCAAATGTAGAGCTTGAAGGACACCGCCACTCGCTGGTTCTTCTTTTTAAGGGCTTTGTTTGCCCATTTTTATTAAAAGAAAGTTCAACAAACAAAGATAGGTTTCCCTCGCAGGGGTTTCAGCATTCCTTTTCATCAACAAAACTACATTCAGCCTAGTTGGCTCTCATTTGTAGCACTGCAGCTCTGGCCTTACACTCCAGGCCCTTGTCTGTCTCATACAGACTGTTTCACCGACCGCCTTGGTGCACACAGCTAGCAGCCTCTTGCTGCACTGGCTCCCTCGTGGCGCCCTCCTGACTCCTGGCACTCAGACTTCCTATCTGCCAGGTGGAGCCCAGAACTATGGTCAGGTTACTACTAAAAGCCCAGCACACACCTGACCAATCAGTATGCTGGCTGTTTTCAAAATCAGGACCCAGGACTGGGGATTTCATCCCACCCGGATCACTCAGAAATCCCCAGGCTCCAGGTCCCAAAGTGGACCTTTCTAAGAAAAGAGGAAACTGAAAAGCCAGTTTCCTCTTCATGTTACAAGCTCCCTGGAGCCCCTCAACCTGTGTGGTTGAGAATTCTGGGTCACATCCTCCTTCTAGACCCTGGCAGGGCAACGCTCTGCCACAATGGGTTTAGCATTTACTAACATGGTAAACCTCATAGGGGTTTATTTACCAAAGCTGGTGCGTGCAAATTCAGGCTAATTTCTGCACAGAAACCAATCAGCTTCCTAACTCAGCCTGTTCAGTTACGCTTTGGCAATAAAACCTACAAGTTGATTGGTTTCTATGCAGAAGTGAGCCTAATTTTGCATTCTCCAGCTCTAGTAAATAAACCCCACAGTGACATCAGTATTACAAGTAGAATAGGGCAAATGCAAAGGGGCCCCAGATATTTATTTACACACTCACAGTACCCCAGCATTCCATGTGTAGTGAAGTTTTTCTTCCTATTCTAGAATATATGAACCATTACATTCTATGAAGACTAGTATTGTAGAATGCCATATACTACATATTGATACAGATAATTCAATGGTAAAGGCAAGTCACATTCCTGGACACTAATAAAAGTCTGCTGTCCAGGCAAGATAATACTGAAAGCCATGCAGCTCCATAGACTGGTTTTAGAGAAGTGCCACACGGCATCACAGAGTCTTAATTGTGTCATATTGTCATTCCAATACCGTTTTTACATGGCAGAAGCTCAGACTTTTGTTTCAACCTGTCAGTTTCTCTTTTGTTGTAATTATGACATAATAGCTTGAGAAAATTACAAGGCTGCAATGTAAGAGGTGCCACATTCCTCCTGAGATTAACTAGAACATTCAATGTCACAGCCATTCTAAAGCTTATTTTTAATGACACTGTGTTCACTTACAGTGCCTTGCAAAAGTATTCACCCCCTTGGCTTTTTACCTATTTTGTTACATTACAGCCTTTAGTTCAATGTTTTTTTAATCTGAATTATATGTTATGGATCAGAACACAATAGTCTAAGTTGGTGAAGTAAAATTAGAAAAATATATACATAAAGCTATTTTTCAGAAATAGAAAAATGATAATTGGCATGTGCCAATCTGAACAAATTAATTGGGTGGGCAACTACATGCCAAATGAGGTTCAATATAGAAAAATGTAAAATAATGTAAAATAATACATTTGGGTGGCAAAAATATGAATGCAATCTACACACTGGGGGAAGAACCTCTGGGGGAATCTAGAGTGGAAAAGGAAAAGAATATTGGCATGCATTAAAAAGGGGATTAATTCCAGAGATAAAACAATAATTCTCCCGCTCTACAAGACTCTGGTCCGGCCATACCTAGAGTATGCTGTCCAGTTCTGGGCACCAGTCCTCAGGAAGGTTGTACTGGAAATGGAGCGAGTACAGAGAAGGACAACAAAGCTAATAAAGGGACTAGAGGATATTAGATATAAGGAAAGGTTGCAAACACTGAACTTATTCTCTCTGGAGAAGAGACCCTTGAGAGGGGATATGATTTCAATATACAAATACCATACTGGTGACCCCACAATAGGGATAAAACTTTTTCGCAGAAGGGAGTTTAACAAAACTCGTGGCCACTTAAAATTAGAAGAATAGAGGTATAACCTTGAACTACATAGAGGATTCTTTACTGTAAGAGCAGCAAGGATGTGGAATTCCCTTCCACAGGTGGTGGTCTCAGAGGGCGGCATCGATAGTTTCAAGAAACTAGATAAGCCCCTGAACGACCGCAACATACAGGGATATACAATTTAATACTGACATATAATCACACTCATAGGTTGGACTTGATGGACTTGTGTCGTTTTTCAACCTCACCTACTATGTAACTATGTATGTATTCACCCCCTTTGTTATCAAGCCCACAAAAAGCTCTGGTGCAACCAATTACCTTCAGAAGTCACATAATTAGTGAAATGATGTCCACCTGTGTGCAATCTAAATGTCACATGATCTGTCATTACATATACACACCTTTTTGAAAGGCCCAAGAGGCTGCAACACCTAAGCAAGAGGCACCACTAACCAAAGACTACCGTGAAGACCAAGGAACTCTCCAGACAAGTAAGGGACAATGTTATTGAGAAGTACAAGCCGGGGTTAGGTTATAAAAAAAATATCCAAATCTTTGCTGATCCCTAGGAGCACCATCAAATCTATCATAACCAAATGGAAAGAACATGGCACAACAGCAAACCTGCCAGTAGACAGCCGCACACCAAAACTCACGGACCGGCCAAAGAGGGCATTAATCAGAGAGGCAGCAAATAGACCTAAGGTAACCCTGGAGGAGCTGCAGAGTTCCACAGCAGAGACTGGAGTATCTGTACATAGGACGACAATAAGCCGTATGCTCCATAGAGTTGGGCTTTATGGCAGAGTGGCCAGAAGAAAGCCATTACTTTCAGCAAAAAACAAAATAGCACATTCTGAGTTTGCGAAAAGGCATGTGGGAGACTCCCAAAATGTATGGAGGAAGGAGCTCTGGTCTGATGAGACTAAAATTTAACTTTTTGGCCATCAAAGAAAACACTATGTCTGGAGCAAACCCAACACATCACATCACCCAAAAAACGCCATCCCCACAGTGAAACATGGTGGTGGCAGTATCATGCTGTGGGGATGTTTTTCAGCAGTCAGGACTGGGAAACTTGTCAGAGTTGAGGGAAAGGTAGATGGCGTTAAATGCAGGGATATTCTTGAGCAAAACCTATACCACTCTGTGTGTGATTTGAGGCTAGGATGGAGGTCCACCTTCCAGCAGGACAATGACCCCAAACACACTGCTAAAGCAACACTTGAGTGGTTTAAGGGGAAACGTGTTGGAATCCAATAGAAAATCTGTGGTCAGACTTAAAGATTGCGCAAACCATCCAACTTGAAGGAGCTGGAGCAGTTTTGCAAGGAGGAATGTGCAAAAATCCCAGTGGTAAGATGTGGCAAGCTCATAGAGACTTATCCAAAGCGACTTGGAGCTGTGATAACCGCAAAAGGTGGCTCTACAAAGTATTGACTTTAGGGGGGTGAATAGTTATGCACATTGATTTTTTTCTGTTATTTTGTCCTATTTGTTGTTTGCTTCACAATAAAACAAAAAAATCTTCAAAGTTGCGGGCATGTTCTGTAAATTAAATTATGCAAATCCTCAAACAATCCATGTTAATTCCAGGTTGTGAGGCAACAAAACACGAAAAATGCCAAGGGGGGTGAATACTTTTGCAAGGCACTGTACATTCCAGCTGCATGTGTTCTGGCGCTCCCAATGCTGATGTGTCTTTTTGCTGGAATATGGAGAATTACAGGGGCTATATGTTTCACTGTGTAGCTTATGTTTAATGTTCTACAATGCCAGTTATGCATCCTTCCTTATTCTGAACTAACTTTCTCAAGGTAGGACCATGTCGGATTTGTAATTTTTTTATTAAGGAATGGTCTAACGAAGACCATACACATTCAAATCTGATTGCTTAATCTCCTTTAGCTCTCCCAGGAAGTAATTGGAGTAATGAGCCACAACAGAGTGTGCTGGAGAGCACTTTTTACAATTTGGCACTGCGTCGTTTTAACAGACAATTGCACGGTCGTGTACCCAAACTAAATTTGCGTCCTTTTTTTCCCACAAATAGAGCTTTCTTTTGGTGGTATTTGATCACCTTTGCATTTTTTGTTTTTTGCGCTATAAACAAAAAAGAGCAACAATTTTGAAAGAAAAACATTATTTTTTACTTTTTGCTATAATAAATACCCCCAATTTAAAAAAAAAACAAAAACAAATTACTTCATCAGTTTAGGCCAATATATATTCTTCTACATATTTTTGGTAAAAAAAAAACGCAATAAGCGTATATTGATTGGTTTGCGCAAAAGTTATAGCGTCTGCAAGCTATGGGAAAGGTTTATGGCATTTTTATGGCATTTTTATTATTATTATTTTTTTACTACTAATGGCTGTGATCTGCAATTTTTATCGGTACTGCGACATTGCGATGGACAGATCGGAGACATTTGACACTTTTTTGGGACCATTGGCATTGACCATTGCTATAAAAATGCACTGATTGCTGTGTAAATGTCACTGGCAGGGAAGAGGTTAACACTAGGGAGCGATCAAGGGGTTAAATGTGTGTTCCCTCAGTGTGTTCTAACTGTATGGGGATAGGATTGACTAGGAGAGGAGACATATTGTTCTTCCTACTTAGTAGGAACAAACGATATGGCTCCTCTCCTCTAACAGCACAAGGATTTGTGTGTTTACACACACAGATCTCCGTGTTAGCGCTTGTGCATGCGATCGCGTGTGGCTGGCGGCGATCGTGCCCGCCGGCCACAGGCATCGGGTCCCCCGTACCCCCCCCCCCCGGTGGCCGAAAAAGGGTAGGACGTACCCGTACGGAATTTCGCCCAGGAGAGCCATTGCGCCACAGTATATCTGCGTGACATGATCGGAAACCGGTTAATAAATCAAAATAAGAAAATTACACTTATAATTAAGTGGCTTGAGCTGGCAATAGATGGAGCGATTTTCTTTCCTGCAACCTGTGGTGTTGATGGGGGGAATCCCTCCTGTGGAACTATTGTGTTCTTATAGCGGTGGCGGTCGGGATGGGGGGGGCACAGGGAGCCATCCCTTCTAGGAGAACACACATTGATTATTGCTAGCGGCTATACCTGCAGCCAATAATCACTTTATAAATCCAACAGGCTGGTAGTACACAAGTTGATCAAACTACCAACTTGGGTACAATCAGCCTGCCCATACATGGTTTGAATCCCGGCCGGTCCCTTCTGAACCAGCTGAGATTCAAACTGTCTGGTTGGCTTTGATCACTCACCAGGGTCACAGGAGCAGTTAATAAAAGTATCTTCATTGTACTGGCATGTTTCAGGGCCATACCCATTCATCAGAGAACCACTCTTATGCAGTTAGCATGTTTACCTGTTAAATTAATGATCTCAGTAGCTACAACAAGTACTATGTTGTATAAAATAAAGGGAGAATAGGAGTGATCTACACGAAGAAGTCAAGCATTCTGGTACTCACATCACTATAATCCATACTATTAAAGTGACCTATGTTACCCCTTGTTGGGACTTTACTGGTTGGTGAACCTCTGCCCATCCTTAATTCTGAGACATTCCCTGTCTTTCTAAGATGCTTTTTTTATATACCCAATCATGTTACTCACTTGTTGCCAATCATCCTAATTAGTTTCTGCCATCAATTTCAAAATTACCTTATTTTTTTCTTTAAAATGGTAAATTTTCTCAGTTTAAACATGTTTTCTATTTTCTATTGTGAATAAAATATGGGTTTATGAGATTTGCAAATTATTGCATTTTGTTTCTTTGTAGATTTTACACAGCGCCTCAGCTTTTATGAAATTAGGGTTGTAGTTCTTGGTCAAAAAGAGTATACTCTCCAAGAGTTTTGTTATTGTAATCATGCTTCAAGCAAGCTGGACATCATCCAAATACTCATGAGTTGATTTAACCAGTAGAGTAGGGAAATTGTATTCTATTTAGGGCTCATTCAGATGGGCTCTGAGACCTGTCCTCCATGCTGAGCCACTTTTTGCTTAATTGTTCATCTATCTGTATGCAGGCAGCCCATAGAAGTGGATATTGACGTAGTGGCTACTCAGACATAGGTGCCTGTCAAAAATTTGTATGCAGGCAGGAGCGGGTGTACAGATCCAAGCGCAGCTACTCATCTGCATCCACTTCTATGGGCTGCCTGCATACAGCACAGAGGTAAATGTACAATGCAGCAAAAAGTGGCTCAGGGAACGGGTCCCAGCACGCATCTGAATGAGCCCTTGGGCTCTATTTTTCTTTGTTATAGAGAGCAATAGATGCCAACCTGTGATCCCAGGGAAGGTGATAGATAGATAGATAGATAGATAGATAGATAGATAGATAGATAGATAGATAGATAGATAGATAGATAGATAGATAGATAAAAAGATCTGTTGCCGAATGTTTTATTTTTGGCTCTGACTGTTCATAACACTCCTGTTTTACACAGATCACACTCCAGAAAAGGCTCTGACTGCATGACCAACTTCTCATTTTCCATTCATTGTGAATGTTCGCAGACTGTATTTTCCCTATATGTCCCAATTTAATATCCTCATCGAGCAGAGAGTTGTTTTCCTAGAGAATTACATTAACAGAAAAAGCACATTTTCTCACTGTGTCAATTTACAGAATCTTTGGTGTAAGGAAGACATAAATACAGTAACTACGATAGCAAAATGAAAACAAACTTGAACATGTCTATAGGATATTCCTGTCTTCAGGAAGTTTGATGTCCAGGCCTTAATCCATTTTATTTCTTTACCTTGTTATATACAGAATGTGATTGGCTGGACTAAATCATTATTAAAGTTACTACAGTTATTACAGTTATTAAAGGTTTGAACTATTATCTAGGGCAGTGGTTCTCAACTCCGTTCCTCAGGACCCACTAACAGGCCAGGTTTGCAAGATAACTGAAATACATCACAGGTGATATCATTTGCTGCTCAGTGATTGCAGTTATCTTGTCTGCATCTCCCCAAGGTAATACTTAAAATCTGGCCTGTTGGTGGGTCCTGAGGACTGGAGTTGAGGACCACTGATCTAGGGACACGGCTGAAGCAGTAAATATTAATTTGTATTTTTCAACACCTTACTAAGCACCTTGATCATTAGTATTAGTTTCTAGCTTAGAAGGAACTCTTATTGAGTTACACACCAGGGTCACTATAGGGCCAGATTTTGGTGGAAGCCCATTTGATTTGAGAACTGTAGGCAGTAATCAAAGCACTGGGAATAGACCTACACAATCTGGGGGAGAATGAGGATTGAACTCAGGACTCCAGTGTTGCAATACTGCATGCTAGTTAATAAAATTGTAGACCGAGAAGACTGCATTTCTCACCTTGACACATTAAATAACTAAATAGAAAAGTTTATTCTTATTTTTGTGCTGTAACTGCTAGATCTATTGGCCACATGTCTACAGTACAAAATATCCATTGTAATTCTTTGGTACCTAAATTATTATTGGCTCAAAATAATATATTGTGGGAAATTTGGAGTACCTGGAGAGCCTATGTAGAAAACACATACCCTGACCTTAATGAATGGTGTTGGTAATTTGTATGGAGAAAATGTGGTTTGTTGATTGTGCACACAAAGTATGCACTCTTGTACCATGTATCTTCCCTGTGTCATGCTAAAGCCTAGTACACATGGGTCGAATGTTGGGGACATCGGCCGGGTCAATAAAAAACAGCCAACATTCAGCCTGTGTGTTTGGCAGCCGGTCTGACAGATGTCAGTTTTTTTGGTTCAACCTAAAACTAGTGGTGTTTTCCAGGTTTTAATGTAATGCTCTTGTTAAGCATTCAGTCAGAGGCTAAAGACAGTAGTCCTGCTTCTGACATCCTCCATTTCCATACTGTGATCCTCCTTTTGATGTTCTTATCCACACACTCCTACAATAACAGGAATCACAAGATGAGCTTAATAGTGTGTAATTCTGAGAATCATACATTTTGATAATGATAACCTTTAGCCTAGATTCATTTAGACTGGCCATACATCTGTAGAATTTTGTTAAAAAAAATCTTCCTTTTCAGAACATTCACTCAATTTCTTACTGTAAAGTGGGATCAAAGCGATGATCATTTTTAACTATTGTGACAAGAAGGTAGTAGGATGAGTTTCTTATCTGAACAAAGTTCTAACGTTTTGGAAAATATTGTACTTATGGTAATGCGCATGCACTCGGTACAAAAGAAACCTGTTTAATACATTTGGGATTGTATTTAAGTAGCAGGTCTGGATGAAAGTTTAAGGGCTTTCAGTTGATACAATATTAACAAAAAAGAAGGTTTTTAGGATATAAAGTGGGCACTGGGCATTTTTATGTAACTTGCAACCCTTATCCATTATCAGAATCTGACACTCATAGCAGAAGATGCTTAATCCTGACATGTAAAGGACCTTTATAGAATTAGATGTGTTTCTAAACTGCAGTAGGTTCCCTTGTAGTTTTCTTGTGCTTGATGAGATGACTGGTATTCAGAGATTGCTTAAAATTACTGCCTTTAGAATAAAGACAAATATTGGCATGCAGTCCTACAAAGGAGGCATCTATTCTCATGCAGACTGCGTAAATAATACAAACAAAGTCAATTGCCTAAAGGACACAAGATGAAAACAAAAGGCATACCAAGACTTTTTAATGGTGTGCAGTGACCAGAGTCTTCATCACAAAAGCTAACAAGCTTTTAAATGTGACAGCTCCACATCTGTCTAGTTTACAAGTCATTTGAAGTATTAGAATATTCAGTAGAAATGTTTCTTATTTACTCTTCATTAACTAGACTTTTTAAAATGTAGACATCACAAATATATGCTTATATGCTAAGAATTTATTGAGGCAGGCAATCGGAATTCTAATAAGTGCATAATATAGGAGAGCATTGGTGCATTGTAGTAGATACTTTAAAGAGATCCGGTCACAAACGTATGAAATTGCAGGTAAGAGAACCAAAAAACAAGTATTTAAAATGCTACTTGCAGTGGTTTTCTTTTGCATAAATATTTTTTTAATAACTTGCAATGGCTACTCCAGACAGATTCAGTTCCCTAATGCCTGGTACACATGATGAGATTATCAGACAAATGATCGTCCGTTTTTGTTTTTTTTTGCATGCTAATCTCATTTCCAAGATAAAGAGTTTACTAAAGTTACAATTCTCGTACGACAGAATAAAAATTCTGAAGTGATGTATTTGTATTGTATTTTTGAACGACAACTGTACTGATTAAACAAAGTTTGTACAATCTGGCATTGTACGAATGTTTGTTTTTTTTGTGCTTGTCCCATTGGATAATATCGGATGAACTGTCGTGATCGGCTCTAGAAAGCTGTGCACAAACGATCAGATTATCGCACGATCGCTTTGAAAGTGGTATTTTTCGTATGATTTCCTGATCATGTGTATAGGCCATAACACCGCCCTTAGTATCTTCTGGGAGTATCTAATTAATCCTTGTCAGCTCATCCACCTGTCATCCACCTGTCCCCTCACCTCCCTACATAACCCTACATAACCCTTTATGCATCTGCCAGGGTAGGGCTGCTTATATCACATTCAAGATGGTGACAATCTCAGGGCCTTAGAATGTTTAACAAAGGTGGTTTTCTCCATGTATGCATTCCTTGATGAGCCTTTTGAGGGCGAATACTGCTGTGCGAGATGTGAGCGAGTTTTTTCTTGGAAAACCCAGATCCTGGTTCTGGAGAATCAGGTGGCATAACTGAGAAACATAGGCAACCTGGAAGGAAGCTTGGACATTACCCAGCAGTAGTAAAGCGGTGTAACGGAGGGTGGAGATATGGA
This sequence comes from Aquarana catesbeiana, assembly GCF_042186555.1. Classification (NCBI taxonomy): domain Eukaryota; kingdom Metazoa; phylum Chordata; class Amphibia; order Anura; family Ranidae; genus Aquarana; species Aquarana catesbeiana. The sequence goes on along the minus strand of NC_133325.1, from coordinate 359,168,520 downwards.
GGCACAGGAGCCAGAGGTAGGTAGCTGGGTGACATTTAGAAGGAGGGGTAGAGGGAAGAGCACTAGGGAGACCAGTTCTGAGTTGGTACCCCCAAACAAATATGCCAAGTTGCATGATGGTGGGGATATCAGCTCAGGGGTGGCAGTGCTCGAGCAGGGGCCCTCCCCTTGCTGCCAGGGGTGTGACTGCTCCAGTAAGGAGGAGGACAGGGATACAGGAAAGGTTAGACAGGTACTGGTAGTAGGGGACTCAATTATCAGAAGGACAGAGAGAGCAATCTGCCACAAAGACCGTGGTCACCAAATGGTATGTCTACGGGGCACTCGGGTTCGGCACATCGCTGATCGGATGGACAGATTATTGGGTGGGGCTGAGGAGGACCCATCTGTCATGGTACACATTAACACCAATGACAAAGTGAGAGGAAGGTGGAGAGTCCTAAAAAATTATTTCAGGGACTTAGGGAATAGATTGAAGAGAAGGACCTCCAAGGTAGTATTCTCAGAAATACTACCTGTGCTTCAAGCCACACCAGAGAAGCTGAAAGAGCTTAGGGAACTGAACAAGTGACTGAGGAACTGGAGGGGTTTGAGTTCCTGGAGAACTGGGCTGACTTTTCAGTCAGTTACTGGCTCGTTATTAGGGACAGGTTGCACCTTAATGTGGAGGGTGCAGCTCCATTGGAAATAAAGATGGCCACGAAGTTGGAGGGGCTTTTAAACTAGGTGTTGAGGGGAAGGGTTCAGAGGAAGCGATAGCCGGCAGTGAGCAAAGGATAGAGAGTAATAGTGGAGTCAGTGATAATATAGCTGTAACATCTAATCCCGGGGTGAATGAGTGGACAAATCAAAAACGAAGCCTGAGAAAACATAAGGAGAAATTAATATGCACTCATACAATACTGAGAGGTGTATACACAAATGCCAGGAGCCTAGCTAAAAAAGATGAACTGGAGCTGCTATTACATGAGGAGGACTTAGACTTTGTGGGAATAACAGAAACTTGGTTTGACAGCTCACAAAACTGGCTAGCAAATATCTAGGGGCATTCCTTGTATCGGAAGGACAGGAAAGGTAGAAGAGTGTAAGGGGTGTGTCTATATGTAAAAAATGATGTAAGGGTGGTAGAAAGGAGTTCCATTGTGAATGGGACAAGGGAGAGGTGGAATCTGTGTGGGTCGAACTTCAAAGAGAAGAGGTAAGTGGGAAATTAATAGTGGAGGTATGATACAAGCGCCACAACATGAAGGAGGGGGAGGAGCTGGACCTCCTATCACAGTTAGAAATGGCAGCGCAGCAGGGAAATGTCATCATAATGAGAGACTTCAATTATCCCCACATTGACTGGGCAGAGGGGACAGCTCACTCATTAAAGGCCTGTCATTTCTTGAATGTCTTACAGGACAATTTCATGTCTCAATTGTTGGATTCCCAGACTAGAAAGAATGCATTGCTAGATCTAATAATTACGAATGATCCAAGTCTGATCTCAGATTTCGAAATATGGGACAACTTGGGTTCTAGCAATCACAGGACGATCACATTTAGCATAAATCATAGGAAAAGGAGGCACAAGGGTAGCACAAGAACACTAGATTTCAAACAAGCAAACTTTTCTGAACTGTGCTCAATACTACAAGACATCGATTGGGACCAATTTTTAGAAACAATGAACACAGAAGAAAAATGGGAATGCTTTAGGAACATGTTAATCAAAGGTATCACACAGTGCATTCCAATGGGCAATAAATATAGAAAAGCAAAGGTTAGACCTGGGTGGCTGAACCGTAATGTAAAAGTCTTATTAAAGCGGACCTTCAAAGTGATTGGAGGGAAGCTTCAGAATGGCAAAGATGTTTTTATTACAAATTATGTAAGCAGCCTACTATGCAACGAGACATGTAAGAACAAAATCAGGGAGGCTAAAAAAGACTACAAGAGACACAAAGCAGAGGAGAGTAAATGAAAATCTCAAGGAATTTTTTAGAAATATTTATAGTAAAAAAGCGAGATCAAAGCACATTGCCCGCATAAAAGACGATGATGGGAGGATGGTTACAGATGACACCGAGAAGACAACTATACTAAATGCTTTCTTCTCCTCAGTTTTTACACAGGAAAAGGAGGGGTATACAGACTATAACTATTATAAGTAACACGTCACAGGACGTACCCTTGTGGCTAACAGAGGCCGAAGTCAAGAAAAGACTAAATAATCTTAACACAAATAAATCACCAGGCGGCTTACACCCGAGAGTCCTCAAGAACTCACTCAGGTTATAGCTAGACCATTATTCCTAATCATAATTATTCCTAATCTTTGTGGACAGCATACTGACAGGAAGTGTACCAGTTGATTGGAGAAAAGCCAATGTGGTACCAATATTCAAAAAAGGGCAGAGACATATTCCTGGAAACTACAGGCCAGTCAGCCTAACATCAATAGTAGGTAAATTATTGGAGGGGATGATAAGGTACTATATCCACAAATTTGCTGAAGAAAACAATATCATTAGTAGCAATCAGCATGGGTTTATGAAGGGTCATTCCTGCCAGACCAATATGTTAACATTCTTTGAGGAAGTGTGCTGCCATTTAGATAGGTGGAGGCCTGTGGATGTGGTTTATCTGGATTTTTCAAAAGCATTCAATACAGTTCCGCATAAACACTTAATCTACAAGCTGAGGTCTGCAGGCATGGACAATAAGGTTTGTTCTTGGATAGAAAACTGGTTACAGGGGCTTGTCCAAAGGGTGGCTATAAATAACATGTAACAGAAAAGAAAGAGGGCGCACCAACCTAGTGCATTACCACTGATAAACTTTAATGCAGCATAAAAACAGTAAAAATGTATACTCACAAACGAGCTAATAAAGATAGCTTTCAAAAGGGCGCAAAAACACTGTTTCTGTGGATCGACACCCCAGGACCTGTTGCCGAGAGGATCAGACCAGCGCAAATGGCTGATGGCTTATGCGTTTCGGGGGAGCACCCCTTTCTTCAGAGCCTAAGCGGGCAATGGTTGGTCTCTCTGGAGAGACCAACCATTGCCCGCTTCTCTCTGGAGAGACCAACCATTGCCCGCTTCTCTCTGGAGAGACCAACCATTGCCCGCTTAGGCTCTGAAGAAAGGGGTGCTCCCCCGAAACGCATAAGCCATCAGCCATTTGCGCTGGTCTGATCCTCTCAGCAACAGGTCCTGGGGTGTCGATCCACAGAAACAGCGTTTTTGCGCCCTTTTGAAAGCTATCTTTATTAGCTCGTTTGTGAGTATAAATTTTTACTGTTTTTATACTGCATTAAAGTTTATCAGTGGTAATGCACTAGGTTGGTGCGCCCTCTTTCTTTTCTGTTTTTTTAGCTTGAATACCCATTGTTCAAATGAGGGCTGCAAGACGCTAGGCATTACTTCTATAGGTGGCTGCACCACATATCCAGTTCATGGACACCTGAGCGCAGGAGAGGTCTTTTTTTTTGTGTTTATAAATAACATGTACTCAGACTGGTCTGGAGTGGTAAGTGAGGTACCCAAGGCTCTGACCAATTAACCAATTGTGTTTAATTTATTCAAAAATGATATAGAGGATGGGATAAATAGCTCAACCCCAGTTTTTGCAGATGACCCAAAAATAAGCAGGGCAATAACTTCATATCAGGATATAGAAAATTTTACAGAAAGACCTGAATAAAATAATGGGGTTGGCAACTACATGGCAAATGAGGTTTAATGTGGAGAAATGTAAGGTAATGTGCGTGGGGGCAAAAAACATAAATGCAAACTACTCACTAGGGGGAGAACCTCTGGGGGAATCAAGGATGGAGAAAGATCTGGGGGTCCTAGTAGAAGACAGACTGAGAAAAATCATGCAATGTCTAGCTGCAGCTACCAAAGCCGGTAGAATTTTAGCATGCTTAAAAAAGGGGATATACTCCAGAGATAAAACTATATTACTGCCACTTTATAAGGCCACATCTGGAGTATTCCATTCAGTTCTGGTCACCAGTCTTCAAAAGGGATGTGCTGGAGCTAGAGAGAGCCCAAAGAAGGGCAACAAAATTAATAAGGGGACTGGAGGACCTCAATTACGAGGAACAACTACAAGCACTACATTTATTCTCTCTGGAGAACAGACGCTTGAGAGGGGACATGATAGCGATTTACAAATACCTCAATAGTGATCCCAGCGTAGGAAAAAATATTCAGTCTCAGGGAGTGTAAGAGGACACGGGGCCACACAATGAGATTGGAGAAGAAGCCGTTTAACCTTAAGCTGCGCAGTGTTTTTTCTTCACTGTCAGGGCGATAAGGATGTGGAACGCTCTTCCACAATTGGTGTTATCACTGGGCAGTATTGATATTTTTAAAAGATTATTGGGCGTGCATCTTAAAGAACACAACATACAGGGATATGGGAAATAATTATAGACCCTGACACACGTACACCTACACAGGTTGAACTGGATGGACTATTTTTTTTTAACCTTACCTACTATGTATTACTTATCTCCATGTAAAAAACATGCATAGAATATGTTAAATGCACACATAATCTTTGAAGGAGATTTTTTTTGTTGAAATGAATGGTCTAGCAACAGCATCCCTGTAAAGATTTATTACAATTGAAAGAAAGGAAGAATAGGATGCATACAGCAATCAAGCAAGTCAGATACCTTTTACCTGCCATTATTAAAAAAACTTATGAAATGTAATTGTAATGATAATACAGTTGGATATGCCATTTAGTATATTCATGTACCATTCTACAACAAAGACAAGACTTACATGATACAAAGTCTTTATAGAAGGGCTTTTAGGAAGCTAATACAAAATCATTAAATCAGCTGGTCAGCCCAAGCTTGTAACATGCGAAGGCCCAGGAGTTTGGTCATGTGATCTGTCCTGAATGTCTTCAGGCAATCTGAACTCTGTCGCAGAAGTCACAGAATAATGCATTTGTTTTAGAATTCAGACATGATTGTAACATTTCTCTTATAGTACCAATCAGATTTTAAATGCTAGAAATTCTATATACTCTTGCTAAATTGCAATATGTATTTTGTCATGTAATTGTTTGTAAATTGTGTTTGTGTGCTAAAAAATATTCTTTACCTGCAAGTATACAGTACATTATACATGTGGTAGACATTAATGGGTATTCCTGATTTCTCAGTTCATTCATTTCAGTGTTGGCATCTACAAAACTATCACTAGGTAACAAAGAATATTAAGGGTAATAAACAGAATAAGCTGTCATATGCTAATCATTACTTAACACATACTACACAAGCCATTAGTGTAATGCTTTTTCTCCTGTATCTTGGGGCTGCCAACTTGATAGCAGGCTCTTTGCCAGCAGGGATACACCCATCTTTTCTGTTGTTTGTTGTATATTCCTAATGCATATCCCCTGACCAGTTTCCGTGGCAACTAAATGAAAATGGCTTAGGCATTAACACTTTCCTATTCTTGATAATAGAATAGCCCAAGTACCATCCTGCCTAGAGTCTTAGTGTGGTGATTAGTAAATAACATAATTCTGTTTTACTGTCTTCCTTTGCAGTATTTTTGGCTGCTTGTACTCTCCCGAGGCTTGGTGGGCATCGGGGAAGCCAGTTACTCAACAATCGCCCCCACTATCATTGGAGACCTGTTTACCAAGAATACCCGTACACTTATGCTGTCAGTCTTCTACTTTGCCATTCCTCTTGGAAGGTAAGCCTTGTTATATGTAGTGTACTGTATTACAAACAGGAAGTGGTCAGTGCAGAGAATCCTTAGTTAGCACAACCACTGGGACTATTTCTAGCCATGTCACGCACGCTACATTCACTTTCCATGCATAGCCATGCACTGCACATGTATCAGGATCCTGGACCTACAGCTCTGCTTATTTCATAATGTATTAGCACCATTCGCATTCTGATGCTACAAGAATCTACTTATTGGGCTTTTACAAAAGTATCAAGTACCGTATTTATCGGCGTATAACACGCACAGGCGTATAACACGCACATTCATTTTAAGAGGGAAGTTTCAGGGAAAAAAACTTAAATTTTAAATAAGAAACTTTGAAGCAAAATAAGGGTCAGTGTCCATCTGCAGCCTCACCATTGCCATTAACCTCCCTGGCGGTTTTCCCGAGTGTGGCTCGGGGTTAAAAATCAGGACCATTAGCGGTAACCCCGAGCCACACTCAGGATTACATCGCAGGATCCTGGTGTGGCATTACTTACCTTGTCCCCGGGATCCTGCGATGTCCCCTGCAGTGTCCGCAGGCTGTGTCCTCTGCCCGAAGCCTCTCTGTGCCAGGCTCCGTTCCCTGCGAGCGTCGCGACGCACGGGGGCGGAGCCTGGCGGCAAATTCAAAAAAAGTCAAAATCATAACACATACAGTACTGTAATCTTACAGATTACAGTACTGTATGAAATGATTTCACATCCCTTTTGTCCCCAGTGCTTTGGCCAATGCCCTGCATGCAGTTTTATGTGATATATACTGTTCTTTCTGCCTGGAAACTGGAGATTGTCCATAGCAACCAAAAAGTGTCCCTTTACGTCAAAAATGGCTTTAGATCAGCTAGAAAACAGCGATAGTAAATTAGAACACTTGCAGAATTGAGCGATAGTGAATCGTGGGGAAATTTATTTTATTACTATTTATTTTTATTTTTTTTAATTATTTATTTTTATTTATTATATTATAATTTATGTTTTTGTGTTTCAAACTTTATCATACCCGGGATATCTACTAGACTCTTGTTTGGACAGATTTAAGAGTGTTATTGTTAAGAATTACAGACCTACAATATAAAACGCCAAATTTCCATGCAAAATAATGGTACCGCTTTCAGCACCTAAAATTCGAAATAATCATACCACCAGGGAGGTTAATGCAGCCTCATCAGTCCACATCAATGCAGCAGCCTCACCATTACCATCAATGCAGCCTGATCGATACCCATCTGCAGCCTAGAGGGGACAGGGAGAGGGGTGGGATGAGCGCCGATAGATTACATACAGTGAGAATCTCCTATGTTAGACAGAACAGTGGTCCAATGGCGGCCCAGGAGACGGGACTTCCTATTACAGAGGCCACCAAGTAAACAGAAGTTTCTCACTGTATGTAATCTGACGGCACTCGTCCCGCCCCCTTCCCTGTCCCCTCCAAGGCAGCTAAAATGGAAGTATTGGCGTATAACACGCACACGCTATTTGCACCCAATTTTCATGATGAAAAAGTGAGTGTTATACGCCAATAAATACAGTAATAATGTAAAAAACCTGAACTTATCTTTTAAATGTATAGTTGATATGTATAACATTACCAATCAGATCTGACAAAATGTTGTAGTTGTCACACACAAAATTGTGACATTCATATCTTATTAAAGGTAAGCTCAGTGAAAACTGCAAAATAAATGTTGAAATGCATGCATCTAAGAACTCCAACTTGTAATGAAAGAGTGCTGCTCCATGCTCATTACATGCTCCTTGTTGCCTTTCACATACAACCTGATGTAGCAAAAGAGGAGATTTACTAAAACTGGAGCATGAAAACTCTGGTGCAGCTCTACATAGAAACCAATTAGCTTCAAGGTTTTATTGTCACCACTTAATTGAACAAGCTGAAGTTAGAAGCTGATTTGCTACCATGCACAGCTGCACCAGATTCTGAGTTAATCAAAGTGTCTTTACTAAGAACTTTTTAATAGCTACCAGCCAGATTCAAACCTGTCTGAGGACACTTAAAGTGGAGTTCCACCCAAAAGTGGAACTTCCGTTCGTTGTAATCCTTCCCCCCTCAGGTGCCACATTTGGCACCTTTCAGGGGGAGGGGGGGCAGGATACCTTTCTTTCACAGGTATCCTGTTCCCACTTCCGGGTGGCTCAGCCGCGGCTTCTCCTTCCCCGGCCGCCGGGCCAGTAGAAGAGAGGAGTGGAGCCTTGCGCATGCGCAGTAGGGTTCCCTTACTCGCAATGGAGGCGGCATGCACCCGACAGCTGATGGAGACATCAGCTGCGGTGCCGACATCGTTGGACTCCAGGACAGGTAAGTGTCCAATTATTAAAAGTCAGCAGCTGCAGTATGTGCAGCTGTTTTAATTTCTGCAGCGGTGGGCGGACCTCCACTTTAATGAAACGGATGTTTGAATGTGATTTGAAAAATGTCCAAAACCTCTGCTGTAATTGGAGAGTTTAATGCTTATTCTCAGATATATACCAAAAGTACAAAAATTTGTAAACGAATAAACTGGTTTTATTCAATACAAAGTAAAAACAATTCCTAAAAGGTTAATACATCACATTTCATCTAAAATATATTGACATATCAAGCAGAAGCAACACTTTTGTGTTTACCCCCTATTGCCCCTGAACGCAAAGATCTATGACTTTTTCTATGTACACAAAAGGCCTATTTCTCTCAAATATTGTCCACAAATCTGTCTAAATTTGTGTTAGTGAGCAATTCTCCTTTGCCGAGATAATCCATCCACCTCACAGGTGTGGCATATCAAGATGCTGATTAGACAGCATGATTATTGCACAGGTGTGCCTTAGGCTGGCCGCAATAAAAGGCCACTCTAAAATGTGCATTTATACTGTATTGGGGGGTGCGGGGGTCCGAAAACCAGTCAGTATCTGGTGGTACCATCATTTGTCTCACGCAGTGCAGCACATCTCCTTCACGTAAAGTTGATCAGGTTGTTGATTGTGGCCTGTGGAATGTTGGTCCAATCCTCTTCAATGGCTGTGCGAAATTGCTGGATATTGGCATGAACTAGAAGACGCTGCCGTATACGCCAATCCAGAGCATCCCAAACATGCTCAATGGGTGACATGTCAGGTAAGTATGCTGGTCATGCAAGAACTGGGATGTTTTCAGTTTCCAGGAATACTATGTACAGATCCTTGCAACATGGGGCCGTGCATTATCATGCTGCAACATGAGGTGATGGTCGTGGATGAATGGCAGAACAATGGGCCTCTGGATCTCGTCATGATATCTCTGTGCATTCAAAAAGCCATCAATAAAATGCACCTGTGTTTGTTGTCCACAGTATACACCTGCCCATACCATAACCCCACCGCCACCATGGGCCACTCCATCCACAACGTTGACATCAGCAAACCGCTCACCCACACAACGCCATACACGCTGTCTGCTATCTGCCCTGTACAGTGAAAATCGGGATTCATCCATGAAGAGAACACCTCTCCAAAGTGCCAGACGCCATAGAATATGAGCATTTGCCCACTCAAGTCAGTTACGATGACGAACTGCAGTCAGTTTGAGACCCCGATGAGGATGATGAGCATGCAGATGAGCTTCCCTGAGATGGTTTTTGACAGTTTGTGCAGAAATTCTTTAGTTATGCAAACCGATTGTTGCAGCAGCTGTCCGGGTGGCTGGTCCGAGACGTTCTTGAAGGTGAAGATGCTGGATTTGGAGGTCCTGGGCGGGTATGGTAACATGTGGTCTGCGGTTGTGAGGCCAGTTGGATGTACTGCCAAGTTCTCTGGAACGCCTTTGGAGACGGCTTATGGTAAAGAAATGAACATTCAATTCAAGGGGAACAGCTCTGGTGGACATTCCTGCAGTCAGCATGCCAATTGCACGCTCCCTCAAAACTTGTGACATCTGTTGCATTGTGCTGTGTGATAGAACTGCATATTTTAGAGTGGCCTTTTATTGTGGCCTGCCTAAGGCACACCTGTGCAATAATCATGCTGTCTAATCAGTATCTTGATATGCCACACCTGTGAGGTGGATGGATTATCTCGGCAAAGGAGAAGTGCTCACTAACATTTAGACAGATTTTTGAACAATATTTGAGAGAAATAGGCCTTTTGTGTACATAAAAAAATCATAGATCTTTGCTTTCAGCTCATGATAAATAGGGGCAAACACAAAAGTGTTGCGTTTATAATTTTGCTCAGTGTGTATATATACACACTGATATATATATATATATATATATATACAGCATCTAACAAACGTAAGTACACCCCTCACATTTTTGTAAATATTTTATTCTATCTTTTCATGTGACAACAATGAAGAAATTACACTTTGCTACCATGTAAATTAGTGAGTGTACAGCTTGTATAACAGTGTAAATTTGCTGTCCCCTCAAAATAACTGAACGCACAGCCATTAATGTCTAAATTGCTGGCAACAAAAGTAAGTACACTCCTAAGTGAAGATGTCCAAATTGGGCCCAATTAGCAATTTTCCGTCCCCAGTGTCATGTGACTTGTTAGTGTTACAAGGTCTCAGGTGTGAATGGGGAGCAGGTGTGTTAAATTTGGTGTTATCCCTCTCACTCTCTTACTGGTCACTGGAAGTTCAACATGGCACCTCATGGCAAAGAACTCTCTGAGGATCTGAAAAAAAGAATTGTTGCTCTACATAAAGATGGCCTAGGCTATAAGAAGATTGACAAGACCCTGAAACTGAGCTGCAGCACGGTGGCCAACACTATACAGCGGTTTAACAGGACATTTTCTACTCAGAACAGGCCTCGCCATGGTCAACGAAAGAAGTTGAGTGCACGTGCTCAGCGTCATATCCAGAGGTTGTCTTTGGGAAATAGACGTATGAGTTCTGCCAGCATTGCTGCAGAGGTTGAAGGGGTGGGGGGGTCAGCCTGTCAGTGCTCAGACCATACGCCGCACACAGCGTCAAATTGGTCTGCATGGCTGTCATCCCAGAAGGAAGCCTCTTCTAAAGATGATGAACAAGAAAGCCTGCAAACAGTCTGCTGAAGACAAGCAGTCTAAGGACATGGGTACTGGAACCATGTCCTGTGGTCTGATGAGACCAAGATAAACTTATTTGGTTCAGATGGTGTCAAGCGTGTGTGGTGGCAACCAGGTGAGGAGTACAAAGACAAGTGTGTCTTGCCTACAGTCAAGCATGGTGGTGGGAGTGTCATGGTCTGGGGCTGCATGAGTGCTGCCGGCATTGGGGAGCTACAGTTCATTGAGGGAACCATGAATGCCACCATGTATGGGACATACTGAAGCAGACCATGATCCCCTCCCTTCAGAGACTGGGCTGCAGGGCATTATTCCAACAGGATAAGGACCCCAAACACACCACCAAGATGACCACTACCTTGCTAAAGAAGCTGAGGGTAAAGCTGATGGACTGGCCAAGCATGTCTCCAGACGTAAACCCTCTTGAGCATCTGCGGGGCATCCTCAAACAGAAGGTGGAGGAGCGCAAGGTCTCTAACATTCACCAGTTCTGTGATGTCGTCATGGAGGAGTGGAAGTGGACTCCAGTGGCAACCTGTGAAGCTCTAATGAACTCCATGCCCAAGAGGGTTAAGGCAGTGCTGGAAAAAACTAGTGGCCACACAAAATATTGACACTTTGGGCCCAATTTGGACATTTTCACTTAGGGGTGTACTCACTTTTGTTGCCAGTGGTTTGGACATTAATGGCTGTGTGTTGAGTTATTTTTAGGAGACGGCAAATATACACTGTTATACAAGCTGTACACTCACTACTTTACATTGTAGCAAAATGTCATTTCTTCAGTCTTGTCACATGAAAAGGTATAATAAAATATTTACAAAAATGTGAGGGGTGTACTTTTTGTGAAATACTTTGTGTGTGTGTGTGTATATATATATATATATATATATATATATATATATATAGTATATATTAATGATAAGTCGTTTCAGTTGTATTCCCAAAGTCTAGATGGAGTAGTGCGTTTTGCAGGGTGACCTGTTTCTTCAGGAAGAGATTATATTTTAGGTGCTATGGGTGCTATAACTGCAATAGCATAGTTATAAATTATAATTTCTTGCATTATTCTTCAATCAGTTACTTGAATGTGCAGCTATGTGGACCCGATTATGGATGTCTCTATTTAAATATGATTGGTAGTACCTAAAGCAAAGATAAGATGGTTAATTATAACCATAACCTATCATAATTAATATGGATATAATTAATAATAACATTACTTAACTCAGGCTTTAGGAAGTACACTCCCACTGGCCCTGTTGGTTTTTTCTGCATTCTGACTGCAGTTGATTGCACAGATTAAGATAAACTGTGAGAACTTACTGATGTTAGCTCAGCTGTAGGGTTTTCTAGATGGCATTAGTAGCTTATTGTTTAGTTTCCCTTATAGCCTGGAACTACTCTTCTAATACATATTCAGTGCTCAGTGAAAGGCAACAATTTGGCATATCCTGAATATTTCCAAACTTTAAATTTTAAATTAGTATCTTTAGTGCCAAAGCTGGCAAAAATAAAAATATAAGGCTAGAGAGCTTGTTTTGCTGGCCCAACTATTTGAGTAGTACCAGAAAGCACAGCGCCTGTTCCAGTCAACGTTGGCGGCCCCTACAATAGTTGACCTCTTCACTGGGAGTCAGTAGACTGCACGGCGTATAACATACAAGTGGGTTCCTGTAAGCAATTTCCTATAGTGAAGTGGCACAGTGAGATCATTTCCTGACAAATAAACAAGAACAGCACTAATCTACTGTCATTTACTATAAGCATCACAATAAGGAAAACAGCAGGAGCCCAGCATGCAAAGTCTCTGGTGTGTATTTGTGCTTCAAAACTACTCTGCTTATCAGATAAGATATGTTTTCATCTGCTTTACTAAATGTAGGCACTGCCTTATGCCATGGGATTTTGCTCTAACATAACAGATATCCCTACTACCTAGTCTGATGAAATTCAATAAAATGTTTTTAATGTGTATGTCAGGGAAAAAAACAGTACATGTACAAATCAGTACATCTCTAGAATACTTGCACATTTCCCCATGTTGTATCACTTTAAAAACTCTACAACTACAGAAAAATACCTGTTGATCTGTTACAAATCCAGTATGCTTCTACCTTTCTGTTTAAGCTGACAGCACGCTGACTCTGCTGCACTAAATCCCAAGCAGTAAACTTCCATTATGTTATAGGAAAGGGAAAAGTGTATTCTGTAGCTATAAAGGCATAAAACATGTAAACACGTGCATGTATTGCAGAGCTGTACTTAATCATTTTTTATTTTTTTTTTGCCCAGACATAAAATTTAAAAATAATAATCTTTTAAACATAATTTTAGTATACTTATAAGCATGTAAAGCAACTCCAGTTTTTAAAAGTTAATGCCCACAAGACAGTTGACTATCTAGACTGAATTATCAACAATTCTATTTTCTTTTGTTGCCTTCAGTGGCTTAGGCTATATCACTGGTTCAAGTGTCAAGCAAGTTGCAGGGGACTGGCGCTGGGCTCTGAGGGTAAGATATTAGTTTTGATAAATACAACATTGTACTATACTTATATAGTTCTGAAAAATAAATGATACTTGATAGAGAATGCATAAACACCTATCCTACCCAATGGTAATGTCAAAAGTTTAATGGAGCATAGCACTTTTTTTTTCACAGTTTGACTGCCTATGTTACTGTCTTTCTCTTTATATGTGTTTTGGGCTTATTCAATAACAATTGCAATAAGTAGTGATGAAGTGTAACATGCCAGAGAATAATTGGATTTACTTTTACTGTGGTTAAATGATTTAACTTCTGGTTGATATTGCTTTGCATCTCATCATGGTCCTTTACAAGCATATCTTAGTATGTAGTAACAATATTACAATGGCTGGTGCAAAGGCTAAACATGCTGTCAGATGATTCAATGCATGTGAAATTAGCATGACTGATGCAAATGAAACAAGGAGCCAAATTTAGTGGAACAATTGTACTGAAAGCTATGTCTACTAAATTTCAGGAAAAAAAATGATATTGCTTTGGTAATTAACATTATAGTAATAACTGCAAATTACATCTTATCAAAAAGGAGAAAGACCCATAAAATATTTTCTGGTGTATTCAGCTGAATACTAGTATTAGGAAGTAAAGCCTTTATCCACTGCAAGTTTTAATTTTCTAAAGAGCCACAAAGGAGTGAGCGGGCCCAAATACATCAGTATATAACATGCCTTTCATAAAGAGAACTTGGGTCATCTACAGTATTTCACAACAGTGAGTACACCCTCACATTTTTGTAACTATTTTATTATATGTTTTCATGTGACAACACTGAAGAAATGACACTTTGCTACAATGTAAAGTAGTGAGTGTACAGCTTGTATAACAGTGTAAATTTGCTGTCCACTCAATATAACTCCCCACACACACATTAATGTCTAAACTGCTGGCAACACAAGTGAGTACACCCCAAGTGAAAATGTCCAAATTGGGCCCATTAGCCATTCTCCCTCCCTGGTGTCATGTGACACGTTAGTGTTACAAGGCCTCAGGTGTGAATGAGGAGCAGGTGTGCTAGATTCTGTGTCATTGCTCTCACTCTCTCATACTGGTCACTGGAAGTTCAACATGGCACCTCATGGCAAAGAAAACAACTCCAGTGAGCTGTACACTCACTACTTTACATTGTAGCAAAGTGTCATTTCTTCAGTGTTGTCACATGAAAAGTTATAATAAAATATTTACAAAAATTTGAGGGGTGTACTCACTTTTACGAGATACTGTATGTACTCCTTTGGTTAGCATAGGGTTGTTCACGGATTAGAAGTACTGAAGCTATCAACTGGGAACATGCTATAAATGTGAAGCTACCTGTTCACAAAAACATGTAAATACATTTACACTTTAGTAATAATCACAGAGGATCTGTGTTTTAGAGAGACAAGACCTATTAGTATTAACAACTGAAAGGAACGCAGACAGTGCCAACCACTCGCTCACCTTCTAAAAGCCCAGAATAAATTTTATTGTTGTTATTTGGTGCATGGGTAATCCACCTGCTCCTCTTACATAACAAGATACTTAGATACAAGATACTTAACGTATCTACCTTTTTTTTTTTTATTCTATAAGTGAAAGGGGTGGAATTATGAGGTGTATCATATTATTATTATTATTATTATTATTAATTGAGTATGTGATTTGTTGATGCATTAATGCAGTTCCCTATTTAACACAATAATTATTTACGTACTGTTCTGAATTTAGTGAGCTGTCATTATTAGTCTGGGTACTGGATTGTGCTTTACCAGCTGTAAAACATGTACTTGTTTAGAAAAACATCCAGTGCTCTAACTGAAATTCCAACCATTTGATCTTAATTAGCGATTGCCACCAAATGTTTTCAGTTTTCCACTGTCTAGGATTATAACAAAGACCATTTCCTGATTTAAGGGAAAACATGCTTTGTTTCCATTGTTTTTTGCTGTGGCATCCAGGTTTCACACATTATCCTTTCCATAGCAAAATATGCTTCGGCAGTGTTGTTATAAATATGATTTTAAAACTTAAAAAGTAGGAAGTGTTGCTTCTTTACCTTTGACCCTTTCTGAACTCCTCTCATAACCACTTCAGCCCTGGACCATTTGGCTGGCCAAAGACCAGAGCACTTTTTGCAATTTGGCACTACGCCGCTTTAACTGACAATTGCGCAGTCGTGTGACGTGGCTCCCAAACAAAATTGACATCCTTTTTTCCCACAAATAGAGCTTTCTTTTGGTGGTATTTGATCACGTCTGCATTTTTTATTTTTTGCGGTATAAACAAAAAAAGAGCGACAATTTTGAAAAAAAAAGCAATATTTTTTGCTTTTTGCTATAATAAATATCCCCAAAAAATATATAAAAAATTATTTTTTTCTTAGTTTAGGCCGATACGTATTCTTCTACATCTTTTTGGTAAAAAAAATCGCAATAAGCGTTTATTGATTGGTTTGTGCAAAAGTTATAGCGTCTACAAAATAGGGGATAGTTTTATGGCATTTTTATTAATAATTTTTTTTTTTTACTAGTAATGGCGGCGATCAGTGATTTTTATCATGACTGCGACATTATGGCAGACACGTTGGACACTTTTGGCGCGATTTTGGGACCATTCACATAGCGATCAATGCGATTAAAATTGCATTGATTACTGTGTAAATGTGACTGGCAATGAAGGGGTTAACACTAGGTGATGCTATAGGGGTTAAGTGTGTCCTAGGGAGTGATTCTAACTGTGGGGGGAGGGGCTACATATGGCACCTCACTGATCATAGCTCCCAATTACAGGGAGCTAAGATCAGTGACAGTGTCACTAGGCAGAACGGGGAGATGCTAATGTAAACAAGCATCTCCCCATTCTGCCTAGTGACCCTGTCTTTCTCTCCGTGAGACGATCGCAGGTATCCCCGCGGACATCAAGTCCGTGGGACCCGCGATCCTACTCACGAAGCTCGCGGCGGGGGCGCACAGGTGACGGCACTGCGGCATATTCAAAGGGACGTACAGGTACGCCCATTTGTTGCAGCCATGCCATTCTGCCGACGTACATCGGTGTGCGCCGGTCGGGAACCGGTTAAACCAAAAAACTAACCAGGGAAACTAATTCACAGCACAAACAATTATACCTGTGGCCTATCATATCTGAACACTAAATGATAACGTAGTCTCTTGTTTATATTTGATATACTCCGAGATATACTCAAGTGGAATGTTAAACAATACAGTTGAGTCCCCTGCATGGTTTTAAAGAACTTGGTGGGAAGGTCTTTTCCCAAAATATGTCCAATCAAGACAGCCAAGGTTCTGTCCTGGTGCCTTTCCGGAATGCATACTACATATATTCTTATTAGAGGGACTGTAGGTGGGGCAGTGACAACATAATAATGGTGCCATTGGCCCACTTAGATTCTCCACAGGATTCTATCAAGAGTACTGAAATGGCACCTATCCCAGCTGACACAGCCCCTTTGGAGGGGGGGTCTGGCAGGGTCATGGATAGAAATAAAGATTGGACGATTGGGAGAGGATTGAAATTCTGCCTTATTTCACCTAAACTAAAATGCAAAATCTAAAACTGTCTGGAACACTTTGAGCCTTGTTATACTCAATTTCTGTCCTGTCAAACCAGTGTTGACTGTGAGGTACCATCTGTGAACATCTGTTTGTCATACTATACACATCTATGCTTTGCAGTTGTAAAGGTCATCATGCAAACCACAGAAGCCAACCAAAGTATAATGTATTAGAGGATCAAAATGTCAAGCTGCAATAGTGTATACTGTAGATATTTTATCCATAAGATGAAGCTGAAAACATGCCACATGTAAGCAGACCAGGAAACTAGTAAATACGTCCCTCTGGCAATAAACCTGAAAATGGGTACATGCAGGACTGTGCGTAGGATTATGTAGCATCATCACTGAGGCTCATTAGAAATAATCAGATGCTAAATACCCAATGCTGACTGAACACATACTTAACACTCTGATCACAACCTTCCAAAAATACTCATCACAATCTCTCTGGTAGCAAACAGCAATATCTTTCATTTTCTAGGTAAAGCTTCATATGTCCTTGTCTGTGGCTACAAATTACTCTATGCCGACTTATTATGCATGTATAATGAAACTGCGGTGATTGCTTGTAATAGTTAAATAGTAATATTTTACAATTCTTATAAATATGGTTCTAATTGTATTCATAAAATAATGTATTCTCTTGCAAATTTGTAGTTTCGTCAATGTATTTAACAGCATGACATCTCTTCCAGGTCTCACCAGTGTTGGGCATGATAACTGGGTCTTTAATCCTGATATTTGTACCAATTGCCAAAAGAGGCCATGTAGAACAGCTGAAGGCACGGAGTTCATGGTTTCGAGACATGAAGGCTCTCCTTAAGAAGTAAGCTCTATATATAGACATAACTGCTTATTACATACTTTGTAGGTGGCACATTCTGCTCTCAGTTCTTTCAGTGGGCTGCAAAATATATCATTAATATTCATGTATATGATATAAGAATAAGCACATATCAAGTATTCTGTCCCTGTTGTTCATGAAGTTCTTGAATCAATGTGCAGTGGGGGCAAACACTTTTGGGGACATGTATCAATTCTGTTGCAAGGTAGTACTAAGCAGGCACAGTAAGACATGTTATAAGACAGATTTATCATAGCTAGGCAACTTTATTCATAAAGTCCCCTCTGCTGCTCTAAAGTAGCACTGTGACAGAAAAAAAAAACCCTGACCACTTCTTAATTGTGCTTCAGTTTTCATTAAAAATACCTGACAGTATCTTCTGTGTCTTGGGGACTTTGTTGGTTGGTTCACCTTACTTGAGTGGGTCTGCAAGCAGAGAGATCTCACAGTCGGAATAACCAAGACATACAGTATAATCCAGGGACTGACTCCACGGCTACACCTTAAAAAATATCACCATGTCAACCGTCCTATACCTTTGATTAGCCGGCGAATTATCTGTGATAATTTCTGTGTACAAAAAAACTCTAGATGTGTAACTTATAAAGAAAACATCTACAAAATTATGATGCACTGGTACAGGACCCCGACACTCTTATGCCCCGTACACACGGTCGAATTTTCCAATGGAAAATGTTCGATGGGAGCTTGTTGTCGGAAATTCCGACCGTGTGTAGGCTCCATTGGACACTTTCCATCGGAATTTCCGTCACACAAAATTTGAAATCTGGATCTCAAATTTCCGACAACAATTATAATTGTATCTAGCAGGTTGTCCCATGTTCTCTGATCTCTGTTCTTTAATTTCATTGCTATTTCCATGATGTGCGTGCTATGGGTGTACGGCCTGGATTGTTTGTCCACACATAGACTCGACCCTCCTTTGAACCCCCTTGTTGTAGTTATACATGGTTTTTACATGAGAGTTTTCTATATTCTGTTTGATATTACATTACTTAATAGGTCTAAAACTTGTATATTATCAGTACATGCTCTCTAGAATATAAATGTTTGTTACTGACATGACTAAGCCGACTCTGTACTTAGGCTCGGACTGCATGTTTCATAGAATCTATAGAAAACCTATTTAGACTTCATTATAACACTTATACAGTGATATTTACCATGTATACACTGTTGTTGTTTTAATTTTAAGAAAAACTACAATAATAAAAAAATATATATATATCACCATTAATAAAATATCAGTTTTAGGTGGCTTTAATACTCACTGTATCACTTGCCAGTACATATATCTGTAAAATCAATGACTGCACCACACCTGATTGTTTGTTAATTATGTTATTAACTTATGTATTTTATTTTATCACCAGCCGCAGTTATGTCTTCTCTTCATTGGCAACGTCCACAGTGTCGTTTGCAACGGGGGCTTTGGGCATGTGGATTCCCCTATATCTGTACAGAGCCCAAGTGGTGCAGAAAACAGTGGAACCCTGCAACTTTGGACCATGCAGCAACAAAGACAGGTCAATACTGAAGAAAATATGAATTATTTATCACTGTAGTTAACCATTTTTTATTGGAAGAAAAAATAATACACATTTCTATTTTTAAACAGCCTGATTTTTGGAGCAATCACCTGTATCACTGGCTTTCTTGGTGTAATAACGGGGGCTGGAGCTACTAAGTGGTGCCGTTTGAAAACACAGCGTGCTGACCCACTTGTCTGTGCTGTTGGCATGCTGGGATCAGCTATCTTCATTTGCCTGGTCTTCGTCGCTGCCAAAAGTAGCAGCATAGCTGCATATGTAAGTTCCAGTACTGGGAAAATCTTCTGTCTTCTGCTTTTCTGCTGATAAAAATGAGTTCTACCCAGTGAGGCTGAAACAAGCCTTCTGTGCAGCTCAGCTGGTATCCAGATTGCACAGTGTCATTTTCCTGGTTAAGAATTATTGCTACACACCCTGGTACTACTAACACTATACCTTGCTGCAAAAGCCTTATTCCTGCACACAAAATTTACAAAGCTTTTTTATTTTTAATTGACTAAGTTAGGAACTTCACCAAACAAATTTTTTTTTTTAAATTAGCGTGTATATATTTTTAATTATTAGTTTCAAGAGCAGACAGGAGGAAGGGTACTGGGCATCACCTACAGAATTATAGATGCTGCAAATTTTTGTCACCCGCCCTCCCAAGCCCCCTATGCAGTGCAGCTCATGAGTATGTGGATTGAATTACAAGGAAAGGTGCATTCATTTACAAACATTTTGGCAGTCAGAACAATTCCTTTTATATGTTTTAGCTGTATATTTAGCTTTTTGGAAGGAGCTTAAAAAGAATTGCACATGAACTTTTATGAAAATAACTTTTTTTTAACAGCCATTAGTGGTCTCTGTCAAGGCACAGTCATAATTATTAAAGATTGAATATTCAGGTTCCTGCATATGCCCAAATATGACTTTAATAAGGACAAACTCTAACACTAGAGATGTAGAGGTTATGGCCCCATTCAAGTCTATTGGAAGTCACTACACAGGCACAACCAGCATCAGAGATTTCAGGTCAAAGAAGATAGACATCAGAGCCAGTGAGAGGTAAGTAAGCATCTGGGTGAGGGTGTTTAGGTTCAATTAGGTTAGGGGGCTAGGGAGAGTGGACTAATGGGTTTTTAATGAAAACTCAACTTTACCTTAAAATTATATATTCATCAGTAGTCTAACAACTCAAATAAACTGAAATCTTCTGTTGTTCCCTCTTCAGATCTCATTGATAATCCAATGTTATGCTATAAATATATTACATTCACAGTAATGTTAACACCACTGCATACTTGACGATAAGAGGTTATTTTCAATTGAAAACGTAATGCTACAAAATAAGATCAGGAATGAGATTGTACTGAAGTGTGTAGCTTTTTTTTTTTTTTTTTTTCTGTGAAGCAGTTTTCTCCTGAAGCAGTGCTAGGCTATATCACAACAAAAATTATTTTATGACCACAGTTTATCTTTTTCATGGGCCAAGGAGCAGGGAAATGTTTGCTCTTGGGCACTTGAAAACATTTAGTTTGTTATAATGCAGTGCTGCCAGCCCTGTAAGCCAAAGTGATTCAGGGATTTCTCTCCACAGCACTGTACAATAATAATTCTTACAAATTATTCAGGCTAGGGAATATAACGTAAACCACAAATCTATTTGTTGATAACTGTCATTTGCAAATTACACATTTGTTAGTGTATCTATGGGCACATTATTAAGCTTTGGATAGTTTATGGAATGATTAAAACCCATCGGGGTCTTTTTTTCTTGTGTGCATCCCATTGAGGAGATTTCTGTTCACTTCCTGCCCAGAATACACAAAAGTAAGAGGAAATATCTCCAAAGTAAGGGAAAATCTCAATTTAAAAGACCTATTCCCAACCTCTGTTCCAGTGACAACTGTACAATTTTAGATTTAATATCACTTTCTGTCCTAATGAAAAATAGAGTGGGTTAATCTTCCCAACACTAACAAAAATTAAACCTACCCAAAACTCTTCCTTACATATATCCAAATCTAAAAACTGTAGGGAATTAACTGACTGTGTTGGAACACAAGTTGCTCATGAGCCATACCTTGTTAGCTTGGCTGCTGCATACTGTCACAAAACAGTCATGTCACCAATAGGGAGTGTGATTACTGATGTCCAGGATGGTGGTAGTGATAAGCACATCGGTTTCAATATCTATAATTTTCATTTACTTTATTACATTTTAGCTATAACTGGCCACCTCTAGTAAATTATTGGCACTTGCCATAGCAGAGTTGAAAGAGTGGGTGCAGGAGCTAGAAAGAGAAGTCACAAGAATTTTAGGTAGCTCAGCAATAATAAAGCCATAACTTGCACAGTACACTGCCAGCTTTGCAAATAAGTAAAATGGCTTGCTACATTGTTTTTTATATATATATATATATATATATATATATATATATATATATATATAAAAAATATATATATACAGTATCTCCTCCACCTTCCATTTGAGGATGCCCCACAGATGTTCAATAGGTTTTAGGTCTGGAGACATGCTTGACCAGTCCATCACCTTTACCCTCAGCTTCTTTAGCAAGGCAGTGGTTGTCTTGGAGGTGTGTTTGGGGTCGTCATCATGTTGGAATACTGCCCTGCGTCCCAGTCTCCGAAGGGAGGGGATCATGCTCTGCTTCAGTATGTCACAGTACATGTTGACATTCATGGTTCCCTCAATGAACTGTAGCTCCATAGTGCCGGCAGCACTCATGCAGCCCCAAATCATGACACTCCCACCACCATGCTTGACTGCAGGCAATTCACACTTGTCTTTGTACTCCTCACCTGGTTGCCGCCACACACGCTTGACACCATCGGAACCAAATAAGTTTATCTTGGTCTCATCAGACCACAGGACATGGTTCCAGCAATCCATGTCCTTAGTCTGCTTGTCTTCATCAAACTGTTTGCAGACTTTCTTGTGCATCATCTTTAGAAGAGGCTTCTTTCTGGGACGACAGCCATGCAGCCTAATGTTATGCAGTGTGCGGCATATGGTCTGAGCACTGACAGGCTGACCCCTCACCCCTTTAACCTCTGCAGCAATGCTGGCAGCACTCATACATCTATTTCCCAAAGACAACCTCTGGATATGTCGCTGAGCACATGCGCTCAACTTCTTTGATCGACCATGGCGAGGCCTGTTCTAACTGGAACCTGTCCTGTTAAACTTTTGTATGGTCTTGCCCACCGTGCTGCAGCTCAGTTTCAGGGTTATAGCCTAGGCCATCTTTATGTAGAGCAACAATTTTTTTTTTTTCAGATCCTCAGGGAGTTCTTTGCCATGAGGTACCATGTTGAACTTTCAGTGATCAGCATGAGAGAGTGAGAGCGATGACACCAAATTTAACACACCTGCTCCCCATTCACACCTGAGACCTTGTAACACTAATGAGTCACATGACACTGGGAAGGGGGAAAAAATTGGGCCCAATTTGGACATTTTCACTTAGGGGTGTGCTCACTTTTGTTGCCAGCAGTTTAGACATCAATGGCTGTGTGTTGAGTTATTTTGAGGGGACAGCAAATTTACACTGTTATACAAGCTGTACACTCATTAATTTACATTGTAGCAAAGTGTCATTTCTTGTCACATGAAAAGATATAATAAAATATTTACAAAAATGTGAGGGTGTACTCACTGTTGTGAAATACTGTAGATGACCCAAGTTCCCTTTATGAAAGGCATGTTATATACTGATGTATTTGGGCCCGCTCACTCCGTTGTGGCTCTTTAGATGGCTTAAAAATTAAAACTTGCAGTGGATAAAGGCTTTACTTCCTAATACTAGTTTTCAGCTGAATACATCAGAAAATATTTTATGGGTCTCTCTCCTTTATGATAAGATGTTGTAATTTGCAGTTATTACTATAATGTTAATTACCAAAGCAATATAATTTGTTTTCCTGAAATTTAGTAGACACAGCTTTCAGTGTTGAGTTATTTTTAGGGGACAGCAAATTTACACTGTTATGCAAGCTTTACACTCAATACTTTACATTGTAGCAAAGTGTCACTTCTTCAGTGTTGTCACATGAAAAGATAGAATAAAATATTTACAAAAATTTGAGGGGTGTACTCACTTTTGTGAGATACTGTATATATACCTGTGCATAGAAACTAGTCAGGTTCCGGTTGATTTACTAAAGCTGGAGATTTTGCACATTCCAGTTT
Source organism: Aquarana catesbeiana (assembly GCF_042186555.1). NCBI lineage: Eukaryota > Metazoa > Chordata > Amphibia > Anura > Ranidae > Aquarana > Aquarana catesbeiana. The sequence continues at coordinate 359,145,043 of NC_133325.1, read as the reverse complement.
TAGTAAATCAACCCCTTAATGTATGCGTCGTATGTGTTGATCATACAGAGGATCTATGGCTGAATCCTGTACTGACAGGAAAAATTGACTGTATTTGTCCAGCTTGCTTAGTATTTAATATTGCATGGACAAAAGGTTGTGAAATTGAACCTACCTAAAATTACATGCAGGATAAAACCATATTGTTCTTTAAAGCTATACAACAAAATAGCAGCCATCCAAATATGCAAAGAGCTAGTAAGGGAAAACAATGACTGGAAAGACTGTGTTACTGTTTGTGTGCAGATTAACATCATGGGTAAGGACTTTCTATTACAAATGCTAGCCATGTACATATAAGCAAACATTAATACATCAAAAGAACCACAAGCCCTCCCAATGCGACCGTCTGCAATGCATAGCTATCCTCTTCAAATAGCAAAATATAGAAATGGTATTCATCCTGTGTGGATTTTTAATACGTTCCCTGTTATGTCTTTTGTATTAAATGGTGTATATATTTTGCATACCTAAATATAAGGCTGTTTTAATATCTGATTTTATTTTTTTCCTTTTGAACTTTTAAGCCAATATGACTCAGCAAGCTGACCCACAAAGTCAATTTTTTAAGTTCTAGTGTTTCTTATTATCTATAATAGATATATCCTTCTCTTACTTTTTCCAGATATGTATATTTGCTGGTGAGACTTTGCTTTTCTCCAACTGGGCCATCACTGCTGATATGTTAATGGTGAGTCTGTTAGACATTTGAGTCATAAAAGGTTTTGTATATACATTCTTAAGACTAATTCTGAGAGATAAGTGGATCATAAATCTTTATGTCTTTTACATACACGTATACATTGTTGACTTATGAATATTCAATCCATGTATTCAACTTTTCTTTAATTACCTTATATTATTCCATAATCAGTTTAGCAGTTAATAATAGGCTATATTAGAAGCAATCATTGCTTCTGGGACTATGTGTACTCTAGATACTATTTGGTTTAGCATTTTATTGTTAAGCTGCAACTGAAATCAGGGACTGAGATAGGAAATATATTTACCATTAATCATAAATCTCATTATGTCTTTATATGAATGACTAATGCCTAATGCCTAATATGGATTTCCAGTCATTTTTTTGAGTGTAGGTGGTGCTTTCTAATTCAACATACCTTGATCTATGGAGCCAGGATGCTACAATTAAATTAAGAGTTTCATCATTGGTTTGTGATGATGAATAATGCTACTTTGATTTAAAAAGCTTTTAGTGGATTTGTCGTTCTTGCGACCTTGCTTATCACATTTTATTATTGCATCAGCTGTATATTTTTCTTTCATTCTTTACATTTTTTGGATGCATTTTAGTTTGATAGGTAATACACATTGATAACAAGGTTATCAAACTGGGTCAAGTAAATCATGGTTAATATGCCCTTGTTGATAGAGTTAATCCAATCAACCGTATTATTTAGCCACAGTGCTTATAGATTTATAAGCTACAAATGACACAAGCAAGCGTTTTCACATATTTTCGGCACTGAATAACTCATTTTTATTTTGTAATCTTTCCAGAAAAATGACAGCTGGAACCTGTTTGATTGCTATGATCCACCCTGGCACTTTACTTCCTCTAACTATTATGAAATAGGGCAATTTATGGCAGCAATGGATGCGGCAATTAAGTAATTGCTGTGTCACATCTTAATGCTATTTTTAACAATTCTGTGATCATGTACTTAACCGTATTAACCACTTGCCTACCAGGCCAATTCTGACACTTCTCTCCTACATGTAAAAATCATAATTCTTTTTCTAGAAAATTACTCAGATCCCCCACACTTTATATATGTTTTTTTAGCAAAGATCCTAGGGAATAAAATGGTGGTCGTTGTTTTTTATCTCGCATGGTATTTGCGCAGCAATTTTTCAAACGTTTTTTTTTTGGAAACAACGCTTTAAAAATTTTTACAGGTTACCTGTTTAGAGTTTATGAGGAGGTCTAGCATTAGAATTATTGCTTTCGCTCTAACGTTCATGGTGATACCTCACATGTGTGGTTTGAACACTGTTTACATATGTGGGCGCTACCTATGTATGCGTTCGCTTCTGCAAACAAGCACGCAGGGACGGGAGCACTTTTTTTTATTGTTCATTTTACTTTTATTTTTCTATTTTGACGCATTTGTTTAAAAAAAAAAAAAATTAATCACTTTTATTCCTATTGCAAGGAATGTAAACATCCTTTGTAATAGGAATAGGGCATGACAGGTCCTCTTTACAGCAAGATCTGGGGTCTATAAGTCTCCAGATCTCACCTCTAGGCTGGAAAGCCTGAAATAAAAAAAAATATCAGCTTCCCAGCCAAGGCGTCGTCATGTTTTCAAATGCAGAGGCCAGGCATGACCTCATAACATAGTGCCCGACCCCCAAAAGGTCATAGAGACTTTCAGGGACCATCTGACCCGCCGTATTCTCGATGGACAACTTCCGGCGCTGGACGATTCCTTCTCCGGCTCCGGAGGGAGGCGGGAGGGGGATGTCCTATTCCACCGGCTGTAAAAAAAAATCAAGCTGCTGAACAGCCGCTATGATTGTTTTTACAGTACAGGGAATCTCCGACTGTAAAAGAAAATATCTGAATGATGCCTGTACTGCAGGCATCATTCAGATATCACCACTCAAAGTCTGTGACGTCATATGATGGCGTGTGGGCGGTAAGTTGTTAACTTAATTACTATACAACCAGTTTATAGAAATCCATATGCCACAGTCACACCAGTATGTAAAACTTCCTATTGGAATAACAATGTGTGATTATATGTGTTGTCATGCACAATAATTAGTCATTAACCATTAATCCATTTCGTTTTGAAAAGTGAATCAGATACTTGCCTTATTTTTGTGCTTTAGTCACATTCTGCGGCGATTCTCATCAAGATGATCATTCCTGGTCCATTGTTCCAATGATTTCCACCTCTTACATTGGAATGTTATTCTCTATGTTTGTCCTTGCTAAGGAATGAAAGAATCTTGACCATCATCTACTATAACCTTAGGAATTTCCTACTGAACCTTTTAAAGTAAACCAAACACTTTAGCCCTGAATACTTTCTTTTAAACAGGAAGTTCCTTGAATGTTGTGTTCTTTATTGATATGTCAAGACATCATCAGCCAGCCAGTAGCACAATGTTGTTTCCTCTAGCTCCATGCACTCAGGGTAATGTTGTAGATAAGTAATGATATTCCCATTAGGCTCTCCTTATTCATTGATTATTACCCAGAAGCCTCATAGACCATGTTAGGAGTATTTTGAACTTTGAGATACAGTTTTACGAATACACATTATCCCTATCCACTTTAGGATTAGGGTCAGTAAAGGTACTCATCTATTAAAGTGGTTCTATACTCAAATGTTGACATTAAAGTGGTTGTAAACCCACTTTGAAAAAAAAAAATTAACACCTGCAAGAGAAAGACCTAATGAGCTTACTAGCTCATTATGTAATACTCACCTGAGATCGAAGCGCTTGCTGCGGTGCCCCCGTACGGCCGGCGACATCACTCCCGGGGGTTACCTCCGGGTATCACGGCTCCGGCGCTGTGATTAGCCGGAGCCGCGATGAGGTCACTTCCGCTCAAGCGCTCAGGAGCCGCCGGTAACGGCGCACTCACTGAAGCAAACGGCACGTACGTACTATTGCTTCAGTGCGCATTTGCCGATGACGTCGGCACATGCAAATACAGGGGATATCTTCTAAACCGTGCAGGTTTAGGAGATATCCGGGGTAGCTACATGTAAGCCTTTAATATAGGCTTACCTGTAGCAAAAAGTGATCTGTAAGGCCTGATTCACACCTATGCATTTTTTAGTGCTTTTTGCATTTTGCAGATTTGCACTACAGTCCATTTAACATGGTTCCCAATGGAACATGTTCTGTAGTGCAAATCTGCAAAATGCAAAAAAGCACTAAAAATGCATAGGAGTGAATCGTGCCTAAGGGTTTACAACCACTTTAATGTTAGCAGTCTTTCTGGGATGTGTAAATTGTAAGAGTTATTGAAGGGCAGAAGTATGTATTTGACCTTGAGAAGGTGCTGTTTCTTGCTCCCGTCCTTAGGTCTCATGCACACTGAATGTATTTACAGATGCTGTTTTTGGCTTCAGATGTTTTTTTTCTGCAGCCAATAAACTCTCCAGCATGTTATCCTAAGTGTCCATGCACACATAGGCTGTTATCAGCAGTTTTTGGCAGGGGCATTTTCTGGCTTGAAAAAAACCCAAAACTAGTAGGTTTTGAGAGGAGTTTTTCAGCTGTAAAACAGCTCTAATGCTCCGTACACACGGTCGGATTTTCCGACGGAAAATGTGTGATAGGACCTTGTTGTCGGAAATTCCGACAGTGTGTAGGCTCCATCACACATTTTCCATCGGATTTTCTGACACAAAGTTTGACAGCAGGCTATAAAATTTTCTGACAACAAAATCCGTTGTCGGAATTTCCGATCGTGTGTACACAAATCCGACGCACAAAGTGCCACGCATGCTCAGAATAAATAAAAAGACGAAAGCTGTTGGCTACTGCCCCCTTTATAGTCCCGACGTACGTGTTTTACGTCACCGCGTTCAGAACGATCGGATTTGCCGACAACTTTGTGTGACCGTGTGTATAAGACAAGTTTGAGCCAACATCCGTCGGAAAAAATCCATGGATTTTGCTGTCGGAATGTCCGATCAATGTCCGAACGTGTGTACGGGGCATGAATCTGAAAAAAGCTGAAAACACCTTAAAAACGCTGAAAAACATGATTATTCTGCATTTATCAACGTTTTTGAGCCATAAGCTTTTATGGGAGTATAGTTTTGCTAAAAAAAGATAAAAAATGCTACAGTTAAAAATAGCTGAAAAACACTAGTGCAAAAACGCTGAAAAACTCACTCTACAGCTACAGCTTTCTATAACTAATGTTACTGGCTTTTTTATAATGTCCAGTGTGCACGAGGCCTTACTGTTCACATGTCTAAAGACCTAGGCATTTAGTCACATGATCACTACTGCAGGGGAGGTTTTACCAATTTAGGCCCCTTTCACACTTGTGCGACCTCAAAGTCGCGTGATTTTACCGCAAATTTCGCAACGATTTTACTGCGATTTTGCCGCAATTTGGGAGCAGTACTACTTTGTACAACTTTGCCACAACTTTGGCATTAGCCATTCTCAGCTTGTGCTTACAAAGTCGTACTGAAATCGTGTCTATATTATTCAGGTACGATTTGCATGCTACTTGAGGGTTTAACATTGAGGTCTATGGACATCAACTCGCATGGAAGTTGGACCAAAGTAGTACAGGGACTACTTTGAAGTCGGCACGACTTAAAGTCGTGCCAGTATGAATGGTAGTCATTGAAAATCATTGAGAATGACTTGTCATGCAATTTTGCACTACAAAATCGTGGGACAAGTTGTATAAGTGTGAAAGGGGACTTAGGCTTCAATATAGTGTCCCCTGAGGACACAGTGTATCTGTGCAGTAGGAATAAACCATGTACTGTATCTTTTCCACAGCTTAACTAATATACAGTGTACTATTTTGTCAAGCCAATGGCATATCACTTATGTGTTTCAGTGCCTTTAATTAACAGCCAGTCTAACATCTATCATTCTAGGTGTGTGCATGTATAGATCATTCCCCACTTAATTCAAGCTAGCATATACAGTATATACAAATATTTCTTATTAAAAAATAAAGCAATATAAAAAAAAAAATTTGGAAAAAATAATAAGTAACTATTATTTTGATGAATATTTTTGAGTGATGTTCTGTATAATTATCTCCTTTGTATTTTGTGCAGTATGTAGTTATTCCAACACGTCGTGCAACTGCTGTGGCCTTGCAGAGCTTTACATCTCACCTCCTCGGAGACGCTGGCAGTCCATACCTTATTGGATTTGTAAGTAGAAAGTGATAACGCCTAGCAAAAAAAGTTACTTCTGATGATAGACATGGGATGGAGTTGCGTGAATGCAGATCTTTCCATAAATTAACTTTTCCGCAGACTCCCCAGAAAAGAACATGGAATAATCATAGACACATTTGTGTGGACAATAAGGCTATATAGCTGGCTAAACTAAAGCTTAAGCTTAACGCCATGCATAAACTTGCATGGAGTTAAAGGCTTTTTGAATATCCCTAGAAAGACCTTTTGGCAGTCATATCTTCCAAACACCATCTCATTATTTATGGTTGCATTTACCTCATTCTAAGTTCTGTGGAATCCTCTGCAGTGTTACTGGTGCCATATCTTCACATTTAATTGGACTATTTTAAAGACTATTTTGGAATAAGAACAGTAACATCTACTGGGTACTATTGGAACCATTATCCAATTATGCGCCTTTGTTTTTAAATACTACTGTAAATGTAATGTGCATACACACATTGCTTTCTTTATATTTACAAAGCACTTGAACCCTAACAATAAAGAGTCTTCTGAGTATTTTACTGAACTGCTCCCAGTGTGTCTGTCTGGCTCAGCTTGCTTATTCTTTTCAGCACTACAAGGCCATTTCACAGTTTAGGTTTGATGAATTATGCTAATGGTTCTACTTCTAGAAGTCATTGCAGTGATTTGGTGGGATCAACAGACTTTGCTGACTGTGGAGATAAACTAATGTTGAACAAAATGAATCCTTCGTAGAATTCTTGACTACTGTATGTATTCTTCATACAAAAAATGGGTTCCTGTTTTTCTTTTTGTGTAAGAATCATTTTATTCTAAGGCAGTTTTACATACCTGAGAGCAAACATGAATACCTACAAATCGCCCTCTGTGTGTTTACAAATGGCACAATATGTTTGCAGCTGTTCGCATCCAAGTCTCATTTAACTAAACAAAGTTTTCCTCCCTTATCCCTAGTGCATGTGATAATTGTGCAGGTAGTGTAATGTTGATTTCCTTTTATGTAAAAGGGAATTGTTTCATTCCACAAGGCAGGAGCAGTCTGTTTACTTTTCCTTTGTTTTTGATTCATAGATCTCGGATCTCATCCAGGAGAGCACCAATAAGACTCCACTTTGGGAGTTCCTGAGTCTCGGCTATGCACTGATGCTCTGCCCATTCGTGGTGGTTTTGGGGGGAATGTTTTTCCTAGCTACAGCACTTTACTTTTTGGAAGACCTTGCCAAAGCTGAACAACAGTAAGTTGAGCCACCTTATCATGTTTTTATTTGGTGTTCAGAAACAAATGACCCTTTTTGATGCACAGCATTATATTGCTTGTGGGAAAACATAATTCTGCTGGTAAAGAATATACCTGCAGCTCCTAACCAAAATTCAGAAAGAAGACATCAGTCCTTTAAATTCACTTCTTCTTTTGGCGTAGGAAGGAACTTGGATGTGAATTCACCTAAAGCTTATTCATTAATCATTACTGGTTTTTGACTGATGTTTACAGGCAGTTTTTTTAAGCAAAGGATCAAAGACAGTTTTCACAACCATTAATTAATGTTTTTTTTATGTATCAAAAAAATTTTGACCCTATGTTAGGTAATAAAAATTGTTGTCTTTACTAATTTCATTGCCAACAAATCAATACTTGGCAGACATCACAATTTAATAGATAAATATATTAAGTTAAAAATGATGTTAAAATTCAGATACTCAATTCATGTCTGTTCTCTCTGGGGTATCAGCATTAATGCTGCACATATTACACATATTCTGGTGCCTTATAAGTGACAGTAAATTTGCTTGGAAACATTAAGTCTTCTACATCAGTGGTCATCAACCCTGTCCTCAGGGCCCACTAACAGGCCAGGTTTGCAAGATAACTGAAATACATCACAGGTAATATCATTTACTGCTCAGTGATTGCAGTATTCTAGTCTGCATCTCCCCAAGGTAATACATAAAACCTGGCCTGTTAGTGGTTCCTGAGGACAGGGTTGATCACCACTGTTCTACATCATTTGTCAAACAGTGGGAATTGAATATTATTGAATATTATTATCATTTGCTATTCGTTGTGGTAAGCTGCAGTTATTATTATCATGATCTTTATTATTATGAATATTGCATTCTAATACACTAGTATCTTGAGTTGTTTATAAGTGTGAAAATGTGGCTATATTGTATTGCATTACCATAGTAAGTACTTACACCATCTGTGATTGCAGGACTCTTTGCCTAACCCCTTTTGATTAATGTTCTTTATTAAACCAATTAAACTCATCACTCATCATTATTACAGTATATCTAACATAGTTTGTGTTAATCTTAGGAAGGATCTACCTTTTTACTAACAGAAGAATAAAGAAATTACACTACTGACAAATGATTCGATATAAGAAGTCAGCAGAGCTTTGCCTCATTCACTAAGCTAAGGGGAAATTCCCCTGCAAAGTGAACAGCCTTTATGACTTTAGTAAATTACCGATTTGGCTGCAGAAATAACTAATTTGATTGGTACGTCAATGCTTATAATTGTGCCCCTAGAAATGCTGTGATGGTGAAATCTAAATATGGATGTAGAAAACTATAAAGCTTGTGTCCCAGTATAAGAGAGTTTGTTGGGAGGACATCACTATGGTTTACTGTTTGGGCATAGTAGAAAATATTTTAAAGACCTATAATAAAAGTGAGGTCAACCTGAAAGATGTAGGTAGATGTTTGCTTATTGTTCTGTTAAAAGAAAAAAGTTGTAGCAGCCTGAACATTCACCTCCAGCCCAGTCAATGCAGAGTATACATAATGCACAAGCATGGTCCATTTTCCACCCCATCATAGAGAATGTTGAAGGTGTACTGAATTAGGCAGTAGTTCAGTAACAGGCAGGTTTGGAGTGGCTGATAGGGTTCAACAGTGGTTGACCATTGCTCCAGTTGTTCAATGAAATACTGTATATACTGTAGCTATCCATGCCCAAATTTTTTGTATGCTGGTTAAACATGTTGCTCCAGGGATATCTTGTAATATGTAGCTTGATTTTCATATATTTCAAACCCAACTTGTATATAACCCAACATCTGTCTGTTTTCATATAACACAAGTAATATTCCTTTGCATAGACCATGTACGTAACATAAACCTCATCAATTTGTGATTCTTCTGAGGGGACAGGTTGGTAGGAGAGGTAGTGAGTGCTATTCAGCTTACTTAATTGCCATGCCATACCCCATAGCAAACAAAATGGCTTTTCCCTTTTATTAATCATAATACTGGAAGATGGTTGCTATGGATTACTGTAGTTTGTCATTGCTTTTTACGCTATGAATGAAGCCTGTATATGTAATTCATCCAGTTACAGTACACTGTGAGCATGCAGACAGCTGAATGTTTAGAACAGAACCTAGCTTCTGCTTTGATGACACTATAACAGGCAAACAAAAGCAGTGACAAAGAATTAAATGTTCCCTTGTCTTGTAATAGTTAGTCTGGTAATTCTGCTTAAAATAGTTTGTGTCCTACATTAAAAAGGGTGCATTTTCTTCCCACTAGAGAGCCTTGCTCAGATTCCTTCACTGTTGGCAGCTGTAGTGACTCAGAAGAAGCTTCCATCTTGTAGCTTTAGGTTGGTTCCATTTTGTTTTGTTTTGTTTTTTTTTTTGTTTTATTGGATCTCATGTGCAGACACATTTTAAAGAACCTCTAAATACTAAGTGCAAATTGGTTTATGCAAAAGAGTATTTATTAAGATTTACAGAACTATATACAAAATAAAGGGCCTCTGACCTGTAATCCTCCAATAAGCCCATACAAAAATGTTGCAGTCAGGTTAACATTGCAGATAACCTTAACCAGTACATATTAACTATATGTGTCATTTAATGCCATGTTACTGTCTGATGTAAAACCAAACCGAAAGCTGGCATTACACCCATAGATTTCTTTTGTTCAGCCTGCGAGCTGAACAGAAAATGACTCCTCCACCTATGCTAAACAGCACAGATGGACGAATCTCTGACTGTGTCTATTATATTCTAAATTGGGAGATTGGGGAAGTGGAGGTGCAGGGGCAGTTGCTGGTGCTGACCCACACACGTCCACGCCTAAAAAGTTTTGTTATTGACTATCTCGGTACTTGGTAATAGATAACAATTAATTGGTCATAAAATTAAAGCGGAGTTCCACACAAAAATGGAACTTCCGCTTTTCGGAACCCTCCCCCCCTCCGGTGTCACATTTGGCACCTTTCAGGGGGGAGGGGGGTGCAGATACCTGTCTAAGACAGGTATTTGCACCCACTTCCGGCATAGACTCCCATGGGAGTCTATACCTCTTCCCGTCCCGACCGCGCTGTCTGCTGGGAACACACAGCTCCCAGGAGAGAGCGGGGACCACTAGGGACGCGCAGCGCGACTCGCGCATGCGCAGTAGGGAACCGGGAAGTGAAGCCGCAACGCTTAATTTCCTGATTCCCTCACCTAGGATGGCGGCGGCAGCTGCCGAGAACCGAGCGGGTTCTCGGCGTCCCCTGCCGACATCGCTGGACCCTGGGACAGGTAAGTGGCCATGTATTAAAATTCAGCAGCTGCAGTATTTGTAGCTGCTGGCTTTTAATATTTTTTTTTTTTGGCGGTGTGGGTGAACCCCCGCTTTAAGTTTAACGCATACAAAAAAATATATATAAAGACAGTGTATTTTTATAAAAGCAAATTGTATACACCACAGTTAACAAGCTACTGACGGGTTCACCTGTAGAATTTCTGTTGAGAGGGGGTATACATAAAATCCTCAACTGGTTTCGCGGCAAGAGACCACTTCTTCAGGAGGGATGGTCTATAAGACAGATAATGCATTTACACAAGGGGGGGGAAAGGGGGGAAAAGGAAAAAGGAGAGGAGGGAGGAGGGGGGGAAGGGAAAAGGGGGGGGGAGGGGGGGAGCGAGACAGGAGGGAAAAGGGGGAGGGAAAGAGGGTGTGGAAGGGCGAGGAAAGAAAACCAGAGCTGGGGGGAAGTACAACAGAGGTAGACGGATAGCCACCCTAACCACCAACAGATATGTATGTTTGGAAGATAACTCACCAGGCTCTTAGGCTGGCCACCATAAATGCATGGGCTGAATGTACAGGACGGTGCAGGGTGGATGGTAACAGAATGGGAATAACTCCCAAAGTAAAGCAGAAGCCACTGAGTATATATGGGCACAGATAGTGACAGATCTGTGAAATCCCAAAGTGACACTTCAATCTGCAAAAGATAATGGTACCATAAAATGAAAATAGGTTAGAGGCAGGAGCGGGTGGGGGAGGAGGAGAGAAGGGTGAGGATGAGAGTGGGAGGTGTGGGACAAGGAGAGAGCCTCATCCCAGACCACTCTCCAAAGGAGGCACTAACCTGCAGATGCAGCCAGCCGCCGTGACAGCCCAGCGTGGAGAGTCAATTACTGTTCACATGGTGGTCTGGGAGAGACCACTAAATGAGCTCCCCAACCCCGCAGGTGTCAGTACACTCTGCCAAATGGCGGCGTCTGACGTCTCAGGGTCTGTTTACCTGCGCTGCGCAGGTGCACGGGTCCGTGCTACTGTGTAAGTACGCACTGACTCAGCCCACAGACCAAAGGTCCAGGCTCGCTCAGTGCAAGCAGGGATTTCTAAGGAATCCCGCCAGGGTAAACACATGTCCGCCGATGGGAGAATAGGCAAAGAGACCTGCAGAGCCTGATCAACCAATAGGGGGTGGGTAAATTCTAAATTGGGTGTTTAGAATATGGGTAGAATTGAAGTGGGATGCAGGCACTGTTCAGCGAACAGTTTTATGCCTGGCTCTTTCTATTTTTCAGTCAACAGGCTGAAATTTCATCAGTGTATAGATGGGAAGATTAACTATGCAAAATTTACCAAGCCTACACACTGTATGGGCTTTTTTACATGGGCATTGATCTCCAGCGTTTGATATGCATTTGAAACAGGTCAGCAGATTCCAACTGTCTTCATTACTATAAACGACAGTTCAGAGGTGTGTTTGACCTGTGTTGTGTTTGCTGAAATGCAGCATGTTCCGTTGTCATACACATGCCCTTACAATAGGCCTTATGGCGTGTACCTAGGGTGATATTTATAATTAATAATTAGGCATAGTCAGGGCTGGCCCAAGACATTATGCTGCCTGGGCCCAAGAATGAAATGCTGCAAACCCCCCCACACCCCCCCATCCATTATTTTATATCATGATTATTCAAACTAAAAATTTAATTTATCCTGATCCTATCCTGAAGTCAGGTTTACATGCAACAGCAACAGCACCCTTACTTCACATCAGGAGTCCCCCCTTAACATCAGGAGCTCCATACTTGGCATCAGAAGCCCCCTTTCACGTCATGAGCCCCTGATTAACTTTAAGAGTCTCCTTTTACATCAGAAGTCCCCCCATTTACATTAGGAGTCCCCCTTTGCATCAGACGTCCCCCTTTAACATCAGAGTCCTTCTTTAACATCAGAGTCCCTCTTTACATCAATAGCCCAATAGCCTCCTACTGAACATCAGGTGTCTCCCTTTTATGTCAGAATCCCTCTTTACATCAGAAGTCTCCTCCTTCACGATAGGAGTTCCCCTTCACATTAGCAGTGACCATTTAAACTAGGAACCCCCTCACATACCTATTACAGCAACTGGTCTTGTTCTCCACTAAGTTTAAGCCATGGAACCAATCAGAAGCCCTGGAACTGCAGCCAATTAGGAAAGGTCTACCACTATCACATCACGGTATCAGAATTTTCTTGATTGGGTACACATTATCACAATGACAGCCTAACATACTGAACATACTGATCAGTTATCAGGAAAAACCTTCATTATGTTGTTGTCCCCCATGACACTTGTGGTCATCCTCACCTTTCCCGGAACCCCCTCCATTGGTCCAGTTCTCCACTAGCTTGTTACACTCCTGGTCCAGAGCGGCCCCCTCTTCAGCCGATCTCACCCGCAGCTTCGGTTCTTCTACCCCCCATGCGCCTGCCCGTGTCCTCCTCCTTCATGCAAGTGCCCAGGCCCATCCTTGGCACTTTCTCGAACCATACACAGGCTGGTGATGTCAACAAGCCGCCGGCCAAGACCTTCATCACCACCAGCGGCTGCTCGACAGCCTACAAACTTTTGCACCTGAAACTATCTTTTCCATGCGGAGTGAGCTGAGGAGCCTGCTCAGCTACTCATGCCTGCCTGCCATTGGTTGAGCCATGGAGGGAATGGAGGGTGTGCACAGCCTGAGGAAAGCGGTGCGGCCTTTGTATGGGGCATCAGACCGGCCTGGGGGGAAATTGCCACCCTGTCCTCCAGTAGGGTGACCACATTTCCAAACTGCCATTCAGGGACAATTTTGCCAAGGACCAGGGGGGAATGTAGTCTCAAGGATAACGGGAAATTCAGCGGTGGGGGCGCTTTGTCGGGTGAATGGCTGGTGTTAGCACTTAAATCATCCTGATACCATTCTTAATATGGTGTCAGGATGATCAAATCACATTATTTCTATCACTACATTGTAATATATAATGAAATAGTTCAACTCACCATGATGCAGAATCAGTGGGAACCCTGAGCGTGTCACTTGCCACCAGATGCAGCATGTCACTTGCCACCATTGCCTGTCGCCAGATGCAGCGTGTCACTTGCCACTGTCGCTTCCCACCAGATGCAGTGTGTCACTTGCCACCATCGCCTGCCACCAGATACAGCGTGTCACTTGCCACCATCGCCTGCCACCGGATGCTGCGTGTCACTTGCCACCAGATGCAGTATCACTTGCCACCATCACTTGCCAAGAGAGGGGGGAGGGGGGCAGAGAGAGGGGGAACATGGAAAGAAAGAGGGGACAGGGAGGGGGGCAGAGAGAGGGGTCAGGGTCTGGTCAGTGACGGTACTCAGCTCACTCACTTGGATTGTCCACAGGGGGCTCACAGTCAGCGGCTTTAATGTGGCTGTCGGCTGCTTGTTTAATCTTCCCTCCCCCTTTTCCTCTTCACAGATGCAGCACACAGGCAGGGAGAGAGGGGCCGGGAGAAGCGGTGTGTGTCACAAGCTGGCTCAGGCAATGCTGAACAGAGCAGTGTGTGGATCCCCTCTTCTAGGACAGCTGCACTGAGTCGGCTGTCACCCATTGGCCACACACTGACACCAGGGATGATCCACAATATGGAGCGTCAGCGGCTGCCGGAGGACTTCTGTCCCCGCCCACCACCGTGACCTATCAGGCACCTATTGCAGCCAGCGGCAGAGCGAAAGGAAGTACAGTACTCCAAAACCCTGTTGGCTCTGTGCTACAGGTGGTGGGTGGGCGGGCCGGCAACGATCAGAAGCCTGCAGCTTCGGCAGCAGCAGATAAGCTGCTTTGAACACTGAAGCTCCCAGTACACTCCCACTGGCCCAGTCCACCCCTGAATTGCCGCCCCTCTCAAATTGCCGCTTGGGTCCCATGGACCCACCAGGACTCATGGTAGGGCCGGCCCTGTGCATAGTCCTTGTAGGTGGTAATGATAAAGGGATGCCTGTTTCATGTACAGGAATCAGGCACGTATTTTCCCCCATCATCAGAAATACAGTGGTCTCCCGTAAGTTTATTTTTTTATATGCAATGCATACATGGATGCAACACTAGTGATGCTTGCCAAGAAATTTACTTTAGATGTCAAAAATTGTGTACCTACAGTCTCTAGTGATACAGCTCAGTGTTGGCCACAACACAGTCCAGTCATTCTCCATTGTAGGGATTGATCTAAATGGTAGCTGTGATGTGTGTATATGTGTACAGTGATACATCATATATGTTTGCCTTTTGAAACTCTGCATTCAAGAAAATGATCATGGGCATGTTTATGCTGATGCACTAAAGCAGGGGGTCTCCAAACTGCAGCCCAAGGCTAGCCTTTATCTGGCCCATGGAGTACTATTCCTGCCAATGATATGAGGCAATATTCCTCCTACTGACACCAACAATGGGGCACTATATCTTCCACTGATACCGATGATGGGGTAATATTACTCCCACTAATACCAATGATGGGGCATTACTCCTCCCCCTACTGTCCTACTGACCACAAACCCCAAGGCCATGTTTATTCTCACTGATGTTGGGCCCGAGACATTTTCCACTGGCCACAATCCGGCCCCCGTGAAGTCTGAAGGACAGTAAACTGGCCCTTTGAGAAGTTTGGAGACCCCTGCACTAAATCATTGGCATTTACATGAGTATGGCAGCGCACAGACATTCACTTCTGTGGCCTGCTGTACCACCTGTAGCTACCCATGCACAGAAAAACACCAAGATTTTATATTTTTATAACTCATTATGTCCAGATATGCAGATTAGGAGTTCTGACCTTAGAGTAAAGTCTGAACTCCTAATCTGCATATTTGGTCCAAGTTAGGGACACAGAAAGTACTAAGGCAATTAATTCAGTATAACTATTTTCAGATAGAGATGTTGCAATGGCTGCCTCCATACTTCCTAAGTAAAGCTTTCCTTTAAGAATTGTCTTTGTTTCCTAGAATTATGTTGATTTGTGCAGCCTAGAGTCGTGACACAGTGAGGTGTCCTTACACACGGCTTAATTAGAAATCTTAGAAATCACAGTATTAGACTCTTAATATAACAATGCAGACGTGACCTACCCACACTTAAAGAGGCTTTTGATAACAGTATATCATTAAATAACCCACTCAGGTGTTTTACACTTAACATCCTGTAATTCCGAGAACTTGCTGGCAGAAATAATTACTTTATTGTAAGGGAATCCTATCTAAAAAAATAAGTCTTTCTGAGAAAGAATAGGCGGATGAGAAGTTAAAATAAACTGCTCTCACTGTCAGAAAATCTCAGAGAAGATTTGGAATTCCCAAAATAGTAAAATACTATTCCTGCACTGTACCTTTGTATTTATTTGTAATGCAAGCAATAGAAAATAGTGTCTTCCTCTGTCAGGATGAAAGGGGTAGTTTAGTGTTCCTTCCTTATCCTCATTTGTATGATTTCCAAGGACTCTAGGGAATTGCTATTGTCAAAGAGTATAGCTAAGTCTGGGTAGAATGTGAGTACAGTTATGAACACTCAGACAGCGCATCTTTACAAGATGTTAGGCTTGGAACAATTGCCGGAGAGAGTGGCTTCCTCTTCTGGTTGATAAGCTTTAAGTTACTGCCTAAATATCCAACTTACAGAAAACCTAAAAGCACAAAAGTTGCAAAGGTAATTTCTTTGAAGGCGGCCATACATGGATGAAAATCCAGCTGACTCAGTGGGGACCAGCCTAATTTCGATCCATGTGTGGGGAAGGTGGCCTGTTGGGTGTTTCCGAAATGATCAGTGCCTCCGGCTATAGCTTTCCCTGTCAGCAGAACACAATAGCGCTGTGGGAGTGATTCCCCCGTCAGCACCAACTGTGTTGATGGGGGAATCAGCACTTATTTTTTGCTCAACCTAATGGTTGACCGAAAAAAAAATTATAATGTATGGCTTTCCTGTGTAACCAAATTAAGACAATAAAACAATGATGTTACTAATTTGGCCTTAAAAAGATCTACCAAAATCAATATCCTAATGATCCTGGCTTTTCGGTTAAATAAATGTATTTATTTACTTTGAAAAAAAAAATGTTCTACTTTGCAAATATAAAAACTTCTCTGCATATGGAACACCAATATATGCTAAGGGGAATTTGCTCTTGCTGTGACCAAGCTCCTACTGCAGAAGTTTAAAATTAAAAACGGGCATTATATTACAGAATGTTAAATATGAACATGCATATCAATACTTTATATATTCATGTTTAGCCTATAGCTAAAACTATGGGCTTGTATATTAAATACATAATTTTCAATTCAGCTTCAGCAGTCAACGTTATTGAAAGTCCTTAAGTTCTGGGCTTTCCCTATCAATATCAATACTTTATATATTCATGTTTAGCCATCTGGTGGGACCCTAGGCCCAGTTTCACATGTTTTTTATGCTAGTTACTGTATTTGCTTTGCTGCACAATGCCTATTTCCACAGCTCAGTAACTCAAGCCTTGAGGGCGTAAAGAATTGAGGGCATAAAGAAAATTAGTCAAAGGAGAGAATCTTCCACTTTTCTGCTTGTTCTGTTGAGGTGGGGCCATAGGGGTTTACAGTCGGCGAGAGAAAGAGGGCCTAAAGGCAAACATCTTCTGACGTACTGTCTCCTTAGAAAACCCATATTGCTCTGTCAATCTTGTACAATGGATTGACCCCATATTTTTTTCTTTTTACTTGGTTTTGAAAGTATACACGAGAAATGGCAAACTTCAATAAATGAAAATAACAAAAGGAAGAGAGAGTAATATAATTTAATAGTCTGAAATCAATTATACACAGTATACAGAGTAAAGTAAATAGCATAGATTTCTGTTACTTTATTTGCACTGTAGCACTTCTACAGCAAACCATAAAATGGAAAAGCACTTATATTCAGCATATACGCTTGAGATTTGCATTGCCCAACGCAGTTTCCAACAGATAGACCAGGGATTTAGTTCTTTGTCCTATTGTTTCAGCTCACACTAATGTGATAAATTTTACGCAGGAAGTGTGTTGTAATGTGCTACACCACAGGGCATTGCATAGAATTAAATGAAATGTCATTTTGTGACAAATTTTTAACAAATTCTTTACATTTATGGATGTGGTACCCTGGCTAACCATTAACCCACTATCTCTTAAATTACATTTCGATAAAATGAAAGAGTAAACAGTGTGGTGTGTTGTAACAATGCATTGTACTGCCTCTACACATTGCACACCAGCAGGCACATGTTAAACAGAGCATAACGTGCCTCCGCTTATGTGAATGGGCCCCTACACTTTTCAGTGTTTTTCAAAACCTCTTTGTACCAGATTATTAATCTTTTAGGGTCCTTTCACACTGGGGCGGTTTGCAGGCGCTATTGCGCTAATAATAGCGCCTGCAAACCGACCCGAAAGTGCCGCTGCTTTAATTCCAGTGTGAAAGCCCTGAGGGCTTTTACACTGGAGCAATGTGCTGGCAGGACGGTAAAAAAAGTCCTGCCAGCAGCATCTTCGGAGCGGTGAAGGAGCGGAGTGTATACCGCTCCTGCCCATTGAAATCAATGGGACGGCGCGGCTATACTGCCGGCAAAGCACCTCTGCAGAGGCGCTTTGCTGTGGTTTTAACCCTTTCCCGGCCGCTAGCAGGGGGGTAAAACCGCCCCGCTAGTGGCCGCATACAGACGGTAAAGCGCCGCTTACAATAGCGGCGCTTTACCGCCGACAACGCCCCCGCCCCAGTGTGAAAGGACACTTAAAGTAATTGTAAAGGATTTTTTTAAACTAACAAACATGTTATACTTGCCTACTTTGTGCATTGGTTTTGCACAAAGCAGCTCCGATCCTCCTTTTCTCTGATCCCTCCTCTGGTGCTCCTGGCTTCTCCCATGCTTGCCTTGGGGGCACTCATGAGGGCTCAATCCCGACCTTGGCTCTGTGTATTCATTGACACAGCGGCTCGGCCCCGCTTTCTTCACACAGGCAATGGCTTCTGCTACTGCATCCATGTCCAGAGACTGGAGAGAGTTGCCATTCTTGGGCATAGCACTAGATTGAGATCAGGCTCAGGTAAATATTTAGGGGGACGCTGGAGGGGTAGCTGAAAGCAGAAGGTTTTTTTACCTTAATGCCTTTAGAAACACTTTAAGCAATAGTTCTACATCTATGGAAGAATCCAGCAAGCTGCAAGTGGGGTTATGACTGCATTTTTTTGTGCACAGCGTGGCACGATGTTTGTCAGATACCAAAATTGTGACATTTCACGTTGTCCACTTGCTATTCTTAAAATGGAATTTGATGTTCATCCTTTATTTAGGGTGAGTCAACTCATGATGCCACCAGCTTCTGTGAAAGTCTGATAAGGAAAAGCTATCACTGGCGTATGGGACTTTATGACACATTAACTGTCCAAAAGAAATAATTTGCCTCGTCCTATTTTTAAATTGTCCAGTCCTATCTGTAGATATACATTGAATACAGGATTTCGTCAGGATTTCTGTCTCTTGATTTACATAATCTGAATATATATATATATATATATATATATATATATATATATATATATTTTTTTTTTTTTTTTTTTTTCCCATATACAGGAAACCCTGCAATGGTTTCCAGTCAAGTTTCCTACCAATGCATGCTGTTAGCTTTTTTTTGTTTGGATTTGTATTGGTTGTTAAAAGCTCATCCTGTGGGGCTGATTCATCAAAACTATAGAGAAGAAAATGAGCACAAAATTGGAGTTGTTACCAATCAAATATTGTTTATTTTATGGTAAAATGCTAGTGTCAATCATCTTTGACTCTGCCTACACCATATTATTGCACAAAAATACAGCTCTGATGTTCAATAAAGATTTAGGGGGCTGTAAAATATTGCTGTTTGATATTTATAATCTAATTTGAAATACTCTTCTAAAACTATTTTTTTTAGTCATGTGACAGGCACAACATCAATCAGGGCTGGCCAGACACAGACTCACACTGTAGAGATCATACATTGGTAGAGTAATAGAAGCCCCTCCCAAGGATCTTTCCCTGCAGATGCCAAAGAGCAGGGAAAGATCATGCAACCTACACATTACACAGCCCCCCCCCCTGCACTGCACACAGACCCCTGCACGTTATGCAGCCCCCTTTATATTACACAGACCCCCTGCACTCCCAGGAGACAACCAGTCTCCTGGGACAGCACTGCAGGCATACTCCAAAGTTAACAAGAAATCACTGCCAGCCCCTTCTCATACACTGCTCCTCCTGTGTCACTCTCATTGTAAATTGAAGCCTCTAAATACCTCATTAGCGCCGTTCTTTCATGGACCTGGTCACGTGACCGATCTCCTCTGATGTTTCATGGACGGTCACATGACCGCTCTCCTCCTCCAATCTAAAGCTACACTCAGAGGAGGAGGGAGAGGAGCGGGGGGGGGGAGCGAGGAGGAGAGTGGAGAACGGGGCTAATGGGGTATTTAGAAGTTTCCATTTACAATGACCCAGTGACACAGGAGGAGCAGTGTATGAGAAGGGGCTGGCAAGTGATTTTTTTTCTTAACTTCAGACTATGCTGGTAGTGCTTTTCCCGGGTTAAAGGATTAAAAAAAAACAACAACAATGGCCTGATATACTGTATATGATTTATGTGAATGATATATGGCAAGTAACACTTCTCTGTTTAGCATCACTTTAAACAAAAGTTTTGCATGGTCAATAGGAGCAATTTTGCACTTGGATTCTTTTTTCAATAGAAATGCTACATTATGGACAGCCTGGATAAATAGTGTAATAGGTTATTACTGGGTGGGTGGCCTATATGGAGAATAAAAATATGCAGGGTGATGGCAAGGATACCCTTCTTTCCATTTGCTAAGCCACACAATCAACTGAATGAAAGGGAATAAAGGGAAACCATAGGGAATTTTGAGCAAGCTCATATCTTGGGTTAAAGTAAAACTTTACCAACAGTAATATTGGGAGCTTTCATTTAAAATCTTCGGAAAATAATAACTGCAAGACTGTTATTTTGATCCTCTGCCTTCAGTACTTTCTCCATCCTACAGTATGATAACAGTATATATTTCATTCTCTGTCAGATTGCTTATAGTATCTAAACCTGCTATGTTCCAAGGTGATCCCTATTAGGTTTGGTGAATATTATTTGTAATCAGCAGATAGTTGAAACAGAAAGAGAGGAACAGTTTGAATAGCCAAAACTTTTTTATTGGGGGGTAGATGAAGGAAGGGCAAAAACCCCTGCCAGGTTGTTTTTGGCTGTCTTGTGTTGCATTGGAGAGACTCCCTTCCTGAGATAAAACAAAACATTTGAGGAAATCTCCCAAAGTGGGCTGAATTCCACTCTAAAGCCAGCCATACATTAAAAACATTTACCTAGAAAATTTCAGTTTTTAGAATGTTCGTAGGAATGTAGAAATCTACTAGTATATGGCCAGCTTTAGACAGTTGTCCTAGAACTGGTGTTCCTATTGGAAGCATCCCTTACCTTTTGTTCTGGGGACAACTCTTAAAGGTTGGATTTTCCCTCATTTTCATCCTTGGTGACAGTATTCATCAGTACAAAGAGAGGGGGGGGGTCTCCCAAATGGGGACACAAACATCATAAAACTTAGATTGGCCTAATCCCTCCCAAAAATAATCCTAGAGATAAACTTCAAAGCTTTGAAGAAAAAACATAAATGTTCCATAAAGTGGCAGTTCATAGCTAACCTGCTTCAGAAGGGCTTAGAAGGACCATAGGATGGACTTTTTTGTAGTAGTGAAATTTTAGCCACACACCAACTGTTAAGATAAGGATAGCTGGTCTATTTTGTGGGCAGCGATGTACCCTGTCAGTATTAACTTTGTTGCTTACACTTAGCAGCTATTCTTGCTTTCATGCCCTAAGGAAGGAGCACATTTTTTCTCACCTGGGTGCTTTTCATAGACTATGCTCTTTAGCAGTGCCACCTACTGTGCTTGCCTCATTACGCTTCAGAAATCTCAGGGTATATAATTGTAAACTTGTGTCTGAACTAACTTTGATCAATCTATTGCATATAAATTGCACTGGTCACTTGCTGAGGTTTACAAAGGGTTGTCCTATTTGTGGACATTACACTGTGTGTCTGTGGAATAAAGAGTAGATAAAGGTTTTAGGCTTCCCATGTACATTGCACAAAGCTAATTAAGATATAAATTCCTATTTCAGATTACGTTAGTTCTTATTTCAATGAATACACATTTCTAACAATGAAATTTATTTCTGTTCTGGTAAGCATGCAATTCACGAATTCTGGAGGCAATCACTATTACAGCCCATTGTGGTGCCGAATAGAAAAATAAATATTCTGACTTCTCATTTTTGTACTGAAAAAAATAAAATGATTTTGCTTCTCCAAGCATTGATCAGTTGTCTCTTTAACCGATAAGGGCAATGGGAAACTGATAAGGCCATGTACACTTATACTTAGATGTAAAATCTTTCGATACCCAGCAAAAAAGCCATGTCCAAATCATATGGAAGATACATATATGGGATGACTGGTGGAGGTTCCAACTATTTGGCTTCCAGTGGATTACTGGAATCACTTTTTTATACATACATTTTTTAATATGGCTTAATCTCTGGCCTATAATTAGTTTATGGAAAGTCTACTCATATTCATTGCTAAAATGTATTTTTTTTAAGAAAAAGAAATCATTGGTTTTTATTTCTATTTATGCTGCTGTTATAATGATGCCAGTAAAAGGAGCAGTGTGACATTATAAGCCATGGATGTTTTGATTGGTGGATAAGAGATGTGTATAAGAACTAGGTATTATGTTGGAAAAATGGTAACCAAGCAAAAACCGCGCCCCCTTGGGTTCCCACCACTGCGCTAAATACAAAATATACCAAAAAAGCGTGTATATAAAAATTCCCAAGCTGCCACTTTAAAAAATAAATTATAAAAATATATATTAACTTGCAATACTACTAAAGAAAATCTTGAAAAACTTGAACTGTGATAAAGTGAACGTCCGTTTGCACAGACCTATAACTTGTAGTAGTATCACAAAGATCACCCTGTGCCAATAGTAAAAGTGCTAATTATGTGCATAAAGTCCATAGACTGATGAACACTATGGATGATGTGCAGGCTTCTTTAAATTATCCACCAAACCACACGTGCCAGTGATTCCTCTCCCGCCAGATTCAAAACTCACCAGACAAATATGCCTCACACTCTCGTGTTTTGGCAAATAAGCGTGATAAACCATGCAGGTAGGTTTGAACGAGTAATCCAGCATCCATCCGTGTATATACAGGTTCAATCCACATGTAAATAAAAATGCACTGATAGTGTAGTAACGTAAAAGCAAATTTAATAGCCACTGTGTACACTCCAATCATTACACTCACATAAATCTCTTTAAAACAAGCAAAATTCACAGCAACGTCACATCAAATTCTCCAGTGTGAACGCCCAACACCAATGCATTGAGGTCACAGCGGACCTGAGGAGTGCGGATGAAATCTCACCACCACTCGCTATCCTTCGCTCCTCGGGCTTGCATCCCCGCTCCCTGACTTGGCTCAGCACGTCCTACGTCACACGCTGACTCGGATGTTTGCCGTACAGCCACGCCCCAACATGTTTCCTCACATTGACTTAATCATGGGATTGGCTGTATGGCACGGCAACCCCTCCTCTTATACTCCTCACGCCAGCTACGGCCGGAGGAGACGTAACTATCACCTGCGCTCACCGGGTGTCCCCGCGACCACAATACATCTCGTAATGGGCATTTGTATACTGTGTGATCAGCCCATTACGAGATTTATTGTGGTCGCGAGGACACCCGGTGAGTGCAGGTGATAGTTACGTCTCCTCCGGCCGTAGCTGGCGTGAGGAGTATAAGAGGAGGAGTTGCCGTGTCATACAGCCAATCCCATGATTAAGTCAATGTGACGAAACATTTTGGGGCGTGGCTATACGGCAACCATCTGAGTCAGCCTGTGATGTAGGACGTGCTGAGCCGAGTCAGGGAGCGGGGATGCAAGCCCGAGGAGCGAAGGATAGCAAGTGGTGGTGAGATTTCATCCGCACTCCTCAGGTCTGCTGTGACCTCAATGCATTGGTGTTGGGCGTTCACACTGGAGAATTTAATGTGACATTGCTGTGAATTTTGCTCGTTTTAAAGAGATTTATGTGAGTGTAATGATTGGAGTGTACACAGTGGCTATTAAATTTGGTTTTTACTAGGGTTGTCCCGATACCGATACTAGTATCGGTATCGGCACCGATACCGAGCATTTGCCCAAGTACTTGTACTCGGGCAAATGCTCCCGATGCTTCCCCCGATACCTAGAGGACAGCTGTGATCGGCGCGTGGGGGAGTTACAAGATTCTCCCCCAGCGGCTTTCACCAGCTTTAGTGACATACAGCGGTGATCGCTTACAGCTGACTGTCACTGCATCCTCCTCCGTGCCCCCTCCGTTCCTCTGTGCCTCTCCGCTGTCCCCTGCATTCCTCTCTCCTTATCTGTCCCCCTCTGTACTCCCCCTTCGTTCCTCTCTCCTTATCTGTCCCCCTCCGTTCTCCCCCTCCGTTCCTCTCTCCTTATCTGTCCCCCTCCATACTCCCCCTTCGTTCCTCTCTCCTTATCTGTCCCCCTCCGTTCTCCCCCTCCGTTCCTCTCTCCTTATCTGTCCCCCTCCATTCTCCCCCTTAGTTCCTCCGTCCTCCCCCTCCTTCCTTTGTGTATGGATAGAGTCAGCTGACTCTGTCCATTCACATAACTGAAACATTGTAATCTCCTGTGATTACAATGTGTCAGTTTATGAATGGAGAGAAGCCGCTGTCTTCTCTCCATTCATTCTCAGTGCAGCTGAGGCTGCAGAGAAAGGGACTGGGGAATCTCTATCCCCTGTCTCTTTCTCTGTCTCAAGGGGGAGATATCAGAGGTCTGTTAAGACCCCTGATATCTCACCAAAGCCCCCCAAAAGGGCTGATTAAAAAAAAAAAAAAAAACAATAAAGAATAAAAAAATATTATTGTAAAAAATAAAAATTGTAAAAAAAAACACACACACATACAACGTTCACCCCCCCAAAAAAATAGCAAAAAAAACTGTCACGTGACATTAAAAAAAAAGTATCGGTAATCGGTATCGGCGAGTACTTGAAAAAAAGTATCGGTACTTGTACTCGGTCCTAAAAAAGTGGTATCGGGACAACCCTAGTTTTTACGTTACTACACTGTCAGTGCATTTTTATTTACATGTGGATTTAACCTGTATTTACACGGATGATTGCTGGATTACTCGTTTAAACCTACCTGCATGGTTTATCACGCTTATTTGCCAAAACACGAGAGTGTGAGGCATATTTGTCTGGTGAGTTTTGAATCTGACGGGAGAGGAATCACTGGCACGTGTGGTTTGGTGGATAATTTAAAGAAGCCTGCACATCATCCATAGTGTTCATCAGTCTATGGACTTTATGCACATATTTAGCACTTTCACTATTGGCACAGGGTGATTTTGTGATACTACTACAAGTACTTATGTTATAGGTCTGTGCAAACGGACGTTCACTTTATCACAGTTCAAGTGTCACTTTAGCGACGCTTATATTGATTTTCTTTAGTAGTATTGCAAGTTAATATATATTTTTATAGGTATCATGTTGCCACTAGACCCATGCCTCTTTAAGTAGGATTTTAATTATCCAAGATTAGGAAAAAAAAAGTAGTGACCCTGCTGGTATTTTGCATATACAGCAACTGCAACATGACTTGCTCCAAAAGGTATAGAACATTTTGCTCCTTATCATCTTTCTGCCTTTTTTTAATTTCAATCACCTGAGATGAATCAATTAATTCTCATGAGGGGTCTTTTTAAATGACAGATGAGTGTAGTCAGGCAGAGGGTGATCATTTCTTTCTACCTTGATCATTTTTAAGTGACTGCCTCTATTTTGCTTCATGTTCTGTATATAAGACCTGTGATCTAATAAGCCTTTTCTTGTTCATAGGTCATTACCAAGAGTAGAAGACAATGGCTCCTGGACATAGCTATTGACAACTCAAAAAAATACCAAAGGATTTTCAGTATGAACAAGAGGGATTGTAACTGCAAGCTGTTTTGAAAGAAATTCTTCACCAAGACGAAGCTACAGGGGATAGCTTACAGCAAAGATAATGGATATATTTCCATTTATGAAGGCTATGCAAGTGGATTTATGCCTCCAATGGCTATAAATATGATGGCAACCTGTTAGCTGCAATGGATATACCCAACTACATTAATGGAAGGTGTCACTGCAATACAGTACAATACACTGTGATCAATGGGCAAGAAGAACCAACAAACAGTCCCAGTGCATAACCCCTACCTTGCCACAAAATTAATGAGACAAATGCAAGGTTAAAAGTGTAATTAACATTATTTTTTTCCCACATGAAGAGATAATTATTATATGGTATGTAAAATAGTGTATATACTTTTTTGTAACTGTATATATGGAGATATGTGTATATATAATGTATATATTTTACAAACTCCTATTCTTTATTTAAACTTTGGACAACGTATCGGCTTGTTTCTACAGATATTGCATATTTATTATGTGACAGTTACACATCCAAAGCTTTAATGTCATGTAGAGATAACTGCTGAGAAGTTGTCCCTGTACTCATGCAGATCATTGGTAAAAAAAATTAGCAGTGACATTTCCTGCTATAGTGATAGAGGAAATTGAGTATAATTGTGAAATCTTTGGTTTGCACTAAAATTTACGTTAGTTTATTATTTGGTATTAAAACTATGAAGGATCACCAGTATTTGAATATATGTTTTAAAACACTTACTAAATAATATGGCAGTCATATGTTACTCTACTTTTGTCCCTGTTTTCACATTAGGGATCACTTAAAAAATCTGGTGAAAAAGGGCAACAGTCGTGATTCCCAGCAATCATATATTAGTGTGACTGTCTTACAGGAGCTCAAAAGAGGAAGAGATGAAATCTGCATAGGCAACACTTAAACTTATTTTTATTTGCACTAAGTGAAGTAGATCTATGTTGCAAGGAGAGCATCCTTTTGTCTGCTCCACATTGTAGAGTCATTTTTGGTTGCTGTTCTAATACATGCAGATTTCTGACATTACAGTATAGCAACACTTTTTGCTTATAATTTGCTATTAGAACTTCAGCTTTATAGTCTACCAATAAGATGGCCAAATTATCATGATGGCAAAATTATTCCCCCCTTTTGAATAATAATGGCACACAAAAAACAAGTACATTACAAAAAAAAAATCTCCACTATTTTCCTGTTTAAACAAACATTTGTTTGATGACAAAGCTCCCATTAAGACTTACATGCATTAGAAGGCACAAGTTAGTGTAAGGAACGAAGGTTCTGATGCTCTGACTGGTGCTCATGTCTTTTGTTAATTACCTTCTTGTGGTAGAGACTTTAATTTCCAACATCAAGTTGGTATTTTTAAAATTCTTTCATTGGGTCAGTGATTGATACCCATTTAAATTAGTCATTAATAGTCACCTTGCTTGGAGTAATATAAGACTAATGTTAGGAAAGGCTTTGTACAAGATATTGGTGCTATTTGAAATGTGTCCAGTAACTCTGTACTGTTTAATGTAATGTTCTGTATGTATGTCACCAGTGCTGCATGTCAAGCATTTCTAGCTGATTTTTGTTTATCCTGTAATAATGGATACATTAATTAAAAAAAAAAAAAAACATTGCACCTAAGGTCAGGTGCACTGCTCCTATAGGCATCCAGTCATGTGACATGGCACTTACTGCTTGCCATATTTAATAACAATTTCTTAATTCCTAAGGCTAATTAATAAGTTCAGAACCAATTAGAGTTCACATTGCGGAAATCAGGCCAGTATAAGATTAATTCTGGTTGCTATGGCTTGCTGCACTTATGAATTAGGTTTCTACGAAGTTAGTTTGCATATGAAATTGTATCTCTATCACTTGTGGTCTCACCTGTGTGCATACATTAAAGCGGGGTTCCACTCAAATTTTTAACTTAATCTTACCCCCTTCAGTTAATTGCATAGATGTTCAAATGCTGCACGAAATTTTTTTTATCGCTGTAATTAACTTTATATTGTACTTTATTGTGGCACTTCCTGTCTCTCCTCCCATGGGAGTAGGCGTGTTTATTGCCTTTCCCCGGCGCCGCACTGTCTCCTGGGAGCTTAGTGTCAGGCTTCCCAAGATTCAGTGCGGAAACAATGATCATGCGTGTGAACAAGCTGTGAATGAACAGCATTCATCTCATCCAGGAAATCAATGCTTGTGGGCTTCACATGCCCACAAGCAAGATGGAAACAGCCAGCATTACATTTTTTAAAGTTATTATTCAGTATGAAAACAGACAGAGGCGGAAATATTACACCCAAACTGTGAGTATTATTTTGGAATTAGCAAAGTGTCTCAATGACCTAAAAAAAAAAAAAAAAAAGATTGGTCGCCGGAATCCCACTTTAACATGTTTAATACATTTAGTATGTATTTTCATACACAATTTTGCATATTACTACACATTATGAATTTTCATTGATATGTGCTTTCTTCTAATATCTAATGCAAAGCAGGGAAGACTTTTTCGGCCCATTTACAGCTGTCAATTGCACTGTATCCCAATATTACATTAATGCAAAGTCCAGAAACATCATATTCACATTAGCATATTGAGTTGCCATTCATTTCCAATGGCATGCCAAAGCAATGCACCTACAACACACACATGTTGCAGCCCACCACAAGGCACAGTAATGTACTACTGTGCGCTGCGAAGCACTGCTTTGACAAGATTTGGATAGGTAGAGAAAAAAAAATCTATGTCACAGTTTTAGAAAAGAAATCTCAAAATGAATGAATTGCACAAAGAATGAAACGTTGTTATGTGCCTGTTAAAGAGACTTGCCCTCACTTCCTGTCACTGATGGCAACAGTGTGATTACAACAAGAAGTGAAATTTCTCCAACAGGGGCAGAGACAGCAATACTAACTTGGCAGAGGATCTGTCCCTTTTCCACCCAATCTGACTGTACATTCCTTGTACAATCAACTTTAGATTTACCAAAACTGTGTAATATGAGGACCTACCTAATATATTCAATCATATTGTATCCAATCAGCAAGCTATTGCACTAGATCAGGGGTTTCCAAAATATGGCCCTCCAGCTGTTCAGGAACTACAATTCCCATCATGCCTAGTCATGTCTGTGAATTTCAGAGTTTTACAATGCCTCATGGGACATGTAGTTCCGCAACAGCTGGAGGGCCATAGCTTGTAGATCCCTGCACTAGATGGTTGTTGGTAGATCTAAAGGAGATTGTACAATGCGTGTTGGGCTTTAAACAAATAAAAAATGATTTGGGTGTGGTTTGTAATTCCATGTCCAAATAAATCAGTTAAAAAAAAGTCTGTTATGGTGCATACAATTAAGGCAGTGATTTGAACATTGGCACCCAAGATGTTTTGAAATTCAATTTCCCATGATGCTCATGCAATCTGCAGTGTAGTTGAGCATAATGGAAAATGTAAAAAAAAAAAAAAAAAAAAAAAAAAAAAAAAGAGAGAGAGAGTTGCCCTGGGACTTTAAATGAGGTGGCCACAGTTAGCCACTGAGTAACAAGAGTAATAGCAGTATAAATGTTTATTAAAATTAATGTACATACATGGATAATATAGCATATTAGCTCAGCCAATGGATTTGCACATAATGAAGAGAATAAATAAAGTTGATACAAATGTTATACACGTTATATAGATGTGACACATCTTTTTGTCTATTTAGATACATCTCATCCGCATCCACTCCTGATGAGCGAGCAATGATCTTGCGAAACACGCGTCGGGTTTTCTGATGCGTGCATTTGTGTATACTGCATTGTATAACGTTTGTATCAACTTTATTTATTCTCTTTATTATGTGCAAATCCATTGACTGAGCTAATGTGCTATATTATCCATGTATGTACATTAATTTTAATAAACATTTATACTGCTATTACTCTTGTTACTCAGTGGCTAACTGTGACCATCTCATTTAAAGTCCCAGGGCGACTCTCTCTTTTTTTGTATATGTATATAGGGATGGAGGTGTATCACTGGTGACTGCAGACCTTTTATTTTATTTTGCTTATAATGGGAAATGTAGTTCCAAAACATCTGGGGTGCCAAGGTTCGCCATCACTGACTTAAGCCCTGTACACACAGGCTGAATGTCAGGAGATATCGGTTGCTTCAATAAAAATCGATGCCAAGGGCCAATGGGTGAGAATGCTGACCGGAGTGTTCTGGTGGGGGGCCGTCCCCCTGTCAGAACACAACAGCTCAGCAGAGAAGATTGCTTTACTAACGTCAGATCGTTAGTACAGCGACTCCAACCAGGTTTAATGCCAAAAAAAACTATTAGTGTGTACTAGACTTAAGTATGTGCCCTGTCCACGTGGATGTTTTGAAAAATTAGCACTCCTACTTGTGTAGCCTAAGGCTTTAGGGTTTATTTACTAAAGGCAAATAGACTGCACTTTGCAAGTGCAATTGCTCCAGGACTTAGAAAAGAATACCCAATCACATGCAAGGAAAAGAAAAAAAACGGCATTTTTGTTTGCACAAGATTTGACGATGGAGGTGAGCAGAGCATCCTCTCATTTATTAAGCTCTGGCGCAACTGCACTTGCAAAGTGCACAGTCTACTAGTCTTTAGTAAATCAACTCCTTTGTGTTTGGCTTGTCTCTCCACCTGATCAATTTAGCCAAGAATGATAGGAGCAATGGAGCAGAGTTAGATTTGCATACAGATTATTTTTGTTTCATCATCATCTGTTAGGAAAAAAAGATATAGGATGGGGTAAAGTAGGAAATTCACATTTCCACTTAGCTGCCTACTAGCCAATGGAACAGTCCTTTTTTCTTGTAATAGAAAAGATAGGTGGCAAATATGCACATGTGCATCCCTAAGATGTGGGGTTGTTTTTTTTAATACATTTGATTGTCTCATAGTGAGACTTAATTTAGAGCAGTTGTCAAATAACAGGTGTACTTTGAACAAAACTAATGCTAAGCCATACTTCCTAGCCTTTCGGAACTAATCTTTTCTAAATCCTCCTACTTTAGCTGCCTACCAACCTCAGTAGCAGAGAACCACTTGCTCTAATGTTTACAGTCTCCCTGCCTGAAATCTGCTTAAGCCCTGGTTCGCACCAGTGCGACTTGACAGTTCAAAGTCGCATGACAAGTTGCACCCCATTTGCGCCAATGGAACCGTTAAAACAGGTGCGACTAATGTTGCAGCAACTTTGAAAAAGGTTCCTGCACTATTTCTGTGCTACTTCATTGTGACCTGCATTCACATCTGTTAAATGAAGTCGCTCTGAGTGTCAGCAAGACCCAATGAAATTGCACTGAATAGTTGGCTTTGTAGTCGTGCTGAACTAGCACAACTTCAAAGCCACACTGGTGTGAACCAAGGCTTAGTGTGGTTGTACCTGGGCAGTTGGCACTCATAGCCTTAAACAGGGCTGTACTTTGAGACTGCTCTGGGTATGGCTCTATGCAAGTCTTCAGGGGCTCACTGTGCAGATGCTACTACTGTTAAAAAGGATTTCTCCCTGACAGGCTGTAAACTTCAGGGCAGTCCATGACTGTACTATGGAGGCTACGGATGGAGTGGGTGAGATAGAATGTTGATTAGCTTGGGAAGGCTAAGAAAAGTGGATTGGTGTTCTGTATGGGTACAGCTGTACCTTAAGCTTTTCTTTAGAAATACTAAACTGTTACAAGACCTGTTGATATAGGATTGATGTATGTAAGGAAACCTGCACTGTTCCATGTACCTGTACACAGGTCTGGCGGAATCAGTGCTTCAGGAATTGTTCCTTTTGGATGAAAGTTAATGTAGGAATTTCCTTGTGTAGCTGTGGTTTGCATTTGCTATACAAAGGAGTTGAGTTACCAAAACTGGAGGATGCAAAATGTGGTGCAGCTCTGTTTCCAGGTTTTATTGTCAAAGCTTAACTGAACAAGCTGAAGTTAGAAGATGATTGTCTATGATGCAGAGCTGCACCAGATTTTGCACTCTACAGTTTTAATAAATCAACCCCAAAGTGTTAATGATGCAATCTGTCTGGCAGTCAGCACCTATAATAGGAATACCTTAGTCCAGTGATGGTGAACCTTGGCACCCCAGATGTTTTGGAACTACAGTTCCCATGATGCCCAACTATACTCCAGAGTGTATGAGCATCATGGGAAATGTAGTTCCAAAACATCTGGGGTGCCAAGGTACGCCATCACTGCCTTAGTCTTTTGACCTACATATACGAGGTGTCTTCAAAAGGTTTCCACACTTTTTTATCTTTAATAGATAATAAACAGATCAGTTTGCATGTTTTGTTTGTCTAAAAAGGTTAACTAGTATCTCCCAAAGCATGTAAATCTCAAAGCATGTTATATACATTCCTTTGGCAATTGGAGCTGTTGCTCTTAATCGCTTCAGACGCTAGCACTGTCATCCTTATCCTGGCTTTAATGTGTAGAGAATAAGTGTGCACAAAAGTGTTTTCAGGCTTTATTGGCTGCACATGTGTTCCAAGTACATGATTCCCTAGGTAGTGAAATGAGGATGAGGAAGACAGCCCTGGGGCTTGCACCTTAACAAAAAATAGTTTCCCCTATTCCTATCTAACAAGTTTACTTTTTCATTATTTTAAAAATAAGTGCAATCTCACAAGAAAAATTACAGTGTCATGCCATTGACCTTCCAGCTAGGTTGGTAGCAATTCACAAGATGCATAGGGCCAACACAGTGTTAATACTCACTAATGCCTTCTGTCTAGTAACAAGGGGCATACATGGAGATTGGGAAGGGAGGTACAGTAAGTGCTGGGGTTTCTCGCAAAAGGACAAGCTTGGCACAGACACCGTCTTCTTCTTTATATATGCACTCGATTTTGTGATTGTAAAAAAAAAGCATTAGGTAATATTGACACTGTTCTAGCCCTGTACAGTCCACACCATGCTATCAGAAGAAAACAGCATTATATGTAGCAGCAATCATGAAGAACTAGATTCATCCTATAATGATGACCAATATATGAGATCACTTGAAGCTGTACTTATATGAACTGCAGTTTTGCTGGAAGTGCCTTTTGGAGGTATTCATCTTACAGGCTGCAAAAATATAGTTAAATGATATGGATTCGGGATAATTCTCAGCTTGAAGTGATTGTAGCTGTATTAGTGACAGAAATAAATAAGTACTGTCCGTGATATTTTTTTATTTGCACTAACATACAATTTTATAGGATAAGCTTCCGGGTATTTCCCCTTCTTCAAGGGCTAAGTAGTACTAATACAACTGTATTAGTATCAGTACTAATACTGTATTAGTACTGCTTGGACTTTGAAGAAGAGGAAATAGCCTGAAAGTTTGTCCTGAAAAATTGTTTGTTAGCGCAAATAAAAAAAGTATTAGTACTGCTTAGACCTTGAAGAAGGGGGAAGTACCCCAAAGCTTGTCCTGAAAAATGTATGTTCGTGCAAATAAAAAAAAGTATCACAGACAGTACTCAATTGTATAATTCTCAGAACGTATTAAAATTAGTTTTTTGGTTCCACAAGATGTAGAGGAATTGTATAGGCGGTTCATTGTTAAAATCCATAAAATGTTATCTTTGGTGTACTTGAGGGTAGGACAACCTGCATGTGGGAAACTGCCTTCAAGCTATCAATGGTCAGATAAGCACATGGTTCATAGACGTTCCTAATGGAACTCTGGTGAGGCAGCACATAGGCTAAAATTGCTGACCTCTTCTGAAAGTTTTAGTTTCCTGGATGTCTTGCTAATCTAGTGTCTTCAATACTTTCAAAAGTCACTGGCTCTTAACAAGAGTGTGGATTAGGAGTTTTGACTCCTAATCTGGAGCTTTTTTCAGATTGTTGTCACCATGTATTGAAGGCAGAGACAGCCATGCATTTAGCATCTTCAGAAGGAAATCAGCAATGGCGGACTCTGTATTTCTCTTAGTATAGGTTTCCTTTTCCAATGTGGCTATTGTAAAATGCACATAAAACCCAGTTTCCCCAAGATTTGGTGACATAACACTTTTGTTCACATAATATAGTTGACACAAAGGAAAAACAAGTTGACCAATTTATTAGTTGAACAAATTGGTTCACATTTTTTTGAATGGATTGTTTCTATGCTACAGTTGTAGCCTAAAAAAATTCAAAAATTCATGCTAACCACTATTATATACATTCCGATCTTTATACTAGTAATGGCTAATTGTTATTTTCCTTATACTCCGCAATTTGTTAAATGATGTTATATCAGTGTTCAGCATACTGGATTGTATTCATTTGTATACACCCCATTCTGCTAAATTGCTGCTTACACTCAAACTTTGTCTCTGGAGAAATATTAATTGGTTTACATGTGATGAAGGCTTTGTCTGATACAGTATACAATATTTATTGATGGTTTTGTATATTTTGAAAAAAAAAAGTGTTTTATGTCCGTATTTTGCTACTAACCCTTTTGCTACTGTAAGGAAATGCTGGTCCTGTATGTAGCGAGAGATAAATCAGCACTTATGATAACCACTTTACTATGTAATATACAGAGTGGTGCTTTCTTGTCATACAAGAACTGAAGTAAAATAGTTTTCTGATTTATTTCAGGGGAAAAAGGACTATTTTATTTTTTAGAAATTGTAAACCTCAGAGTATATGAGAAAGCCAAATATATATAAATATATATACATTTATGTAAATGACATACAAAATAAACTATTTAAAGCAGTGTTTTGTATGATGTTCATTCTTATTACTACATAGAGATTAAAATCTTGTGGATGTACATTGAGTCACTGCTCCTGTGGGTTCCTGCCATTGAAACATTGTAAATATATCTTGTGGAAAACCATATTGAAAGAACTTTTAATTCTACTCTTTCTATACTTGTCCTGTGGGTTTTGCCTGGCAAGTCTGAGTGTTCATGTGTGGCATCTACAGAAAGAAAATGTCCACGTTTCAATAGATTCCTTTGTTTTTCCTGTTTTTTTTGAACGGGTCAACATACACATTTTTCACATTACATTCATACATTCTGGTGCCAATTTACTAAAGGAGTAGAGCATTTTTGCTTTCAAAGTAGATTTTTACTTGTCTTAATATTTGAGGTGAAAAAGTAAACATCCATTTAGCAAAGAATATCCAATTTTGTGTAAGGGAAATGTAACACAAAAAAAACACCATAATTTTTGCTCTCATATGAAGTCAACACAATTTCACATCAGTTGCTAATAAAAATTAAAAAAAAAAAGTTCTATTTCTTTGGTAAATCAAGCCCATTATGTCAAATGTAGGTTATTAAACCTGGAAATAAAGTAATGGCGAACCTAAGATTTATTTGCACAGGTGGTATATACAGTTGTGCTTAAAAGTTTGCATACCCTGGCAGAAATTGTGACATTTTGGCATTTATATTGAAAATATAAAATCATGACAAAACATTTTATTCAAGAATAGTGATCACATGAAGCCATTTATTATCACATAGTTTTTTGGCTCCTTTTAAAATCATAATGATAACAGAAATCACCCAAATGGCCCTGATGAGAAGTTTACATACCCTGGAATGTTTGGCCTTGGTACAGACACAGAAGGTGGCGCACACACAGGTTAAAATGGCTATTAAAAGTTAATTTCCCACATTTGTGGCTTTTTAAATCGCAATTAGTGTCTGTGTATAAATAGTCAATGAGTTTGTTAGCTCTCACATGGATGCACTAAGAAGGCTAGACACTAAGCCATGGGGAGAAGAAAAGAACAGTCAAAAGACCTGCGTAACAAGGTAATGAAACTTTACAATGGTGGAAAAGAATATCCAAAGCCTTGAATATGCCAGTCGGTACTGTTCAATCATTTAATAAGAAGTGGAAAATTTCAGGATCTCTTGATACCAAGCCAAAGTCAGGTAGATCAAGAAAGATATGTAGCCACAACTGCCACAGGAATTGTTCGGGATACAAAAAAAAACCCACAAGTAACCTTAGGAGAAATATAGGCTCTGGAAAAAGATGGTGTGGTTGTTTTAAGGAGCACAATACGATGATACTTGAACAAAAAAGAGTTGCATGGTCCAGTTGCCAGAAATAAGCCTTTACTGTACAAGTTCCACAAAAAAGCCTGGTTAAAATATGCCCAACAACACCTTGACATGCCTCATTGGCTTGACTTTTTTGTGGCATTGGCGCAGTAAAGGCTTCCTTCTGGCAGCTCAACCATGCAGCTCTTTTTTGTTCAAGTAACGTTGAATTGTGCTCCATAAAAACAACCACACCATCTTTTTGGAGTGCAGCCTGTATTTCTCCTGAGGTTACCTGTGGGGTTTTCTTTGTATCCTGGGCAATTCTTCCGCCAGCTGTGGCTGTAATCTTTCTTGGTCTACCTGACCTTGGCTTGGTATCAAAAGAGCCCTGCATTTTCCACTTCTTAATAAGGGGTTAAACAGTATTGACTGGCATATTCAAAGCTTTGGGTATCTTTTTATATCCTTTTCCATCTTTATAAAGTTCCATTACTTTGTTACACAGGTCTTTTGACTGTTCTTTTCTACCTCCTCATGGCTCAGTGTCTAGCCTGCTTAGTGTATCCATGTGAGAGCTAACAAACTCATTAACTAGTTATACACAGACACTAATTGTGATTTAAAAAGCTACAAATGTGGGAAATTAACCTCTAATTGCCATTTTAACATGTGTGTGTGCCACCTTCTGTGTCTGTACCAAGGCCAAACATTCCAGGGTATGTAAACATTTTATTAGGGCCATTTGGGTGATTTCTGTTATTATGATTTTAAAAGGATCCAAAAAACTATGTGATAATAAATGGCTTCATGTGATTGCAATCCTTAAATAAAAGACAGTTTTTTGGCATGATCAGTCATTTTCAATATTAATGCCAAAGTTTCACAATTTCTGCCAGGGTATGCAAACTTTTGAGCTCAACTGTAACTGATCTAAAATTTACCATTGGATTAACATTGGCTTTTTTGTAAATACAAACTTCAACAGTTAACTGTAACAATATACATATAATAACTCAGACATAAAAAATTATATAAAATTATATCCATACCCACGTGCTCTCACAAACCTACAAAATAAACTCACAGCAATATCTTACCCCTAGGCTTATTGAGAGTTGGAAAACGGACTGGTCACACACTGCCATACCACAGCAATAACTCAACACACCCTGTCAGTGCACGTGATGATTGTCATGTGTGCTGACCCTGCCATCAGCAGGTTAAATAGAATAAAATCATTGACTATATGCATTGTATAGATGTGTTACATAATATTCATATAAAACCAATATATTACACAGCTGGTAACAATATGTAAACCATTCGCATTAGTCTCTGCTACCAAAGGGACCCAGTTTAATATTGCTACCACATTTATACAAACACACGCTCATGGGCCGGGTTGGTTAAATGTCAGTTAGCCTATGAGTATGTCTTTACCTTGTACAAAAGAACATTTTGCTAAGCAAGTTTGTTTCTCAACAACGATCCTGGTCTCAGTTCTAGAACGGCTGTCACTTCAACACAGGACTCCTCTTTTTTAAGGACAACAAATCCATTCAATGATACCACAACAGAGGCCTAAATAAATCATCATTGGGGACCAGAAGCCATGCTGCTCAAAAGGAAGCAGACTCAAACCTCACTTGGACAGAACTGCATGTTCTGGCCTTGTCCGCCTTCCCCCTTGGAACATTTTCATTGGACTTTCTTAGTGGTCAGCGTCTGGACCAGGCCAAATGAGCCAGAAGGGTTTTAGGCCCTATGCCACAGGTATGGGACACTGGACATGTATCGGCTGGTGTCCAAATTCAGAACATATTGAACAGGGGGAAACCCTCCAGACCCACCCTCATCTTTTTCCTAGGATTGAGATAGAGGGCATTCTGGTGATTCTCCTTGGTACTCAGGCATACTCACATTGCTGACATATGCTCTGTGGGTCCTTCTGGATCTTCTGTACCAGGGGCCAATGTTGAAGCCATGGTTCTGAAAGACGGGCTTATGAAAGTCTTTCATTTCCACCTTGTTGAAGGCTGAGAAGTTAACTTTTCACAAATTGTACCTGGTCTACTTTTGCATCTGAAAGGCCTATTTTACTTGATGTGAGTTGAGGAACTTTTATCCTAAAAAGTATTCAGTGGAACACATTCTGTTTTTTCTCCAGTCTGGTCTGGATCCGAATCTGGCTTTTGGGTTCTACAAGGGACACATTTTGGCATTGATCATCCCGTTTCAGAGACCTTTGGCCTTTCACTCCTTAGTAAGTTTCAAGTTGCAGCACACATCTCTCTCCCTGTGCAATCTCCTGCGACCTTAATCTGGTTCTCTCAGCTTCTCAGAAGCCTAAAGCACCCTTGGTCCCAAAGATGATTTCTTCTTTCCAACTTAACAAATAATCTTTACTTTATCATGTCTAGCTTTAATGCATCCAAAGGAAATTTCTCTTCACTGCCTTTATGTGGTGCATACTGTGAGGGTTTACAGTTACTCCCTTTTAGGCAATTAGATTCCCTATTTGTGCTTCCTTAGGGTTCCCACAGGGGTTTTGACTCCACTATTGCTAGGTGGATCAGACAAGTTTTTCTTAGAGCCTATAGTTTGAAGGAAATTCCTAACCTTCCCTGTTAAGACACATTTTACCAGATCTGTTATTGCTTCTTGGGCTTTTCAGCATCAGGCATCTGTTCTCAGATCTACAAGGCTGCTACTTTATTTTATTTTCACGTCTGTTAAGTTCTACTAGGTGGACGATTAAGCCTATGCCAATTTCAGGTGTAAGGTGCTATAAAAGTTCCTCTCTTGAGTCTGTCAAGCCTTTCTTGGCCCATCCGTTATGTAGGTCTGATGGCTTTGCTGTGTTGCCCACCCCTCAGTTTGATTGCTGGTGGATGCCACATTTGTAATGATTAGTCTGTGTTCTATACTGCACAAATAGAAAAAATGTTTGATTAACCAGTAAAATGTGTTTCTTGGAGGACAGTACAGGACTTAGGTTCATCCCCTCTGTTCTTATGATCTACCTATTGTTTGCTACAAAACTGAGGCTAGATAAGAGTGAAGGGTTTATATAAGGGGATATCTCTGTAGCTTTCTTGCCAGTGCCTAATCATCTGAAGGTAGCTGATTATAACCCAGTCGTAATGACTCAAGAGTCTGTGTCCCATACTGTACAACAAGAAATGGATTTTACTGGTAAGTCAAAAATCCTATTTAACAGAATGCCACCGTGCAGCATAGCAAACCTTATTTATTAAAAACTTCACAATAGACATACACCAATATAAAAATGGCGATCAAAAGACGGTGTTCAATGCACTTCACATCAAGAGGTAGTTAACAGAAGGTGAAAGAGGGAGGAAACCATCACTGGCACCCGATAACACTTCCACTTACTGTTCTTAGTGGACCCTATCACAAAGGTCACACAAGCGTTTGATATAACGAACGCTCTTTAATCTCCATACATCTCAGCCAGGGACAGCAAACAGGAACACAGGTATAACTACCCTGATCTCAGCTTTCCTTCAACTTTCCTTCTCTTGATACTCCAGCCATGATAACCATAGATTATTCCACCCCCTTGTTTGTGTTAGCTTTTAACTTGTCACTCTCTTTTCCCAATTTCAAAAAATTTGATGGTGATCATTGCTGGAGTATCGGGAGAAGGAAAGTTGAGGTTGGGTAGTTATACCCGTGTTCCTGTTGGTTTGCCCTGACTGAGATGTATGGAGATTAAAGGGTGTTTGTTATATCAAATGCTTGTGTGACCTTTGTGATGAGGGTCCACTAAGGAGGGTAAGCAGCAGTGTTATCGGGTGTCGTGATGGTTTCCTCCCTCTTTCACCTTCTGTTAACCACCTCTTGATGTGAAGTGCATTGAACACCCTCTTTTGATCAATTTCTTATGGACTCTAATTTTTATAAGCGCTGCACCATATCTCTATTGTTTTTAGTGTTTTTCACCAATACTGTGCTAGCTGCTCTCTATTTAGCTATATATCATTACAGTTGTAGATATAAGCGCAGTAATCATTTACTTTTTATATCATAAGGCTAGCTATGGGACAATTTTTGTGACTTACTGCCCAGTGTGCCAAATCTGTTTGTGCTAATAACATTTATCTACAGAAAATGTCATGAAAAACATTTTAACCAATATCTCCTATTTTAGCTGTTTGAGATCATTGCAAAAATCATGGTCCTTTTGTCAGCATTAGGAAACTTGCCCTGAGAAATAATATGCAACAATCGCTGGAGTGCATGCACGTAGACAGGAAGTAGCTGCAAATGTTCAGTGCTTATGTGCAGCAAAGGATTAAAACAGCATGTTATAATACATGATA
This sequence comes from Aquarana catesbeiana, assembly GCF_042186555.1. Classification (NCBI taxonomy): domain Eukaryota; kingdom Metazoa; phylum Chordata; class Amphibia; order Anura; family Ranidae; genus Aquarana; species Aquarana catesbeiana. The sequence goes on along the minus strand of NC_133325.1, from coordinate 359,105,068 downwards.
TGATTCTCCTCTGATAGTTGGGACCCCCTCTTTTCAGGGGGATTTACTTGTGGGACTTGGGGGAATGTCTGCTTTATTGTGATATGAAGCAGTGTGGTCTCTGTATTTTTGCATGTTTACCTTTCTTAAATAAAGAATTTATAAAAAAAAAAAAAAAAAAAAAAAAACAGCATGGGAGAGAGAAAAAAAATGACAACTGTTAGCCAATTAAAAGTACCTCATTTAGGGTTTATCTGTTTCTCATTATTGATGAGCAAACCTGCTAGGTTTTGATTTGCATGAGGTTCTGCAAATTCTGAGAAAACTAATTTACCAACAAATTCCATTGCAGATGGAGGATAAATGGCAAAATAATATATATATAAAAAAAAAATATATATATATATATATATATATATATATATATATATATATATAATAGTACTGTGCAGAGGGAAGACCCTCAGGACATTTAAAAAAAAAGGGGAGCACTGGCTGAAATGTAAACACAAGGCACAGCCAGGTGTTTGAATGAAATAATGTTTACATGAGGAGGAATAGTCCTAAATGTAAAGACACAAGGCACAGTTACGTTTTCTGTCAAGGATCAAGAAACCACAAATGAAGTATAAAAGGCTGCCAGTGGTAGGACAGTTTTATGAGGAAAAATTGTTGTCCAGGCAACAGCTTCCAGGCACAATTTGATTCTCCTGTAGCATAGTAAAGAAAAAAAAAAAAAGAAAAAAAAGAGAGGGCTTCAAAGAAGTGAGGGGTGTCCAGGCAGCAGCATGGCTGCTACGGAGAAGGCCCCATGGTTCTAGAGAAATAATATCCCAAGGTGACCCCCAGGATCATAAAGCAGGTTCAAGAGAACATTTAAAAAATATCCTAAAGGGTTATAGAAGATCACCATAGGCGACAAGAATGAGCAAGCTTGCAATAGGGAAAGCACAGAAGTGCAAAGCCAGGGTGTCAGAAATAAATACAAAGCCAGATAAAAAAAAAAAAACCTCAGGGAACCTAAGGCTAAGCCCCCGTTCACACCGGTGTGGTTTCCCATGTGATTTGAAAGTTCAAAATCGCATGACAAGTCACACTCCATTGTCGGCAATGGAACAGTTCAAATTGTCATGACTCATGTCGCAGTGACTTTAAAAAGGTTCCTGCACTACTATTTGCCAATTTCATTGCGACTTACATAGACTTCAGTTGTATGAAGTCGCAATGAAATCAGCAGTGCAAAATCGCACAGATATGCAGCTTTAAAATTGCACAATGTCAAAGCTACACCAGTGTGAACAGGGACTTAAGAGTTTGGTGAATGCAAACCAAGAAGGTTGCATGATGGGAACCATTCCAGGGATGAGTTACCTTACTAGGCAACAGTCAACTCCTCCAATAGGTTTGTAAATTGTGGGGAGAGAGATATGTATGCTCTTCACCAAAAAGTGTATTACACAGATGTTTCTCTGGTGAGTTTCAGTGAATTAGAGAAACACGGGCATATCAGGGAGAAGTTACAGTGCATCCATAAAGTATTCACAGCACTTCTCTTTTTCCACATTTGTTATGTTACAGCCTTATTCAAAAATGGATTAAATTCATTATTTTCCTCAAAATTCTACAAAATACCCCATAACGACAATGTGAAAGAAGTTTGTTTGAAATATTTGCAAATTTATTAAAAATAAAAAACGAAAAAAAAAAAAAAAAATCACATGTACATAAGTATTTACAGCCTTTGCCATGACTCAAAATTGAGCTCAGGTGCATCGGGTTTCCACTGATCATCCTTGAGATGTTTCTACAACTTGATTGGAGTCCACCTGTGGTAAATTCAGTTGCTTGGACATGATTTGGAAAGGCACACACCTGTCTATAAGTATATTGGGTCCCACAGTTAACAGTGCATGTCAGAGCACAAACCAAGCCATGAAGCCTAAGGAATTGTGTGTAGACCTCTGAGACAGGATTGTATCGAGGCACAGAAAAATGTCTGCAGCATTGAAGGTTTCAATGAGCACGGTGGCCGCCATCATCCGTAAATGGAAGAAGTTTGGAACCATCAGGTCTTCCTAGAGCGGGCAGCCCAGCCAAACTGGGCGATCAGGGGAGAAGGGTCTTAGAGAGGTGACCAAGAACCTGATGGTCAGCTCCAGCAATTTTCTGTGGAGAGTAGAACCTTCCAGAAGAACAACCATCTCTGCAGCACTCCACCAATCAGGCCAAATTGTAGAGTGGCCAGAAGGAAGCCACTCGATAAAAGACACATGGCAGACCACTTGGAGTATGCCAAAAGGAACTTGAAGGACTCTCAGACCATGAGAAACAAAATTCGCTTGTCTGATGAAACACAGATTGAACTCCTTGGCCTGAATGGCAAGCGTCATGTCTGGCTCATCACCTGGCCAATACCATCTCTATAGTGAAGCATGGTGGTGGCAGCATCATGCTCTTAGGATGTTTTTCAGTAGCAGAACTGGGAGACTAGTCAAGATCGAGGGAAAGATGAATGCAGCAATGTAGAGATATCCTTGATGAAAACCTGCTCCAGAGTGCTATGGACTTCAGACTGGGGCGAAGGTCCATCTTCCAACAGGACAACGACCCTAAGCACACAGCCAAGATAACAAAGGAGTAGCTACAGGACAACTCTATGAATGTCCTTGAGTGGCCCAGCCAGAGCGCAGACTTGAACCCGATTGAAAATCTCTGGAGCGTTCCGAAAATGGCTGTGTACCGACCCTCCTCATCCAACCTGATAGAGCTTGAGAGGTCCTTTACAGGAGAGCTGGGCATGTGCTATGACACAAGTTCGTTTGTTATAAAGCAGTGCAAACAGAAGGTGCAGGTGCTGTGTCCGTCAATGAATTTACAGAAAGGGATTTTATGGTGAGTAGAAAAAAATCCCGTTTTCTCTTTCGTTCATTGACGGACACAGCACGTCCAGGCTTGACCTTAAGGACGTCCCAAAGCAGTGCCACAACGAGGGGTGGGAACACAGGAAAAAAAAAATTACCAAAAAATAAACGCCCTTAAGGGAAGCCAAAACCTCAGACGGCCGCCTGCAAAACTTTGCGACCAAAACACGCATCCGAACATGCCCCAACATCCACCTTGTAAAACTTGGTGAAAGTGTGTACTGACAACCAGGTAGCCGCCTTACACACTTGAGAAACGGACATTTGATGCCGGAAGGTCCAGGAAGCACTAACCGCTCTGGTAGAATGCGCCGTGATGGGGGGGGGGGGGGGGGGCACCCACCCCCTCATGGCATAAATAAAAGGGGATTTTGCAAGCCACAATGGTATATTGCCTCAAATGTGGAAATCACCTAGCTGCCCGCGCATAACACGTTTCATATGCCGTGCAATACAATGTATACAAAAGATACGCTGCGCTAAGGTGAAAATGTCAATCTGGAGATCATTAATGCATATGAGGTATACTGAAAATACCGCATAAGCGGCTTATCCAGCCACAGCAAGGCACAAAGGATATATGTATAAAATTTATTTTTTTTTTTTTTTTTAAAGTGATTATAAGGTGCAATGTGTAAATAATATACTAGATGTATACCATTAGAATCCCCCTGATGAAGACAGGTGACCCTGTGTTGAACAGGCGTAGGGGAGTGGCCAGGACAGAGCACGGAGCCTTTCACTTCACTGAGATGTGATGCACAGCTTATCCCTCCTGACAGGCAAACTTTGGAGACTTATCAGATTGAGGAGCTTTTATTCCAATAAACATTTATAAACGATATCACAATATCCAGTTTTTTTTTTCCTTTATTCCTAACTGTGGAGCTGCTGCTGAAAACTGTGTATCTGGATTCCATCACTGAGCCGTGGGATGGCTCATAAGCGTGTTTAGATTCAGTCTCACAGCTGAGTTGCACGCTCTGAGGTGAGCGGCTGTCCCGGGGGGTCACTGGATGGCACTTGAGCATGGAATTCTGAGCACTAAGCACTAAGATTAATGCACGCACGTTGGATTTTTTATGGACTTTATGTTGCATTTCTTTCATAAATTGGACTTTAATAACCACGTATCACATCTTGGATTTGATATTCACACTCATTGTGTGGCACTTGGCACTTTGTTGTATTTTTTGCACTTATCACTGTGATATTATTTATATATTTTTTACACGGTAAATTTCAGATTATATAAATCATTTTTCATTCATTATATATACAGTTAGTAGTTTAATCATCGCTACTCTTATTCTAATGGTATACATCTAGAATATTATTTACACATTGCACCTTATAATCACTTTAAAAAAAAAAATGTATTTTTTTTTTTATGCATATATCCTTTGTGCCTTCCTGTGGCTGGATAAGCCGCTTATGCCAGTGGTTCTCAACCCCCTTAGTGACGTGACCCCTTGATAAAATTTTCCAAGTTGTGGGGACCCCTAACAGTAAAATAATTTTCATAGCGTGGATTGTCAGCACCGAAGGCAAGACAAGTAATTTGCGCCCCTAACCCAAGGATATTTAGCACTCCCTGAGTCCCTTTCACTTTTACAGTATTAAAACCCCTTATGGTACATTGTGGATGTACCACTCTTTTCCTTTGCCTCCTTTCTTTCCCTTTTATCTCTCTCTATCCTAATTTCTTGTTTTTTTTCCCCCCATCCCTCTCTCTAGCCGTCTTTCTTGTTCTTTCTCTTATTCTTTCTCTCCCTTTTTCTTTGTTCCTCCCCCTCTTTTCCGCTCCCTTCCATGTATTCTCTATTTTTATTCCTTCTCTTACTCCTTGGTGGGGGGGTGGGGGGAATGGGATGAGTGGCAGTGCTGGCGGGGAGTTGGGATGAGTGGCAGTGCTGATGGGGGGTGGGATCAGTGGCAGTGCTGGGAAAGTTCTGATCAGCCAACTTAGGTGCGCTTGATCAAGGTCGTCTGCTGATCTGAGAACTGTAGTGGGGACTTTTAATGGCAACTATAATCACAGGTAGTGTTGCTCACTGTGTCTCTGGCTTTGTGGTGTCTCGCAGCAGTAACCCCTATGCCGAAATCAGGAGATAGGGTCTCCTTCAGCCCCTCCCACTTCACATTCCTCACCAGTCAGCTGAACTCTAGTCTCCGCCCCCGCCCCCAGCCATGCCGTCAACTGAATGGGCGGCTGCGAAGAGGCTGAGTGGGCGGCCTCCAGATTGACATTTTCACCTTAGCGCAGCGTATCTTTTGTATACCCTGATGGCATAAGTCTGGACAACAATCTGTCTGCTCCAACGAGAAATAGTGGCCGAAGAAGCCGCCAGGCCCTTCCTCGGACCATCCAAAGTGACAAACAGCGAATCCGACCTCCGAAAAGGAGCCGGCACAGGGAGAGCCCAAACCACATCCAAAGAGTGCAAGGCGATCTCCTTGGGGTGAGACGGTTGAAGACACAAGGAAGGAAGCACAATGTTCTCATTTGGATGAAAGGCAGATACCGCCTTAGGAAGAAACGAGGGATGCGGACGCCTTATCCTTGTGAGAACCAAATAGGGAGACCTGCATGACAAGGCCTCCAGCTCAGAAACCCGCCGAGCGGACGTAATAGCCACTAGAAAGACAACCTTCTGAGGGAACAGGAGTAAGGGGATCTCCCTAATGTTCTCGAACGGTGGCTTCTGGAGTACTGAGAGCATCAGGCTCAGATCCCACGGAGGCAGTGGTGGACATACCGGGGCAGCCACATGACGAACCCCCTGAATAAACATGCGCACCAACGAGTGAGCAGCCAATGGCCGCTGAAAAAAAAAAAGGATAGCCAGAGCCGATATTTGCTCCTTGATAGTGCTCAAAGCAAGCTTCTGATCAACACCACGCTGCAGAAACACAAGGATCTTAGATACCGAATAGGAACGTGGATGCCACCCCACAGCCTCACACAAAGATGTAAGCCTTCCAGGTGCGATGATAAATCTTCCGAAAAGTGGACTTACATGCCCTCAACATAGCAGGATTTACAGAAGCTGGCAACCCCCGGTCTCTCAGTACCTGGCTTTCAATAGCCATGCCGTTAAAGACAGACGATAAAGCAGGGTGGAATATCGGACCCTGGGACAGAAGGTCCTCCCGCACCGGCAGCCGCCAGGAGCCGTCCGCCACCATCCGTACTACGTCAACGTACCAAGGACGCCAAGGCCAGTCCGGAGCAATTAGAATTACTGGAATTTCCTTGAGCCCCTACCCTTCGCAGCAGACAAGGAAGGAGCTTGAAAGGAGGGAAGGTATAAATGAGTTGATAATGCCCCCATGGAGCCACTAGCGCGTCTGACACGTCCGCCAAGGGATCCCTTGTTCTGGCCACAAATCTCAGCACCTTCCGATTGAGACAAGAGGCCAGAAGATCCACTGCAGGCAAATGAGACGAAACGCTTCCAGATGCAGCGACCACTCCCCCTGATCCAGCAACTGACGGCTGAGGTAGACCACTTGCCAGTTTTCTACACCCGGATTGTAAACGGCTGAAAGAGCCAGCACGTGAAGCTCTGCCCACTGCACATGTGAGAGACCTCCAGCGCTGCTGCTGAACTCCTCGTCCCCCCCTGGTGATTGAGGTAAGCCACTGCTGTGGCATTGTCAGACTGGATCCCGACCGGACGACCACACAGCAGCTGCGACCAAGTGGAGAGGCATAACCTGATCGCACGCAACTCCAGAACGTTGTTTGATAGACGGACTCCTCCGGCGTCCAGCGGTCCTGGGCTGAACTAAGGCCCAAAACTTGCCGCCAGACGGTCAGGCTGGCATCTGTCATGATCACCGTCCAATGGAAAGGGAGAAACGACTTCCCGGACCGTAGAGCCGGGGACCGTAGCCACCAAAGCAGCAAAGCCCTGGTTAGATGGCCCACACGGATCTGACAATCTAGAGATGCTGGAGATTTGTCCTGTTTGGATAAGATCTCCCTCTGCAAGACCCAAGTGTGAAACTGAGCATGCAGAACCGCCTCGAAGGTGGATACCATGAGGCCCAGAACTCGCATGCAAAAGCGCAGCAATGATTACTTGTGGGACAGCAGCTACCGCACCGTGGAGTGAAGGGTCTGGAGTTTGATCGGCGGAAGAGAAACCTTCGCCCTTGCAGAGTCCAGAATCAACCCCAAGTACTTGAGGCGTTGGGTTGGGAGCAACACAGACTTCAACACCCAGCCGAACTCTTGTAAGGTCTGCATGGTGATCGCCACGTCGTCTCTCAGTTCTGAGGCTGACGCCGCTCTCAGGAGATCGTCCAGGGAGCCCATGATGGCTATCCCCCCCGCTGTCGCAGCAACGCCAGAACCGGTGCCAGCACCTTGGTGAAGACCTGTGGCGCCGATGCCAGGCCAAAGGGAAGTGCCACAAATTGATAGTGTGCGTCCGACCATAAATCGCAGGAATCACTGGTGCCTGACGCAGATGGGGACATGCAAGCACGCGTCCTTGATGTCCAGGCAATCTCCCTGATGAAGTGCAGCCACCACGGAACGAACAGACTCAATCCTGAACCTCCGTACCCTCACAAAACAATTGAGGGCCTTGAGATCCAGGATCGGACAAACCCCTTCCTTCTTCAGGAATTACGAACAGATTGAAGTAGAAACCCCGAAACCTTTCCGAAGCTGGTACAGGAACCATCACCCCCCGTAGTATGGAAAATCGAGAATAAAGCTGCGCTTAAAGGACAAATAATATATGTGAGTGTAAAAAGGTGTATAAGAACAAAGCTGCCAGCACCTAGAAGTCTAGTATCAAACCTCAAAGTAACAAATAAAACAAAAAAGATGCAGCGCTAAAAAATTTTTTTGACTGTTGTGAAAAGAAAGTGACTAAGAAAGACTAAGGCATAGTCTTATAAATATCAATATGTGATAATTTATGTACATTTAAACAGTAAATCACAAACATAAAATTATAAGTAATTAAAAATTAACAATGTTAAAGAGGTGAGTAAAAAAGACTATGCAAAGTCTCATAGAAAAACCAATATGTGATAATTGATATATACATAAGCCTTAAAACATATAAACCATGAAGCAGATAAATAATCAACTCGTGAATAAAGTACACTTATAATAGAAAAAACAAGGGATAGGATAATCCCACAAAGTGACAGTCCAAAAAAGTGACCAAGGGAAAGCAATCATTCGTGAAAGTGCCAGGAAACGAAGGGTTATCTTCCGTGTCTCTTCACACTCAAGATAGAAAATGAAATGCGTTTACCAGATGGCGATGACTGCAGTCTCGCCCAGCACAGGGAAATCGGTCTCCCCACAACCCAAAACACAGAGCAGCAACTACCAGCGGATGATTCTCAGGGATATAAAATGACAAGAATCCATATAGTGTAGCATGTACAAAAAGGAATGATTTACTGAGTATAAAAACACACTTACAATATTGCAGTAAGGAGCGGTGGGATAAATCATGTATAATAGTCCCGGCGTCTCCGTCTGTAACTTCCACTTCCTAAGTTCGTGTTGCAGCCCATCCAAGAAAACGTGATGACGTCACCGTCGCAGGCTCCTCCCTACGCATTTCGTCACAATAGGTCGTCTGGGGATTGGCCAAGCCCTAAGTCGGAGTGTTAGCCCATCCAAGAAAATGTGATTACGTCACCGTCGCAGGCTCCTTCCTACGCGTTTCATCACGATAGGATGTCATCTGGGGATTGGCCAAGTAGTAGCAAGTCCTGTACCGCCCCAAACAAGGACTGCCGATGAGACGGGAGAAGATGAAGATTGGAGGGAAAAAACCTGTCTGGTGGACAAGAAAAAAAAAACTATCTGGTAACCGGACAAAATTAGTTCGGAAAGAAGAGAAGTCCATCGGTCTGCAAACCACCGAAGACGACCCCCCACCCGTGAGTGGGGCGGGGGTAAACCTTCATGCGGAAGAGGACTTATCCGTGGGCTTGTTAGGCTTGCGATGCCAAGGACACTTTTGCCCAGCCACGGGAGCCTTGTTGGGCTGGGAACACTTGCCCGCAGAACCGGGCGGACGAAAAAGACGCTTGTGAGTGGAAAAAGAGGGGCCCTGCCTACGATGGGGGTCCTTGCCTTTTCTGGACTGTGGGAGAAAAGTACTTTTCCCCCCAGTGATGTCCTTAATAATGTCATCCAGAGAGGCTCCAAATAGCCTCTCACCCTGGAAAGGCAAATCCGCCAAAGCCTTCTTAGATGTCTGGTCCGCCGACCAGCAATTGAGCCAAAGCAGCCGACACAAGAGACCTTGGAAAGTAACGGGGCCATATCTATGGCCGCATCACAGACATACTTAAGTCCTTGCACTAACTGGTCTGCCAGTTCCACAGACTAGGGACGCTTGCTCATTACCCAACTTGCAGTGTAATAGCTTAACCCATTCAGTAAGTGTCTGCGACACCAGAGCCGTAGCTAGCACCGGAAGAAGAGCCGACCCCGCCATCGTAAACATAGACTGAGTGACCGCCTCGGCCTTTCTGTCAGTAGGATCCTTGAAAGAATGGGAACCCTCCACTGGAATCATGATCGCCTTATGTAACCTGGACACTGGAGGATCAAAGAACGGAGGGGATGCACAATTCTTCAACAAAATAGTATGGTGGTTAATTGCGCTGATATTATCCTCTTATTACCATTATAGTTAGTGATAGCTTATAAAAACTATCCTTCTAAAAACACCTCCAAATGCTCTTAATAATCTGAAAAATTCTCATAAAATGTAAAGTATATAAATCAAACGTATCCCTCCATTATAAACGTGATTTGCTCATAAAAATGCATGAGTAATAAAACCTAATATATATGCACGTGCTCTAAAACATATCTACTTGCTTGTAGAAAAATAAATGTATATATAAGTGTATATCGTGCCACATAAAATTTACCAATAGCAATGTGCAAAATAAAAATACTTTTCCTAAAAAATCCTTAATATAAAGTGCTCAAAATCCATCAGGTGTTTGTAACAAAAACAATCCATGCTGGTTATAGTGTAGCAAAATTGAAATTAAATAGTGTCAAGAAAAAGAGTTTTTACTTTCACTTTTTTCTTTCACTTCTTCTTTAGTTATACTCCGCTCCTCCACTCAAATCCCGGACATGCAAAGAAAAAAATGTATATATCCATTGCGCAGAGATTAAACAACAATTGGGTGCTATGTATCAGATTCAAGACGTTGCCCGTATTCTCCGCCTGCTGAAGATTTATAGCGTGTGTGTGCTAGTTGTCATGGCAATCATCATCTCAATAGTGCATATGATTCTATAGTTTTTATGTTATATATATATTTTTATTATTGTTGTATTAAAGATTTTTAAATGTAGGTAGTATAGAATCATAATATAGAATCAAATGTGAATGATCACTAGCAGGCAAGAGAGATTGCGCTATTGAGATGATGATTGCCATGACAACTAGCACACACACGCTATAAGTATTCAGGAGGCAGAGAATACGGGCAACCTTGAAAAAGTCACGTGGCAGTGACGTAACGCGTAGGAGGAGCCTGTGACGTCCCCAGCATCTGCAGTGTGTGAGCAAGCGGTGGTGGATGAAGTGCCTCACCGCTGAGCTCTTTGCAGCTGATCAATACAAACGCGATATTACCTAGAAGAGTATGTGAGTGAAAACGTCTTGAATCTGATACATAGCACCCAATTGTTGTTTAATCACTGCGCAATGGATATATAAATTTTTTCTTTGCATGTCGGGGATTTGAGTGGAGGAGCGGAGTATAACTAAAGAAGTGAAAGAAAAAAGTGAAAGTAAAAACTCTTTTTCTTGACACTATTTAATTTCAATTTTGCTACACTATAACCAGCACGGATTGTTTTTGTTACAAACACCTGATGGATTTTGAGCACTTATTAAGGATTTTTTAGGAAAAGTATTTTTATTTTGCACATTGTTATTGGTAAATTTTATGTGGCACGATATACACTTATATATACATTTATTTTTCTACAAGCAAGTAGATATGTTTTAGAGCACGTGCATATATATTAGGTTGCATATCACGTTTATAATGGAGGGATAAGTTTGATTTATATACTTTAAATTTTATAAGAATTTTTCAGATTATTAAGAGCATTTGGAGGTGTTTTTAGAAGGATAGTTTTTATAATTTATAACTATAATGGTAAGCAAAAGATTGCCGCTCCAATCTCTCAAATCCGTATCAAGACACCCGCCCTAATGGAACTCACAGAATAAGCGCCATGATGGGGCGTGAAACATGTTAGCTATCTTTCCTGTTCCTCCCTGTACATGAGGTGACTGCATTTGGATTTTATTTCTTCATATCAATAAAGATGTCTTCTATGGTGTGCGGCCGTCCAGGATAACTATAATGGTAATAAGAGGCTATCAACCCAATTAACCACGATACTATTTTATTGATTTTATTACTTAATTTTAGTTGCAGCTATATTATTTGGTCATCTCATATTAACCATTTGGTTTCCGCAGTAGTAGTTTTAACCACGTCAGCGCTTGAGCTTCTTTATATTTAAAAATTTCTTCAACAAACTCTCCTCAAAAGAGTAACGCACCGAAAACCGCCTCGGAACTGAAAAGGAGCGCTGTGGGCGTTCCCAAACCTTGCAAATAAGCTCATCAAAATAAGACAGGTAAGAAAACACCTTAGCGGTGCGGACCGGCTTGTGAGACCCAAAGGGGACAGACACTTCTGCAGACGCCCCTGCCGTATTCTCAATTTTCAAAAGTATCGCGCATGCCGTAATGAGTGCACCCACCAGCGCTCTCTCATGCGCCGCAATGGACGCGGAGGTTTCCTCCTCACTGTCCAAAAGATCAGGGGCCGCATCATCCGAGCCATCCAGGCAGGGGTCGCCTGCTACGGCAGGGCCCGAGTCCGGATCAGAGTCCTCCCTAGAAGATTGACTGGGAAGGGGGCGTTTTTTACCTGCCTTACGCCCACATGCCACTTCAACCCGGGAGATGAATGAGTCCAGCACTGCTGACAAACCGTCCAGGGCCACCGCAGACCCAGAGGGGCCAGCTGCCATCACGGGGGTGTCTGGGGGGAGGCACTCACTTCAGACGCCATGCCGTCCCACGCTCGACCTGACACTATCAGGGACCAAACGCCCCCTAAGGAGAGAGAGAGGGAGAGAGAGACCACCCTCCTTGCTGCAACAGACTGGGGAGCCCCCAGAAGGCTCACCACCCTGACTGAGGAGCAGTGCTATGCCGTCCGTCCTCCAGCAGATGGGACAAGCCACGAGGAAATCTGCGCTCTTGCCTGGCTTCAATTGCAGAGTCTAGCACTAGAGGCCCAGCAGAAACACTCACGCGGCTACAAGAAAATGGCCGCCGGCCGCGCTTCCTCAGATAGAGCAAGAGTGCCTGGAAAGCCCAGAGACTATGGGAAAATGGCCACTGCGGCTACGAGAAAATGACCGTGGTGCCCGTCCCCCAATCAATGGCAGCTACACACGTGGAGGTAAACGCCAGCCATCCCCTGTACCTAGAACACACGGAGACCACCCGGAGGGGACCCCACCAGGCCAGGTAGATGCCAAACAAAACATCACTTAGCGCCAGCAATCTGCAGCACAACCAAGGGGGGGTGGAGGGAGGGGGGAGAAGATGAAATTTCTCCAGAACCGTTCACCCCAGGGAGTACCCAGCTGCTCCACCGAGCCCGGACCAGTGGAGCACATATTTACCCCTCCTGCAGGGACTGCGGGTCACACTTCATAGACAGATCCACCTCCCGTCTAGATGGAGTGGCTGTCGGCCATGGTGACACTGTGAACCAGACGTCAGGTGTCTGGTCATATGTGTCCCTGTGACCCTAGACTGGAAGTGCTGTCTCCGTCAATGAACGAAAGAGAAAAAAAGTTTTGAGGAGGCAAGGGCAAACGACTTCTCAGCTCAGTAAGCAATATGGTAGTGTGCAGCCTTATACAGGGCATAAAAGTGTATTACAAACTCAGCCGTAAAGCCTGAGGATCCTGAGCCATGCAAATGTAAACAGCAGGGTCCAAGCAACAGAGCTCACCTTCCTTGGGAAGGCAGCTGCTAGGGATCCCGAATACAGGACAATTCAGGCAAAAAATTTGTCATCATGATCTAGTATTTTTCCAGACAGGGGCAAGGAGGCAATGTCATAAGCGCATTTTCATAAACTTTAACTCAGCCAAAAATTAAATATTGAGCTGAAGGAAGATTGAAAAAAAAGGAGGTTAAGAGTAGCCCCCAGACATCGCTTAACCATACTGTGTAGAATGAAGAAGTCTGAAAAAGCCGCTTTTTGAACAACTCTAGGTCTCCAAAAAGGAGTAGCAATGACTTAAAACACCCCTCCTGGTAAAATTTTAGTAAAGGGCTAAAGATTTTCCGATAAAAGGATAGGTGCAAGTATAGGGTCACAGAGCTAGACTCAGCTTAGAATCAGGTTTCCAAGAAACCTTGGAATCTGAATATTAGGGCTGTAAACGGGGGTCCTTTAATAGATCATCAGAGAAGAGAACATGGGATATTCCACAAGCCAATAAATATCCTGATGTGGAAAAAGATGGGGTATAACCCCTTTAGATGTGTTTGCAAAAGCATCAGAAAATCTGTCTCACACTCATTGTGACTTTGAAGCTGCAAAAGAGTGAGAGTGAGGCTGTTCTTGTAAGGCATTATATATCACAAAAAGGGACCAGGCAGAAGACTCCGAGAAAGGGTTACATATGACATCAGAAATCTGATCATACTAGAGTTATCTTAACTTAACTCTAGTATGATCAGATTTCTGCTGTCATATGTAAACCCTTTCTCGGTGTCTTCTGCCGGGTACCTTTTTGTGATACATGCCTTTCCTTGGTTACGTCAGCAGCACCCTACATGGTGAACGATCTAGGAGTGACCACTCTATATGAGTGGATAATTATGTGCTAAGCCCGCATTCCGCTTTTTTCTGTTCCAGTAAGGTAGAATGTTTGCAGCCCACAGAAGAAACATTGTCACCAAAATTAGGGCATGTCAGCAAAGGAGTTAACATGGACAGTTGGGTTGGAACCTCCTTCCTTCCGTAGCAACCTCAATGTATGTCTCTTAACACCTATCTACTGAATCTGAAAAGAAGGGAACACCTTCAGTAAAAACAGAGGATTGATTGTTTAGTGCGAAAATAGCTGGATCCACAGCAGGAACTGTCCGTATGTTTTTAAACTCCTCTGCCATAGGTGAATGTTAGTCAGAGATAGTGAGGTGAAGAAAAAAAGACCACACAATTTAAATAGGTAAAAGTTACCTAGAAGGCTGGATAAAATAGGGGAAAAACACAAAAACTGTATATGACCTCATCACCTTGTGCCTTGAAAGAATGTGTGCTTGGCAATGCAGTGTGTCTTTTATGATTTATGTAGAGTATACTAATGATCCAACAAAACATTTAGAGCCAAGAGATCAGTATTTAAAGGGAAACCACATCTTACTTTTTATACATCGCTGATCCCGTCCAGGGTTCTTACCCCTGAAAGGAGTCCTCTGGGTTTTGTGCCATAGGAATGGACCCTAGTCCCAGTCCCTGGGAACTACAGACCAGTTAGCCTAACATCAATAGTATGCAAGCTCTTGGAGGGGATAAGGGACTATATACAAGATTTTAGTAATGAAAATTATCATTATCAGTAATCAGCATGGATTCATGAAAAATCTTTCTTGCCCAACCAATCTATTAACCTTCTATGAGGAGGTGAGCTGCCATCTAGATGAATGAAGGCCCGTAGACGTAGCGTATCTGGATTTTGAAAAGGCATTTGATACAGTTCCCAGCAAACATTTACTGTACAAGCTAAGGTCTGTTGGCATGGACCAAAGGGTGAGTACCTGGATTGAAAACTGGCTAAAAGAGAGAGTTCAGAGGGTAGTGATAAATGGGGAGTACTCGGACTGGTCCAATGTGGAAAGTGGGGTCCCCCAGGGTTCTGTCCTAGGACCAATCCTGTTTAACTTATTCATAAATGATCTGGAGGATGGGATAAACAGCTCAATCCCAGTACTTGCAGATACTAAGCTAAGCAGGGTAACAGCTTCTCCGCAGGATGTGGAAACCTTGCAAGAAGATCTGAACAAATTAATGGGGTGAGCAACTACATGGCAAATGAGGTTTAATAGAGAAAAAATTAAAATAATGCATTTAGGTGGCAAAAACATGAATACAATCTACTCACAGGGGGGAGACCCTAGGATGAAAAAGGACCTGTGGGTCCTAGTAGATGACAAGCTCAGCAACCCCATGCAATGCCAAGCTGCTGCAAGCAAAGCCAATAGAATATTGGCATGCATTAAAAAGGGAATTAACGCCAGAGATAAAATTCAAATTCTTCCTCTCTACAAGACTCTGGCCTGGCCACACCTGGAGTATGCCACCCAGTTCTGGGCTCCAGTCCTCAGGAAGGATGTACAGGAAATTGAGAGAGTACAGAGAAGGGCAACAAAGCTAATAATGGGACTAGAGGATCTTAGTTAAGAGAAAAGGTTAAAAGCATTGAACTTATCCTCTCTGGAGGAGAGACGCTTGAGAGGGGATATGATTTCAATGTACAAATACCGACCCCACAATAGGGATAAAACTTTTCTGTGAAAGGACATTTAAAAAGACTCGCGGACATTCACTAAAATTAGAGGAAAAGTGATTTAACTCGAAACTGCGTAGGAGGGTTTTTGCGGTAAGAATGTGGAATTCTATTCCACAAGCAGTGGTTTCAGCAGGGAGCATAGATAATTTCAAAAAACTATCACCTAAACGACCACAACATACAGGGATATACAATGTAATATTGACATAAAAGCGCACACACACACACACACACGTTGAACTTGTGTCTTTTTTCAACCTTACCAACTATGTAACATGCAAAGCACCCTGAGGTCAACTCATTTGTTGCACCACTCGCCAAATGCAGGATCCAGTGCCCAGAGCAAACGGTACAAACTGACCCTGTTAATGATGGTATGTTTCCCAAGATGTACTTTAAGTAGGGATGCACCGAAATTTCGGCCACTGAAACATATCGGCCGAAAATGGCCCGGGTAAGATTACAGTACTGTATGTGTTATGATTTTTACTATTTTTTGAATTTGCCGCCAGGCTCCGCCCCCGTGCGTCACGCCGCTCGCAGGGAACGGAGCCTGGCACGGAGAGGCTTCGGAGGAGGACGGAGCCCTCGGACACTGCGGGTGACATCGCAGGATCCCGGGGACAAGGTAAGTAAAGCCGCCCCAGGATCCTGCAATGCGATCCCGAGTGTGGCTCGGGGTTACCGCTAATGGTACTGAATTTTAACCCCGAGCCACACTCGGGAATACTGCCAGGGAGGCTACGAGAGAACTCCAGCTTTTCAACTACTGCACCATAGTTTGTTGCTGTTGGGCTAAATTTAAACTATGTCTCTCCCTAAGCTGTCAGCCCGCTGCATGTGCAAATGCAAAACTGTATGTTCTGTATCTGTGGCTGTCTACATGCTACAGTACTATACCGCACTGTGTTCCAGGTATGGGCGGTGACTTCCATAAACACAGACTAGTCTACATTGCTTGCTGTGATTGGCTGAGCACCGCTGCTGTAGACTAGTCTGTGTTCCAGGATGTCTCCGCCCATACCCGGGGCCGGAACACAGTGTGGTCCACTGTATGACTAGTATGTATCTAACCCGCAGCTACATACATACACTTATATCGCACATCCAGCCGCTGACACCTTAGGGAGAGAACTTGGGGGAAAAAAAACTACTAGTTCTCATTTAAGTCGAAAGAAAATAATAAAATAAAAATGTTATAGCATAGCAGATAGCACTGTACTAAGTTATATTTACAGAAACTGTGAAACAGAATAACGGCCTTCTGCCATATTTCTGTTATGGTTAGTTGAGAGAGTTGTTCTTTAAAGTACTACTTACATGTATAGTTTGTTCTCTTGTTGGGCCAAACTATATCATTGTCTCTCCCTAAGCTGTCAGCCCGCTGCATGTGCAAAACTGTATATTCTGTATCCGTGGCTGTCTACATACTACAGTACCGCATTGTGTTCCGGGTATGGGCGGTGACTTCCATAAACACAGACTAGTCTACATTGCTTGCTGTGATTGGCTGAGCACCGCTGCTGTAGATGGTCTGTGTTCCAGGATGTCTCCGCCCATACCCGGGGCCGGAACACAGTGCGGTCTACTGTATGACTATGTATGTAACCCGCAGCTACATAAATACACTTATCGCACATCCAGCCGCTGAAACCTTAGGGAGAGAGAACTGAATTACTAGTTCTGATGTAAGTTGGAAATTAATAAAATATAAAAAAGTCAGTCTTTGGCATTTTTTTATTATATTAATATTAAATATTATTATTATATATTAATATTTATTTTATGCCTGTTTTATTTGGTATGGTAGTGCAATGTGCACTGACTGCAGTCTTATTTTATTTTATTTTTATCTTCTGTGTCCACTGTCCAATTTTATGTGGGTTACTTTTTATTAAAGTACGTTTGGACATTACTGGATTGTAGTATTCTTTTCTTCATAAAATTAATGATTAAGTTGAATATAAATAATATAACAAATACGAATGTAACACAATTTTGTATATCCAATAACTTTTTGGGGTAATAGATAAAAAAAAAAAAAAAAAAAAGCCTATTTCAGTTTCGGTGCTGTTTCGGTATCGGTTTTCGGGATCAAGGAAGATTTATTTTCGGTATCGGTTTCGGCCACATAAAAACCCATTCGGTGCATCCCTAACTTTAAGAGTAATCAATCTGAAAACTTAATGAGCCTTGAGGCAATAAAGTCATATCTTGATAGAAGTGTCATTTGAAGATTAGGAAGAAAAAAAGAAAAAAAAAAAAAAAAGATAAATATAAAGTAGACTGACAAAAAGGAGGCTCACAGAATGAGCAGGGTTTCATGGATACACTGAGGGGCATTCCCTGCAAAGGGAAGTAACCAGCAGCAGTAAAGGAGACACAGCAGGAGCAGAAGCCTGCAAGTAACACACAACTCACTTGTTTTGGTGCGGTTTCCAAAAAGATCATACTAAACTTCGGCTTTAAATAATCCACTTGTTATTGTACAAATCTGGTCACTATTTTGACCCTTTCACCCCCTTCATGGGAACTATAGCTATGTTCGAATTTTGTGCACTTCTTTCTTAAAACTTACTGAAACCAAAATGTGATGCAGAGCAAATGCAAGAATAAATGCAAGCAAACACTGTTCCCTCCATAAATCTCAGTTAAAAATTCAAATGCATTCCAAATCATTCCACACTGCTTCACAAAAACAAACTTGAAAATATTAAAGCTTTTCATTGTTTTAAGCCACATGCTAAGATTGTGTGCATGAACATCAAGTCAGGGGAAGTGAACATCTAGATATCCTTAGAGACACTTCAAAGAATAAGAGCACTTCAGAACACCTAAGCTCCTTTACCATTAACCTGGCAAATCAAGAATATTTGCAAATGTACTTTTTCAGCTATTTCTCAATGTCTTGAGGGCTAGAGAAAGAAGATGTGCATAGAAATGGGCCTCTGCATACAGAATTATAATAAACCATTTGAGGATCTCTTATGCCTAGTACACACCATGAGTTTTTTTTTAATTTTTATTCAACCCAGTGGTTGAACTCACAGCTCCGGTCGGAGCTGCTGTACTAACAATCTGATGTTAGTACAGCAATCTCCACTGCTGAGCTGTTTTCCGACAGGGGAACACCCCTGCCAGAACACTCCGCCAGCCATTGGTTGAGAGCACTGATCAAGAGCCGGTCGGCTGCTTGCTTTCCAGCATGCATGGTCAGCTTTTGTCGGACTGACTGTTATACACACAGATCGAATACTCAATTCACTGGCACGGACAAGCAGATAAACAGGATTTCTCCTCCGCTCTTGGCTCATCGTTTTATGGAAATTTCTACGTCAAAGACGTGCTCTATATAAATGATTAGGATTGCTAGCATTAAACATTATCAAGAATACAGCTTCAGTTAGGACACTTTTTTCAAATGCAAGATGAATTCCAGTGTGTATGCAACATCAAAAAATAACAATATCCTATACAATATCTACAAACACCTGATCTTTTTTTACAGACCAAGCTATAGTGAACTAAGCTCTACCACTATGCTTAAACAAATCCAAGGATATTTAAAATGAAGGAGGTCAATATGCCATTCTCATTCTTCAGTTTACTTAAAACAATACTTACAGTATTACCACAAAAAAACTTCCCACTCATAGCATTACAAAAGGGCAACATACTAGTTTGCCTTTCAGCTCAGATTACAAGGATACTGAAAATATGATACCTGAAATTTGTAAGTACATTTTGACATTGCATATAGAAACCTTTATAGAACAATGATGTTACTACTGTAAACTGTAACATATAGAAGGAACCATAGCATAACTACTCCCCCTTGTGTTTTATACAGCCATGACAGCCTGTTCTAAAATTTATAAAGTATACATAAACAGAAAACTGAACATTTTGATATCAGTGTTCATCATAGCTGGCTTTTTAATGAAAACCGGAATAGCTAAAATGAACTGTAATCAGAGTTAAAAAAAAAAACATACACTACAAATTCTGTACAAGATCTGAAAAAAAATCAGTCTGTGTAGTAGAAATATAGGTAAGTGTCACTAGCTGTTATTAGACTTCTTTTGTTTCTTTTTCTTCTTTGCCTTTTCAAGTTTTGCTGTGTCCACTTTTTTGCCCTTGGTATCTTCATTAAGTTTTTGTTTCTTGTTTCCTGGTGCTCCCAAGTTCTCATTTGCTCCACCTTCTTGTTGTCCTGCCTTGTTTCTCTTCCTCTTCTTTTTCTTAGATTTAGTGCCTGGTTGCTGTCCTTCCGAGTTCGCCTCTTTGTTAGCTGGAGCGTTCGGATTGTGCTCCTCTCCAGCTTTGCCCTTCTTCCGGTTCTTGCGTTTCTTGCTCTCTGGTAAGACACCCTTCTTTTTTTTGGGCAAGGTACTTCCTTCAGAAACATCCACAGGTATTACTTTTAGCTTTTCCTTTTTAGGCCGCCTACAACAAGAAAATAAAAGTTATAAGAGGGCCAATGAGAGCTGCAGTGCTAGAGGTGTGTGTCTGTAAATCCAGGAAGTGAACAGGCAGCAGCTTCAGCTGCCCAGTTAAAATGATTGCAACCAGACTCAGTGGCGGGAGATTTCTGCAGCATATTTGGCAAGTACAGATTCACAGTATATATAAAATATGCAAAGTGGTTTGCAGGAAGCTTCAGACTGTTTTTATTACAAATGATGTGAGCAGAATGTCCCTCTTTAAAGACTTAACTTTTTTGACACTTGTTGCTTATAAGTTAAAATCAGTATTTGTTGCTAGAAAATTACTTAGAAGCCCCAAACATTATATATCGGAGACCCTAGAGAATAAAATGGTGGTTGTTGCAATATGTCGCACTGTATTTGTGCACCATTCTTTCATATTCAATTTTTTTGGGGGGAAAACATAAACTAATAAATAAAAAAAAAACAAACAGTAAAGTTAGCCCATTTTTTTTGTATAATTTAAAAGATGTTACACCGCGAGAATCGTAATCTTTATTCTAACCAAAAAAATTATGAGTCTCATTTTAGCCAGAATCGTGCAGCTCTAGTATACTGTGTGTGTATGTATGTATGTATGTATGTATGTATGTATGTATGTATATATATGGGATGCACCGAATGGGTTTTTTGGGGCCGAAACCGATACCGAAAATAAATCCTCCTTGATCCCGAAAACGATACCGAAAGTGACTGTTTTTATACAGGAGATGGTCAGCGACTGGGGACATGGTACAGGAGATGGTCAGCGACTGGGGACATGGTACAGGAGATGGTCAGCGACTGGGGACATGGTACAGGAGATGGTCAGCGACTGGGGACATGGTACAGGAGATGGTCAGCGACTGGGGACATGGTACAGGAGATGGTCAGCGACTGGGGACATGGTACAGGAGATGGTCAGCGACTGGGGACATGGTACAGGAGATGGTCAGCGACTGGGGACATGGTACAGGAGATGGTCAGCGACTGGGGACATGGTACAGGAGATGGTCAGCGACTGGGGACATGGTACAGGAGATGGTCAGCGACTGGGGACATGGTACAGGAGATGGTCAGCGACTGGGGACATGGTACAGGAGATGGTCAGCGACTGGGGACATGGTACAGGAGATGGTCAGCGACTGGGGACATGGTACAGGAGATGGTCAGCGACTGGGGACATGGTACAGGAGATGGTCAGCGACTGGGGACATGGTACAGGAGATGGTCAGAGACTGGGGACATGGTACAGGAGATGGTCAGAGACTGCAGACATGATACAAGAGATCAATGCAGCCTCACCAGTGCCCGTCAGATGCAGGCAGCCAGCGTCCCCAGTAGTGCAGCCAGTGAAGGGAGAGGAGAGCTGCCGCCGCTTGTTTGATTACAGCGCCGGGAACATCACAGCTTTCATTTCAATAGCTGTGTGTTCCCCGCTGCGCGCCTTCACATACAGCCCCTCCCCCTTGTCCGGGCACTTTGATAGACAGATCACCCTTCCATTGGGACGGGTGATCTGTCTATCAAAGTGCCCGGACAAGGGGGAGGGGCTGTATGTGACGGCGCGCAGCGGGGAACACACAGCTATTGAAATGAAAGCTGTGATGTTCCCGGCGCTGTAATCAAACAGGCGGCGGCTCTCCTCTCTTCTACGATATATAGGAAGCCCCCCTCAGGCTGAACCAGGGGCATTCAGTATCGGCGGCATTCGGTATATCCCCATTGGGCTGAAAGACAATTTGTTTCAATGCAATTTGAACATTTGAACACTTAAGCGCTGCACATTATTTAAATTTAAATAAGTTTAACATCACAAAGCTACAGTGTATACGTCTACTTACAGCAGTGGGTATCTCTTTACACAGTAAAGCAATTTCCGCATGCGTTAATATAAGGTTAGAGAAGGAAGAAGCTCTTTTCCTTAATGGTTTGTTTGTTTTTACTGCACCACACATGCATGATGTGAACAAGGCATATAGAAAACAATTGTTTTCTATAAATTTTTCGATGGAGTGCACAAAGTGCAGCTCAAAAGATATGGTGTGCACAGGCCCTGTCTAACAAGGGAGTAGTTTTGCTACAGCACCGCTGTATGCTTTAGTACAGTTGAAAGTAAAATGATGCACAACACAAACTATACATACATAAAGCCAAGTAACTTCATCACGTTCCAGTACATGTCTTCCACTCTTACTGGTTTCCCAAATCCATCTTTTTGGCTCAGATCTTGGAGGACAGGAAGGAGATTTGCCAAACTAATTTCAAGTTTCTGCAAAAGAAAACAGCAGTATTTGCAAATATACCTTAGTGAAGTCGGGATGGGAAGCTTTAACAATTATGTACCCCATTTTGTACTTCACAAATACAGAATCGGCTACAGAAATCTTGTGTCAAACATACAGTACAGGTAGGATGTCTGCACACAGAATGTTTAGTAACATCTCAAAACCCGTAGAGCTGCAGACAGGAACAGGATCCAGTCTCGACTCGCATCTTCCCAAAATTGCATGGCACATCTCATCTTTTGTGTGTGTGTTTACACCAATTTAAAAATGTATATAAAATGTGCTTATTTACTAATTAATTAATTTAATGGATGATAATACAACAGAAGGCACATGTAGCAGAGAGAAGTTAGTACCAAAAATAAGATTGACATTTTACAACTTTGTATGCCATCATACATATTCAAGTGTTTTTTGTCAAAATAATGATTTCTGTCTAATCATTTCACCTGGTAATTACCAAAGACTAGTTATTCCTTAATTTGAGGTTTGTAATTTGAAAAGTTAAGGCTGAACAGATTTTCACGTAGATACAGAGGATATGTGTAGCCTTCCATTAATTTTGATCTTCTTTGTTCTCAGCAGTGTACAGAAATTCTAGTTTAACTGCTTCCCGACCAGCCACCATATTAATACTGCGTCAGGTTGGCTCCCCTGCACGAAACCACGTAGCTATACGTTGGCTCGCGATAGCAGGCACGTGCCCGCCGATGCTCGTGGCCGGTGGTCATCGCGATCGTGAGCAGGAGACACAAAACAGGGACGAGTATATGTAAACACACACTTCCCTGTTCTGTTCTGAAGAGGAATGACAAACTGTGTGTTCCTATTAGCTAGGAACCATGATCCATCACTTCCTCTAGTCAGTCCCCTTCCCCTTCAGTTAAAATCACCTCCCAGGGAACAGTTAACTCCTTCACTGCCAGTGACATTTTTACAGTAATCAATGCATTTTTAATCGCACTGATCGCTGTATTAATGCCAATGGTCCCAAAATTGTCCAATGTGTCCGCCATAATATCGCAGTCATGGGAGAAAAAAAAAAAAAAAAAATCGCAGATTGCCGCCATTACTAGTTTAAAAAAAAAAAATTATATATATATATATATATATATATATATATATATATATATATATATATATATATATATACACACACACATATATATACATACACATATATACATACACATACTATAAATCTATCCCCTATTTTGTAGACGCTATAACTTTTGCGCAAACCAATCAATATACGCTTATTGCAATTTTTGTTTTACCAAAAATATGTAGAAGTATACATATCGACCTAAACTGAGGAAATTTTTTTATTATATATATTCTTGGGGATATTTATTATAGCAAAAAGTAAAAAATAATGCTTTTTTTTTTTTTTCAAAATTGTTGCTATTCTTTTGTTTATAGCACAAAAAATAAAAACAGCAGAGGCGATCAAATAGCACTAAAAGAAAGCTCTATTTGTGGGAAAAAAGACGTCAATTTTGTTTGGTCACAACATCGCACGACCAGTTAATTGTCAGTTAAAGCGAATCGCAAAAAATGCTCTGGTCAGGAAGGGGGTAAATCCTTCCGGGGCTGAAGTGGTTAAAGTTTCCCTGCAATTTGCATCTGTGCAAAAGATTCCTGCTGTAAAGACTTGTCACTGCTCCTGTCTCTTCATGTGGTGGATAAATGGTTTTGTATCTGTCCCCTTGCAGGCTTGTAAAGGCATCATTTGTAGGATTGCACTGGAGCTTCCTGTAGTGGAATAACTTTATACTGGGATGACCTACTGCCTGGATCCCCAAGGTCTTTCTACACTCATACATGCCCCTCTTAATTTCATCACTAGACGATCAAGACAGCAGGTCTCAACTCATGCCTTTGCAGTGTCCAGCTATTTATGAAGGAACTTGTCCTGACTAATGCTTGCTTCCTAACCCCCCATAAGGTCAGCCTCAACGGCAAGAACATGTGGAGTGATCAAAAAGAATGCAGGAAAGTGTAGTAACCTAAGTGGGAATTTATCTCACAATGGAAAGATCTCTTTACACTTCCTGTTGAGCCTATAGTATGGAAAGGAAAAGCTCTTACATGAAATACAATTGGCAAAAAAAAAAAATAGCAGTTTTAACCTTCTCCCAATCATGTGACTGCTGTGAGAACCAATCACAAGGATCAAAAGATATGGATGCCATACTTCTGCTGGGTCATTAAAGCCCACCTAAATTGCTGCCAGCATTAAAGTGATTCTAAAGGGATGGTTTTTTTTTTTGGTTTTTTTTTAAAGACAAAGATATTATACTTACCTGCATCCCCAATCCTCTTCTTTTTGGACCCCCTGCCGGCAGTCCTGGTACCTCCTCCCTGCCAAGTGCCCCCAATAGCAAGTCTCTTGCTATGGGGGCACTCGAGCAGGCTCGCTCCTGAGAATGGACATTGTCCATATACACACAGCGTGGCTTGGCCCCAACCCCCGTTTTCTCCTCATTGGTTCACTTGCTGCAATTGACAAGAAAAATGAGGAGGGAGAGACCTGGGAGAGCCTCTGCTCTCATGGACATCACTGGATGAAGATGGGGTTCAGGTAAGTATAAGGGGGAGCTGCACCCAGATTTTTTACTTTAATGCATAGAATGGAATAAGGTTAAAAAAAAAAAAAAAAACAATCTGCCTTTAACCCCTTAAAGTGGATCTAAAGAAGGGCAACAGCAGAAAATATAATTATCAGAGAGGACTTGGGTAGGGTTATGGGGGAGCAAGTCCTCAAAAGCATGCCAGTGTCCAATTCAGCTGAAGGTACATATCTGTTACCCAAGGTGTATGAGTATGTTGCCTGTGTCCTGTGGTGTACAATTAAAGTGGCTGTAAAGTCTAAAGGTTTACCTTCATGCATTCTTTGCATGAAGGTAAAATCCTTCTGCACCCCCCCCCACAGCCCCCAAATACTCATCTGAGCTCCCTCTTGAGCCAGCGATGTGGGACTCCCTCTCTATTGGCTCCCACTGCTGTCAATCACAGCCAGTGAGCCAATGAAGAGAGGAGGGCTTATGGACACAGAGCTGGGCGCAGGAGTGAGCACACACCAGTGCCCCCAAAGCAAGTGGCTTGCTATTGAGGACACTGGTCAAGGGGGAGAAGCTAGAAGCCAGTCTTCACCTCCAACAAAATCTAAATTGTGTGTCCTTTAGGAAATGAAACATGAGGTTTTGTTTAAGGTAACTTACAGTTTCTTTAAAGAAACAAACTGAAGTCTTTGCGCTCTTGACTCAAAGCGAGGCTTGCAACGCACGCTGCCAGAGCCATTTTGTCATACCCGGAAGTTGCTGTTATTGAACAGCGTATCTCACTGGAGCCACGTCTTAACATGGGGGTCCTTCTTAGTGTATATATAAGGCAGTATATACAGTGGTACAGTACCCCAGATGACGTCTTAAGAGGACGAAATGCGTCGGGATGGACTACTGATACCACTGGCACTGCCGACATTTTATTTACAAGCACTTTTTATAGCGTCAGAAATGTGAGTGTTTTTACCCCCAATAAATATATTGTGAGTTTTATACAGTATCACGCTATGTGCTCTCATATATCCTTCACATATACCATTGATGCCTGATTGGACCTATCCTTAAACACACCACTGAAAGCACCTGGGTCACCAGGTATTGTGTCCTCTGCGGTGGCTGTTACCAAGGATCCCCACTTTACAAGCTAGATTGACCCAGTGGGTATATGCCCATCTGTGTCCAATCTCTCTGGGAAGCCTTTACTAGAAGCGGTGGCGGATCCTCTATCAACTCCTTCACAATTTTCACTTTTAATTTAATTTTATTTATTTTTGGTGTCACCACTATATGGACTGAGTTAATATAACGAAGACCAATACTCATGCTTATTTCACTATATGTACTCTATATATGGTATCACTTTTTCCACATGTTGTGTTCACTGATTTTGCTCACTGGTTGTGATTACCAGCAGAATTACATCAAATGGTCCTATGGACCATCTAAATGCCTATTAGCGCTGCAATTCTCTATATTTGAAGTCTTTGATTGTTGCAGTCAGAAAGGTATTGCCAAAACTATTTCATATAGGAGAGTCAAGTCATTTATTAGTCTTTTATACATACCTGTTGATTTATGACTCTGAGTAAGTAGTTAAGGAGTTCAAAGCATTTTATTAATCTTTCTTGGTCAACTTTCACTTTAATCTCTTCTGTAGCTTTTAACATCTGACAAAAACAGAAATTAAGGTTTACCCAAAATTATTCTACTAATATCATATATAATTTGATCAACTTGCAGCATGAAAATAAAAAAGACATTGAATACTGTAATGTCGCCTGCACTGGACTACGAAAAATCAGTGACATTCTACAAATTTTACCCGACTACTCATTTACAATGTTTATCTTGCTTGTAGTATGTCACCACCTCACAGCTAAGAATGTGTTGTGATCCAGCTCAGGAAATCCTCTCTGCATTCCAGGCAGAAACCTGTCAGCTAAGCAGACTGCAGTGCTTTTAGTGGGCACGTAAACACCGATATTGACACAAAAGGGAATGTCCCCAAACAGCACAAGACATCACTGTGCCGCCTCTGTGGCTTTTTCTTTTTTTATGTCGAACAAAGATTTTGTATTGAAAAATTGCAGCACAACCACTAGCCAAGTATCTTGCAGTTGGTGTGGTCCCATTGAATTTAATAGTTGAGTTTAACAGGTGGTGCTGTCTATCAAACTTGGCATGCTGCGGCCACAGAGCAAAGCATTGCTGCTGCAACGTGTGTACAGCTCCCTCTGGCTGCATGGTTTATTTTAGTTGGGCAGTCAAACCATAGCTTAACTGCCCTTAATCTGCAGCGCTAAATGATTAGGATACCCAACCAGGACCAGCAGGGATGCCAATCAATGCTCAATAGGGATGGTACTCGGTGCCCATCAGTTATGCCTGCCAGTGCCTCCTAACAGTCGTGAGTGCCCATCAGTTAGGCCTGCCAGTGCCTCCTGACCAGTGCCGCCTATGGATGCCCATAAGTGCCCAGTGCTGCGTATAAGTGCCGCCTCAGTGCCCATCAGTGGAGAAAAAAATAAATAAAACTTATTTACAAAGTTTTGTAAGAAAAAATGTTTTCTACATTTTCGGTCTTTTTATTTGCAAAAAATAAAAAAACCCTAGGAGGTGATCAAATACCACCAAATGAAAGCCCTATTTGTGGGGGGGAAAAAATGCTAAACATTTTGTTTGGGTACAGTGTTGCATGGCCGCGCAAATGTAATTCAAAATGCAACAGCGCTGTACTGAAGTGGTTAAAGACATTTATTATATTATCCATACATTGAAAGCGTGGAAATGTCAGTGTTGAGATGAAAGACTTTTCTGAGACCAAAACGCAATGCCAGTCCATCTGTCATGTCATTATAACGCACCCTCTGCAGATTGTCCGCATTTCATGCCAACACGGTTTTACTATTGCTGTGCACAAAAACAATGTATACTAAATGTGGTAAATAGCAAGCCACAGATTCAGATGCAGTAAACAAGAATTTTGACTCAATAATTAAATTAAATAATGCCAAATGTATATTTCTGTACTCTATAATGCAGGCCTATCAGCTAGATATAAGAAGAAAAACTCGTCCTTCTACATGTTGTTATAAAATGCAAATTGCCCAGTTAGCCTGGACTGACTTACCTCTGTAACCTGTGTCAAACTTTCTTTAATCAGATCCTGCCACTCACTCTGAGACAAGGACTGTGTTTGAGCAAGGTTCAGCAGAGATTTCATAAGAAGAGTGCATGCTTGTGCCTGAAAAAAAATGAATAAATGTTTCTCAATATTAATTATCCCCAATCGAAACAACCATACAACCAGTGAAATAAAACCATTCATTCGAACAGGAAAAAAAAAAAAAAAAATACAATTGTGTTTAATTCTTGTGCCATATTAAAACTGAGAAAACAAGGGATCTGATACACAGCTCAGTACTTGAATTCCATTTGTGCCGATTCCTACTCATACAGAGTTAATAAAGGCTCTTGTGGCTTACTGACCACTAGAAGCAATATACCAGACTAGGTTCATTAGTGTGTGTACTCTGTACCTAATGGCTTAGAACATTGTGGCTGTGAAATTATACCCCAGCTGGACAGCGACCATATTGAACATAGGTAAAATGAAAGAACTTATGTCAACTAAATCTTTACAATCCCACAAGCCAGGAAAACAAGCTTCAGATATAGTTCAGGTACATCTTAAACCAGATCTTTGCCCTCCTGCTAGCTTTTCAAACGAAACCACTGAACTCTACAAAATATTAGAAAATTTACATCACAGGGGCAGGCAACCTTTTAAAGGTGAGATCTACCTGAACAACATGAGACCTTTGTTGCTCCAAAGGGTTTAATGGGCAGGCAGTAAAATAAAAGGTGAAAATAAAAACGGAGAGGGAGCCTCTCAGTGTAAAATCCTTTTGGATATATTAAAATAAGATTAAAAAAAAAAACACCACTTATTGCAATCGATGTGAAAGACTGTAAAAAAAAAAAAAAAAAACAAAAAAAAAAAACACCCACTATTACATTCAAAAGATGGACACCACCTGGATCCTGATGTGTGTTCCACTCGTAGAACCGGAAGTGACGCACAGGAACAGCTGCTAAAGCATTTAGTCAAACAGTGATGTATTCAGAAGCTTCTTTTCACCTTTATTATACCTGCCCATTAAACCCTTTTAAGCAACACTGGGACTATACAGAGGAGGAGTAAGGACAAATACCAGGAAATCATCAGCAACACGTCTCCCTAAAGACCTACAAGCCTTTATGACTTCCCTAGCTGTACAGTAAGGGAGTCATCAACATCTGATGTGTGATGTACAAAAATTTGGCATGAGGTGGAAAATTCACAACAGGGGACACCCTGGAAACCAGGCACTCAAGCACTCCAGATTACACAATATATAAAAGACTTTTTGCACTATTTTCACCTTAAGAATTTTGCACTATTGTGTATTATATGTACTTATATTTACCCCTATATTGGTATTTACAGTTTGGTATGTGATTTATTAAGGTACAAGTTTTGATTTTTATATACGTTATAGCAAGCGCTGCCTAGGAACTATCTTACATTGGTTAAAATCTTCTATTTGCAATAATAGACAACAGCTGCATTCACTATTCAATATTGTTAAAAATAGGCACGGGTGTTTTTTTCTTATTTAGAAGAACCAATCCCCTGTATTATCCTCCTGCAGCAGCTGAATGGGGGAGAGGGGGAGGGAGAAAGGATGGATTAACCACTTGCCGACCATGCTATAGCCGAATGACAGCTACAGCACAGGCGGCTAGTTCTGGGAGGCTGTCATATGATGGCCTCCTACGATCATTCCCCACTGCGGGGCACCGGCAGTGCACTCTGCAAACAGTGTCCGGTGGACACTGCCGATTACAGATTGAGGTAAAGAGCCAAATCAGAAACTCTTTACCACGTAATAAACTGTGTCCAATCCCAGAAATGTCCAATTATTGGTCATTTCTTTCCTCATGCTTACAGCATGAGGAAAGGAGAGAAGAAAGCCGATAACCGAGTTCTCTAAAAAGGGACATCTACACTAATAATCAGGGTACCGATCATCAAATGTAGTCCAAGCAGTGCCGCCAATGTGTGCCCACCAGTGCCACCTATCAGTGCCCATCAATGCTGCCTCATCAATGCCGCCTATCAGCGCTCATGAGCGCAGGAGAAAAATAATGTTTCCTACATTTTATAACAGTCTTTATTCGCTTAGTTAGCAAAAACCCAGTGGTAATTAAATTTTAAAATTTTGTTTGGGTATAGAGTTGCATGACCACGCAATTGTCATTCAAAGTCCGACAGCGCTGAAAATTGGCCTGGGCAAGAAAGGGGTAAAAGTGCCCATTAGGCAAGTGGTTAAGCTGTTGCAGCAGGAAAATACAGGGGATTAGTTCCTGTAAATGCCGCCCCTGCTCCTGTCCAGGTTCTAGGGTTGGCAAGGAAGTGATGCGATCTATCCGTCACCTGCCCCTGATCGATGGTTTGCTGGAATGTAAAAAAAAATTTAAATGCTCACTGCCAAATTTGCAGTAAAACACACAGTATGCAACAAAATCTAAACTTTAAAAATCAGCAAGTCATATACAGATATATCAAATGGCAAAGAAACTGAATGAAGAGAAAAAACTACATGTTTTTAAGGGACACCAAATTATGGGTATTCCTTTTGATGCTCTTTTTTTTTTTTTTTTTTTAAATTGTATCCTACTATTGTAAGCCACTTGTCAGTTTTGCAAAAAAGTGAGAAAAAAAAAATGAGCTGATAAAAACGTACCTAATGCTGCCAGGTAATCGGTGTAAAAGATTAAAGGTACAAATTGTCAGAAATTTGGCAAACATAATCCCCGAAGCTATGTGAAAACTATTTTTTTCTGTCAGTCTGTGCATGATTGTATTGTGTCCCCTCCAAAACAGCCATTCTGATAACCTCTTATAAGAGAAGGGTGTGAGGCTTAAATGACTGGGTGTCCAGAAGACCAAACATGAGGCATTATTAGATCAAACAATGTGAGCACTCTTGATTTAGCTAGAAAGCGTTCAGTAGGGAGGAGTAAGTCATTACAGCTATTATATTTTTAATTCACCAGCGAAATAATGTGTAGGTGTAGAGCGGTGATATTAGCTTTAAGTTTAAAAGGACATACCTAGACCTGTCAAAATCTATTTCAACATTGTTTAAATTTGTATTTACACAACACTGCTCATTTGTTTAGCATATCTTAGGCAACTTTATTAAACTTACAAGTGAAGTGCTACAACAATGAAGAAAAAAAAAAAAAAAGTATCGGGCTGTATTCCATATATGCATTTTATTGCTTCACTCTAAAAGAATATGTATGGGGGTTAACCCTTCATACTTTCCTCTATGCTGCAGTATCAGTGTGATGCTGCAGCTGTCCCTTGTTGACACCAAGGCCCAAGTGAGTAGCCTTTCTGACTTTGTTGTAATATTACTAAAGCGCTTATGTGAATATAAAAAAAAAAAAAAATTGTGGTACAACTGGAAAACAAGTGAAAAATATTAAAAGATAAGTGAAAATTACTGCAATTATTGTCTTCTATACTGATATCACAAAAAGAATTTTATATATTAGTGTTAATAATGCGCTAATATCAACCTTCTAATATTGCACAGTGCTCCAACAAACTAATGATTGATATAGATATATAAAATGAAACAATAAAACACATAAAATAAGTGTCCGATAAAAACATCCACCACCATTAAAGTGGTTCCAACTACTCCCAAAGTTAATGAATATGTGTCGTAGTAAGACAGAAACCAGACACCTCTCTTGATTAATTAAAATCCAAAGTACGATACCCAGATGGTCACATCAGAGTCTCTGCTACCATTCACACGCTCTGGACTGTTTCAAGCCTCAATAATATGCCGCAATTCTCAAAAGAAAAAGGACAAAATCATTGCGCAGATAGTATAACTAAAGACAAATTGAGGGTTTGGGTAATTTCACTCACACATCCCGCAGTTAGATCACATATAAGTAAGGTCAGTTGCATACAGCTAGATTCTCCTCACTCCCCATCCAGTACACAGAGAACTGTGGGCGACATCACTGGCTCCTCCTGACAGCTTTCTGACTTTGGTAGAAAATATTTTCTGCATATCACTGGTAAGCAATGATTTTAAGGCCCTTTGCACACTGTCGGACCGTTCAGGTCCGCCTGTCAGTTTTGTCGGCGGACCTGAACGGGCACTCCATGCTAGTCTGTGACATGTCCGCTGACATCCGACCTGGTCCGATCCACTAAAATCAGACGGATGCCCCTACGTTCGCATGCGTCCCTGGTGGATCGGATGAGATCTGATGAAAACGGACATGTTGTCCGTTTTCGTCCGATCTCTCCTTAGTAACCAGTGGCGCTCGACAAGCCCCTCCCCGTTCAGTGAGCAGAGAGGGACCGGTCATTTGCCGGCTCGGCGGAGATCAACGGAGGGAGCTCCCGCTGAGCTGGCGGACAGAGGCGGACTCCGAGGCAGCGGATCCGCCTCGTGAGGATGAAGCCTAATTGTTGCCTGGAATTACTTTGTTAAATGTTTTGATGTACACATTACATTTACACTCGGTGGAATAGGAAAAATAATTTAGCTGTTAGTCGCCATGAACATTAAGTTTACACTACAATTCAGTTTCAACTCACGCCGTAATATAGCTATAACATTTTCAGCTTGTCATGCTATATTATTATACAGGATTTATAAAGTGTCAACAGTTAATGAAGGCAGACATTACAGTTACATTACAATTTGGTACAAGAAGAATCAGGGCCCTGCTCATTAAAGCTTACAATCTAGGAATCTACTCTAAGTGTAACACCGGGTTATGAAGAACACATTTGTGGTTTGGCAGTGGCTTTTTGGGACATGGCAGGTCACTTTCTCTACAGTGTGAACATGGGAGATGTACTCAGATTGCGTCTTAGAATTTCATCAGCCTGATTATTAACAGTTATTAACTAATAGCACTCCACATTCTGAGGATTGAAGGACAGCTGTAGAAAGCTATAAAACAAAAAGGCATAGGGCCTCCAGCAGCTTATCGGCAAATATGTACGCTTTATTGCCCAAGAGGGAAGAAAAAAATCACTACTGCAGTTAAATTTTTGCCAAGACTGACACTGATCAGGAATGAACTGCAGCTACCCTGATATCAAATAAAGCATCCATCAGCATACACAAATTGATGTTGAGATACATCACCTTATTCTGTGCTACATCATATACTATAGATCTTATAGTATATGATATGCATTACTCTGCAACTGACAACACAATAAGGGAAAATTAATGGGATCAGTAGCCATTTGTACCAAGAATAAGGACGAGGACCATTTCTCCAGCAAAGGCAAGGCAAATTTTATATTATATATATATATATATATATATATATATATATATATATATATATATATATATATACACATACATACACATTTGTTATACTACATTTTCAGTCTTACTAATGATTTTAGAAAACTGTAATCACTTAAAAAGGAAAAATTACAAAAAAGAAAAAAATAATACTCTCTCACCTGTTGATGTTGCCGAGCTCCATCCTTAACTGACTTCATTACGATACCCAACAGAGGCTTGCATATAAACTTTAAATAAAAGGAAAAAAAACACAGATGTCTGAGTGTATCAAATTATTTAAATATCATGAAATCTACTTCAAGAGAGCAAAAAGATAATTTATAAAAACATACCAGCAAATAAGGCAAGTTTAAGGTTTGCTATAGCCATTGTTCACTGCTTAAAATGTAAATATCTTGTTTATATATAAAGCTACAGATTCATTTTGTAAATAGGACATGGCGATTCTTGACACTAGGCTTGGGTAGATTGGACAAGGCATTGGCAGGGTGGTGGAGTCAGCACAGCTTTCCTTTATAAGGCATCATTATCAACTTCTCTTTGGAAGAGGAGACTATTACTAGACCCAACAATTGCCTACCAACAGGATCTACAAGCTACACAATGAGAGGACAGGACAGAATACTATAAGAGGACAGGACAGAATACTATAAGAGGACAGGACAGAATACTATAAGAGGACAGGTGGTCAGTAGGTCAATAAAGACAACTAGTAGTGGACAGCGTAATGTCTGCCTAATTTAATGTATTTGCAGGTTTGACTCCTTTTACTGCACACAAATAAAACTATTAAATAATTGTGTTCTAATCCTTTAAAGCGGTTGTATACCCGCTGGGTTTTTTTTCCCTACACCTGCAAGGGAAAAGGCATAATGAGCTAGTATGCACCACATACTAGCTCATTATGAGATACTTACCTTAGAACGAGGCATCTCATCCTGTCCACGCCGAGGGAGCTGACGTTTCCCCCTCAGCGTGTCTTCCGGGTATCGCGGCTCCGGCGCTGTGAGTGGCCGGAGCCACGATGTCGTCACTCCCGCGCTCTGGAGTTTGCCGGGCTGTCAGCCGAGAATCCCCTGTGCGCATGCACCGCTGCAGTCAGCAGCTCATTGCGAGGGGAATATCTCCTAAACCGTATAGGTTTAGGAGATTTTTTTTTTTAACCTACAGGTAAGCCTTATGCTTACCTGTAGGTAAAAGTTAAAAAAAAAAAGGTATACAACCGCTTTAATAATAAATAATGAGGGTGACCAAATCCAAATGTAAATTTATGTAGAGATTGCCCAGAAAACTAAAAATTCCCTGACTGGCTTTTTTGCTGAGCTAGAACACCTGATTATCAATCAGTGTTTTAACACGCAGACATACACTCAACATTGAACTGTCTGTTTCTCGTGGATGCATAAACCACCAGATAATAAATGCAGCTGGTACGTGAAGACTTAATCAGGTTAGCATCAAAGAATGAATATTATTTTGCAATATATATTTAACCTGGGTACCCAGTTTCTAAATGTTCTGAAATACTTTTTATGCTGCTCTGTTATCCGACAATCAATGGTATTACTTACAGGAAACCGATTGAAAAGATCCAAAAACATTGCTGCAGTTAGAGGACTGTTTCTCTTGGTCATAAATCCTTTCAATGATTCTTGGTAGAGTTCCGTGACTCGCTGAAGATCCAAACAGCCCATACAAACCACCTACGAAAACAGCACAAGAATTAAGGTGAACCTGTCGCTACAGAAAAGAAAAAAAATAGGGCAACAGAATGTAAAAAATGATTTAACCACTTGACCTCCAAAAGATTTACCCCCCTTCATGACCAGGCCATTTTTTGCATTGCATTACTTTAACTGGCAATCGCGCAGTCGTGCAACACTGAACCCAAATATTTTTTTGCCAAAAAACAGAGCTTTGTTTTGGTGATATTTGATCGTCACTGCTTTTTTTTAGATTTTTTGTGCTACAAACAAAAAAAGAACAATAATTTTGAAGAGAAAAAAAAAAAATTTTTTACTTTGATATAAAACATCCAATCAAAAACATAAATAAATAAAGGTTCTTCATAAATTTAGGCCAGTATGTAGCAGTATTTATTCTGCTACATATTTTTGTTTAAAAAAAAAATCCCAAGCAGCGTATATGGATTAGTTTGCACAATAGTTATAGCATCTACAAACTATGGGATATATTTTGGAGTTCAGAGTTATTATTTACACTAGCAATGGCGGCGATCAGCGACTTATAGATTGGACTGTGATATTGTGGCAGAAAATTGGACAGTGACACTAATACAGTGATCAGTGCTAAAAAATATGCAGTCACTGTAATGATACTGACTGGGAAGGGGTTCTACGTCTAGGGCGATCAAAGGGTTAACCGTTTGTGTAAAACATGTGCTGCTTTTACTAAGAGAAGTAATGGATTTAATTCCCTGCTTTGCAGGGACACAAAATCCATCACTTCCCCCATCAGAATGTATCTATGCCTTGTTTACATAGATATTCTATTGCGATTCTCTGCCCATCTAGGATGTGCAGTCAGGGCCTCACCTGCCATGAACATAAAAATCCTATCATTTATGGTTCCGGAGATACAGGGCTCCTGGCGCAGCCTGTCAGAAGCTACATACAGAGCAGCCAGTTTAAATACTGGCACAATCTGTTTGCAGCACACAGAGGATGAACTCACAGTGCCTCTCCTCACTTCTTGTCAGAGGCACTGTGCTCAATGGACAGCCTGGAGTTTGGACCAATGGTAAAGTACCATTGGACCAAGCTGTCCAATAAAAATGCTGCAGTAGAGGCATGCCTCTCACTGCAGTGTCATATTAGGGAGCATGTGCCACGCCTCTCACTGCAGTGTCATATTAGGGAGCATGTGTCTACATGCTCCCTTCAAGCCCAGCCCTCTTAACTGGAAGGAAAAAACATGGGTTTATGGGTATAAGATTTACCCATAATCCCATGTTTTTCTCACACCGTTAAGAGGGAGAATGAGAATCTGCTGCTGCTGAAAAGGTACAAGCTAAATCATATTATGCTATATGTTATAACAGCCCTCAAAAATTCCACTCACCTGCTCGCATTTTGCAAGTGGATTTTGAGGGCTGGAGAGCTATGGCTGCCTGGGAGCAGGGGGGGGCGAGCACCGCCGGCAGGCGGGTTGCATGGGAGCCGTTCTCCCAGTGATCGGAGGGGAAGAGAGGTGAGCCGCCACCCGGATGATCAGAGCGCCGGGAGCATAACAGCTTTCAATAGCTGTGCGTTCCCCGCCGCCACATACAGCCCCTCCCCTTTGTCAGGGGCACTTTGATAAACAGATCACCTGTCTAATCCTGGGATGGGTGATCTGTCTACTAAAGTTCCCCGGATAAGGGGGAGGGGCTGTATTTGACGGCGCTTGGTGAGGAACACACAGCTATTGAAATGAACGTCATTATGTTCCCGGCACTCTGACCATCCGGGCGGCGGTTCTCCTCTCTTCCCCTGCACAGGTAGGCTGCATTGGGGACACAGGCTGCACTGGCAGGCGCAGGCTGCAAGGTGGACGCAGACTGTATTGGTGGACTCGGAAAAAGTTATTTATTTTTATACCTTAATTCTGCATAAAACATTTAAGTGTAATTTCATGAGATAATTTATGAGGGCGTGTTTAGAGGCATAATTAGGGGCAGGGCGGGGTTGGGCAGGGCAACTGGTGGCAAGTAACCCTTGAGGACTGGCTAGTATCTCGGGACTTGAATTTTTAAGCCCTGTGTTTTAAGATAATTATCTATTTACTGTGAAATTTCTGCTTTGAAATTATAACTTCAAACTTCAGTAATTTGTCCATTAAGCCACCTGCTTGAGTAGTTTTTAATATAGTAATTTACCTTATAAACTATATATATATAAATTTGTATATTACTTATGGTAATTAACCCCTTGCCACCCAGGTCAATTCGGACACTTCTCTCCTACATGTAAAAATAATTTTTTTGCTAGAAAATTACTCAGAACCCCAAAAACATTATATATATTGTTTTAACAGACACCCTAGGTTATAAAATGGTGGTCACTGCAACTTTTTATGTTACACGGCATGTGCACAGCAATTTTTTAAAGTTTTTTTTGGAAAGAAACTGCTTCATGAAAAAAAAAAAAAAAAGACGACAAACAAACAAAAACATTAAAAGTTAGCCCAATTTTTTTGTATACTATGAAATGTGTTACGCCGAGTAAATAGATACCCAACATGTCATGCTTTAAAATGGCGCACACTTGTGGAATGGCTCCAAACTTCAGTACTTAAAAATCACCATAGGCGACGCTTTATTTTTTTTACAAGTTTCATGTTTAGAGATGGAGGAGATCTAGTGCTAGAATTATTGTTCTCGCTCTAACATTCACGTCGAATGTAACCTGTGTGTGTATCTGGGCTCTGATACTAGCCAGCGCCTCACCAGCCTATATATATATATATCACATATATACACACACACACACACACACACACACACACACATACATATATATATATATATATAGATATATATCTATCTATATATAAACACACACACACTGCATAGAACAGCCACCCTTTGGCAGTATATCTGTGGCGGTCGACAAGTGGTTAAAGTAGCTATAATTGCTGTGTAGAAAGCCCAGTTGTGCCCATTGAATGTTTAACACCAGCTGGCATTGCACAGAACAAAAACCTTCAATCCTCCTGGTACCAACTCTTACCTACCTGGTGACTGTGGACACCAATCTTCACTCTTACTGAGATAAGGCTATAGATCTGCTCTTTGCTATACTACAGAGCACCCCAGATCCTCCTCTTCCCAGGTCATCAGACAGCGATATTGGCTCCTCCTCTTCTTCGTGTGACCCCATAGAAAACGGCTTGCTATGGGAGCACACAGTGACTGTGCACTCCCAAGCGGTGTGTGTCTATGAAGCCGCACTCTATAGACACACAACAGGGCTTAAGCCCTGCCCTCCCCACTTCCGCCTCACGCTTTTGTTTGACAGCAGCCAATGGCTCCTGCTGCTGTTTGAGTCACTGTGTGAGGAGAAGAGGTGCAGTCGTGCACAGTGCTGGATCTCTTTTTCCCCTCACAAAGTCAAGGGGGAGGACAGAGCAATATAAAAACTCTCTCACCTTAATGCAAGGCATGCATTAAGTTAAAAAATGGTTTTATCTATCACTTTAAGCTAAAGGATATACTATCAAAATGAATACTTCAATTCTCACATTTACTCTTTACATACTTTTGAAGATGGGCCTTTCCTTTTACTCTTCTCATCATTCTCCACTGTCTGGTCAGTCCATTTCAATACTTTAAACAGGTAAAGTGATGCACTGAAAGGTCAAAAAGTACAAACAATAAAATGGACTACAGCAGACTACACAGATATCAACACAAAAGAGCACCAAAAAGGATCTAGCACATTGGTTTTCAGAATTAGTTGGCAAGCGTTTAATTCAAAGGAAGCTGTAATTTGGGTCTGTTTTAATCTCAAATTTACAAGTTTTGACCTCTTGATGATCACCAAAGTCATATATGTGTGGTTACAAGAAGGGTCGGTCGTAACGCCCACCTGCAATACATAGCATCTGTGGTTTCTGTACTGAGAGTGCACTCACTGCACATTCCCAGCACAATGCAGAGCTGTCAAAGAAGCTCACAGTCTCTCTCAGCTTACAAGTCCTTACATGGCTGCATTAGTAATCTTTTTTGCACACCTTTTTCCTTTATTTTAAAGTGGTTGTAAAATGAGTGATCCCAATTCCTGCCAGCCCCTCTGTAATAATAATAATAATATATACTACACAGTGTGTATTTTTTGAAAATTCAACAGGTAAATACCTTTTTTCACAATCACTGATGTGCGGTCATGTGACCACCTGCTGCTCTTTCCCCAATCTAAGGACTACAGTGGAAGGGGCTGAGATTTCCCTTTGACGTCAGCCAGAGCGATCACATAACCGCACATCGGCAAAGAAAAAAAAAAAAAAAGGTATTTCGCTGCCAAATTTTCCAAAAACATACACACACACACACACACACACACACACACACACACACACACACACACACACAGTAGTATATCTTATTACAGGGGGGCTGGCAGTAATTGGGGATTACTAACTCTACTGCTGCATGGAATAGTGGCAGGAGGGGAGGGGCAGGTTTTTTATCAGCTCAATACTAGGAAGCGACAGGGAGAGAGAGAGCAGCGGGATGATGGAGGCACGCAAACTGATCACAGTATCATGGATCCACAGCCATGATTACTGTGGTCAGCATACTAAGGGTGACATAGAACAGGCAGGATCAACCATATTACAACATAGAATGGAACAGGTGACACCACACAAGCACTATGCTGTTTAAGATGCTTTAACCACTAGCCAACCAGCCGCCGAAGTTATACTGCAGCGGGTTGGCTCTGCAAATGGCCGTAGCTGTACGTTGCTCTTTTAAGAAGTGACAGCAGGTGCGGGCTCCTGGGGCGAGTCCCCTTGAGCCGATAAGCGTGCCCAATGATCGCCGGGCAAACGTGATCGCTCGTGACAGAGCGAGAACCGGGATCTGTGTGTGTAAACACACAAATCTCGGTTCTCTCAGGGGAGAGGAGACAGATCTTGTGTTCATACTAAGTATTAACACGATTCCTCTCCTCCCCTAGTCAGTCCCATCCCCCTACAGTTAGAACACACCCAGGGAACACAGTTAACCCCATCCCTGCCAATGTCATTTATACAGTAATCAATGGCTATTTTTGGCTCTGATCGCTGTATAAATGTCAATGGTCCCAAAATAGTGTCAAAAGTGTCCGATCTGACCGCCGCAATCCCGAGGTTTGCGGGGAAAAAATGTTTTTTGTTTTTTAAAAAAACAGGATATTTATTATAGGAAAAACTACAAAATATTGTGCTTTTTTCAAAATGTACACTCTTTTTTTGTTTATAGCGCAAAAAATAAAAAACGCAGAGGTTATCAAATACCACCAAAAGAAAGATCTATTTGTGGAAAAAAAAAAAAAAGGACATCAATTGTGTTTGGGTACAGCATCGCACAACCGTGCAATTGTCAGTTAAATCGGCGCAGTGCCGAATCGCAAAAAATGGCCTGGTCAGGAAGGGGGCAAATCCTTCCAGGGCTGCAGTGGTTAAAAAGGAACAGGATTTTTTTTAAAAAAAAGTTACAACCTCTTTAATCTGGTGATCCTGCCATTAACACACTTCTTATCCTAAGGTGCCAACCATACTGAGCAGCATTATTATCCTAGGATAGGAAGGGTTTGAGAAATAGAACACCTCCCTCTCTTCTCCATAAAAGACAGAAGTGTTTTGTATAGAGGTGCACCGAAATTTCGGCCGCCGAAAATTATTGGCTGAAAACAGTGTTTTTTCATTCGGCCGAATGAAAAAAAAAAAAACAGCCAATACCGAAAGGGGGCGTGGTCCGCCCTGGGTCCCGTACATTCCGGGAGTGTCATCCTGGCCAGTCCTCCACTCCCTCCTCCTCCCTGCGATCTCCGTGTTTCACGGAGCTGAATTGCCTGGCCGCAGTAACAATGTTCCAATGTGATAGACGGCACACTGATCCAATGGTGGAACATTGAATCAGCGAGATGCGATTACAGGAGGTGGGACATTGTTACTGCGGCCCGGTCAATTCAAATCCAGCTCCATGACACACAGGGAGATCCCTGCTGATGAGGGCACAGGCAGGCTGCATACGACGGGCACTGGCGAGGCTGCATCCGACGGGCACTGGCATGCTTGCTGGGCACTGGCGAGGCTGCATCTGACGGGCACTGGCATGCTTGCTGGGCACTGGTGAGGCTGCATCCGACGGGCACTGGCATGCTTGCTGGGAACTGGCGAGGTTGCATACGACGGGCACTGGCATGCTTGCTGGGCACTGGCGAGGCTGCATGCTTGCTGGGCACTGGCGAGGCTGCTGGGCACTGGCGAGGCTGCATGCTTGCTGGGCACTGGCGAGGCTGCTGGGCACTGGCGAGGCTGCATGCTTGCTGGGCACTGGCGAGGCTGCTGGGCACTGGCGAGGCTGCATATGAGTGAGGCTGCTGGGCACTGGTGAGGCTGCGTTGATCTCTTGCATCATGTCTGCTAGAGGTGCACTGAATGGAAATTTTGCTAATACTATTAGCAGTGTGTAAGTTTAAGTAAGAGTTTGCAGACATGATACAAGAGATGGTTAGAGACTGCAGACTGCAGTTTTCTTGACCTTTCTTGCACTAAAGGTGGCAATAATGGCTAACAATAAATTCATATTTAATCTGATGATATTAATTAAAAAGTTGAATAAAATTATATATAAAAATATAAATATTTTTTAAAAACTGTCATTTTTCGGCCTAGTGCATCCTTCATTTTCGGTACCAAAAGTTCCATTCGGTGCACCCCTAGTTTTGTAGTCCAGAGATAGCAGGGAACAATGCTAAAATGCTTATTATATCTCATTTGACAAGTACTAAAAAACATTTATACAATACCAGAAAATAGCAACGCTCCCTTATTTAAATTCATGCAAACCAAGCCCTTTTGAAAGTGTTCTTACAAGCAACAATTACATATGCTTCTATTTAACTATTTACCTTTCATCTGTATTTTGTCCACTGCCACAAAATATTAAAGTCACTCTCCTCTAAGTACAGTGCACATACAAGCCCCGCTGCCGTAACAAAATTAAGTTGCATCCAGTGTCCAGCTATACATGTCCTCATTACTCCCTGGTTACAAACCCACCAAGCCTCGTTTTGAATACCGCTTTTCACTCACACTGTACTGTGAGGGGAGAGTAACTGACATTTTATGACAGTGGACAAAATCCACATGAAAGTAAAAAGAAAAAGTAGAAAAAAAAAAAAAAAAAACAAAGTTATTGTGTAAGAGGAACTTGAGTGAACAAATCAGAAAAAAAAAAAAAAAATGTCATAAATGTTGGCAAGGGCAGGAGGCTGAGCGAAACTTCTTGTTCAAAAGCCCATTCACACTAGAATGCAGTGCAGGAAAACCAGGTTCCTGTGCGGCTTCCCACACCACATTCCAGTTGCACTGCCCTTGCGATCTGCTGCAGGGGTTAATGCAAAGTTAACGACACCCCAAATGCAGGTCACAAATGCAGTGCGTTTTCCCACACACCAGATCACATGGTAAAAAAGTGCCGCGGGATGCAGTTGCCGTGCATTTTCAAAAAGTAGTGCATGCACTACTTTTGGTGCAGGGTAATTTCAGCCCATTCAAAATGAATAGGGCTAAAGTCATACTACACAGAGCTGCATGTGAATCGCACAGGAACCCCACAGCTCTCTTTTGCAATTCACATACAGTTGCTAGTGTGAATAAGCCCCAAGATGAAGTTTCGCTTTAAAGGAGATAAGGAAGTACTGCTATTCTTTGGTGTTGTATCTGTGCTCAAATCTGAAATCTGTCATTGTGCGCAAAGTAACACGATTACAGTGGCAGCTCCTGAGATGGACCTGAAATCTTGTAAGCTGAAGTTATCAGTTTGCAAGAATTCAGGTTGGATGAACACCTATTTTTTTATTTTTTGCTCTTGTCAAACAGGTATAATAAAATGCTTTCAACACTATTATTTTAACAGACCAAATGCAAGAAATTCATTACATACACTTTACAGTTCTGTAAATAGGATTTTTTTTTTTTTTTTTAATCCCTGAACATAGAAAAAAAAAAAAAAAGATATAGTATATACTCGAGAATAAGCCGAGTTTTTCAGCACATTTTTTTGTGCTGAAAGTGCCCCCCTCGGCTTATACTCGAGTCAGTGCCGTCTGCCTACCTGATCAGCGTGTCATGCAGTCAGACGGCGGCCATTCCTCGTCCTCGTCTGTGATAGGGGAACACTCAGTTTCCCAGCAGTGAGTCAGTGTTCAGCCTATCACGGACGTCCTCTCATCCTCATCCCAGGGACAAGGATGAGAGGATGTCCGTGATAGGCTGAACACTGACTGCTGGGAAACTGTTCCGCCTATCACAGGCGAGGACAAGGAGGCGGCGCGGCTTTCATACACTGGAATGGCCGCCGTCTGACTGCATGACACGCTGATCAGGTATGCAGATCGGCACAGGAAGGCTGCAATGGATGGACACAGAGGTTGCAGATCGGCACAGGAAGGCTGCAATGGACACAGGGAGGTATACAGCTGCAGATGGGCATTGTTGACCCTCTTTTTCACTTACAGTAGCTGCTGCATTTCTCACCCTCGGCTTATACTCGAGTCAATAAGTTTTCCCAGTTTTTTGTGGTAAATTAGGTGCCTCGGCTTATATTGGGGGCGGCTTATACTTTAGTATATACGGTAAATATTACAACTATATCAGATTTCCTTTAACACCAGTACATTTTAAAAACATACTAACCTGCAACCCTCAGCCGGAAAATAAAGTAAAAATTTTAACAGGTCAATGCTTATGTTAGAGGCAGGATCTGTAACACTCCTGAACACATTTAAATAATGTGTTGCAAGACTGAGGGGGTACTTTGCACCAACAATGGAAAAGGTTATCATTTTGCTTTTGAATTCCATTTAAATTAACAGTACTAGAATTTGTGCAAATATACTAGCTCTGCCCAGCAGATTGCAAAAAAATAAATAAAAAATATCATTGCCTGCCTGAGAGATCACTGAAGACCATACCCAAGCATATTTTACTCACCTGAAACAGTACAGAGCCACAGAGGAGTCACTTTGTTTGGAAGCTCTCTTCACTAGTCTCTCCATCATATCATGAAGATCATCTTTTAGCTCCGACACATCTTTGCAGTAATGCTTGCTTTTGCATAAATCATTCCTTTAAAAAGGTGGTAAACACAAGATGACATTATCATTCTCTAAAGTAGACAGAAGGCAATAACATAAAAGCTATGCAGATATAATCACTGGACCAA
Organism: Aquarana catesbeiana; assembly: GCF_042186555.1. Taxonomy (NCBI): domain Eukaryota; kingdom Metazoa; phylum Chordata; class Amphibia; order Anura; family Ranidae; genus Aquarana; species Aquarana catesbeiana. The sequence goes on along the minus strand of NC_133325.1, from coordinate 359,060,860 downwards.
ACAACAACTTGAACAGCACTAACAGCATCAGAAACTCCTTCAAAATACAATCGGGTACTTTAAATAAATATATATAATTTTTTTTTTTTTTTTTATCGGCACATGTGCATAAGCCAGTCAGTGACTCACTAAATGGTAAAAGTAAGAAAACCAATGACAGCCCTGCAAAATCCAGGGAAGTAGATTCAACCCACCTACAAGGGTTAAGACTAGGGTTGTGCCGATACCGAGTATTTGCACAAGTATCGGTACTCCTGCAAATGCACAGATACCGGAAACCGATACTTTCAGGCTCGGTTCCTTGAGCTGTCAGTGGGTCTCCCCAGTGTTAAAAGAAGTCCGGTAATTGGAGCTGTCAACAAAAAAAAAACAAAAAACAAAAAAAAAAAAAAAGCAGCCGTCAATGTTTATTAACAACATTGCTCAGACCTGAAACACTAAAATAAAAAATTTTTTTTGTACACTACTGTTTCTTCATCTGCAGATCAAAGGGATGAACAAATGTTCCTCTGTTTAACCCCTTTAATAACCCTTAATTTACTCTAATCAGCCTTAATTAACTCCCTATTCTCCTCCATTTAATTATTTTCCTGCTTTTTTTCTTTTGTTCACGTCTATTTTATAAATGATAAACAATTAAAAATTTTTTTTTTGTTTGCTTTATTAGTGAATATTTTTACACATATATAATAAAGTATCGGTACTTGTGCTCATTGTAAAAAAAATGGTATCAGTGCATCCCTAGTTAAGGCTGACAGTCCACTGACTGGAATGGTACCAGCTGATTGGAGAAAAGCCAATGTATCACCAATATTTAAAAAGAGCCCAAAATACATCCCTGGGAATTACAGACCAGTTAGCCTAACATCAATAATATGCAAGCTCTTGGAGGGGATGATAAGGGACTATATACAAGATTTTAGTAGTGAAAACAGTATTATTAGCAGTAATCAGCATAGTTTCATGAAGAATCGTTTTTGCCAAACCAACCTATTACCTTCTATGAGGAGGTGAGTTGCCATCTAGATAAAGGAAGGCCCGTAGACATGGTGTATCTGGATTTTGCAAAAGCATTTGATACAATTCCCCATAAATGTTTACTGTACAAAATAAGATTTGTCGGCATGGACCATAGGGTGAGTACATGGATTGAAAACTGAACTGAACATGGGTGAGTTCAGAAGGTGGTGATAAATGGGGAGTACTCTGAATGGTCAGAGGTGGGTAGTGGGGTCCCCCAGGGTGGACTTGAAGTCCACCCCCCCACAGTGAGAATCAATCCCTAGGACACACTTAAACCCCTTCATCACCCCCCTAGTGGTTAACCCCCTTCACTGCAGTGTCATTTACACAGTAATCAATGCATTTTTATAGCACTGATCGCTGTATAAATGACAATGGTCCCAAAATAGCGTCAAATATGTCCGATGTGTCTGCCATAATGTCGCAGTCCCGATAAAAAAAAAAAAAAAACGCAAATCGCAGTCATTACTAATTAAAAAAATAAAAATGCCATAAAACTATCCCCTATTTTGTAGACGCTATAACTGTTGCGCAAACCAATCAATATATGCTTATTGCGATTTTTTTTACCAAACATATGTAGAAGAATACATACCAGCCTAAACTGAGGAAAAAAAATTTTTTTATATATTTTTGGGGGATATTTATTATAGCAAAAAGTAAAAAAATAATGCGTTTTTTCAAAATTGTCGTTCTTTTTTTTGTTTTTAGCGCAAAAATTAAAAAATGCAGAGGTGATCAAATACCACCAAAAGAAAGCTCTATTTGTGGGAAAAAGAGGAAGGCAATTTTGTTTGGGTTCAACGTCCGCGCAATTGTCAGTTAAAGCGACGCAGTCCCGAATCGCAAAAAGTGCTCTGATCATGAAGGGGTAAAATCTTCCGGGCCTGAGGCAGTTAATGTAGAAAAATGTAAAATAATGCATTTAGGTGGCAAAAATATGAATGCAATCTATACACTGGGGGGAGAACCTCTGGGGAAATCTAGGATGGAAAAGAACCTGGGGGACCTAGTAGATGATAGGCTCAGCAATGGCATGCAATGCCAAGCTGCTGCTAACAAAGCAAACAGAATATTGGCATGCATTAAAAAGGGGATCAACTCCAGAGATAAAACAAAAATTCTCCTGCTCAACAAGACTCTGGTCCAGCCGCACCTGGAGTATGCTGTCTAGTTCTGGGCACCAGACCTCAGGTAGGATGTACAGGAAATGGAGCAAGTACAAAGAAGGGTAACAAAGCTAATAAAGGGTCTGTAGGATATTAGTTATGAAGAAAGGTTACGAGCACTGAACTTATTCTCTCTGGAGAAGAGACGCTTGAGAGGGGATATGATTTCAATTTATAAATACCGTACTGGTGACCCCACAATAGGGACTTTTTCGCATAAGGGAGTTTAACAAGACACATGGCCACTCATTAAAATTAGAAGAAAAGAGGTTTAACCTTAAACTACATAGACGGTTCTTTACTGTAAGAGTGGCAATAATGTGGAATTCCCTTCCACAGGCGGTGGTCTCAGCAGGGGGGCATCGATAGTTTCAAAAAATTATTAGATAAGCACCTGAACGACCGCAACATACAGGGATATACAATATAATACTGATATATAATCACACACATAGGTTGGACTTGATGGACTTGTGTCTTTTTTTCAACCTCACCTACTATGTAACTATGTAGCCAAGATAGATACAGTGGTAAAGGAACAGCAAAGAAAAGACGCAGACCGCTGAAAATTAAAGTATAGAAGCTCTGCTACCCTGTTTCCCCGAAAATAAGACCTAGCGTGATTGTCGGTGATGGCTGCAATATAAGCCCTACCCCCCAAATAAGCCCTAGTTAAAGTCCTTGTAGGTCTTATTTTAAGGGTAGGGCTCATTTTCAGGGAAACCGGGTAGGGCTTATTTGGGGGGTAGGGCTTATATTGCAACCATCACTGAGAATCACGCTAGGTCTTATTTTCGGGGAAACAGGGTAAGTGCAATGTAGACCTAGCTTTGCTAAATGTATCACAAGACTGGCAGAACAGAATGTCAATCCTATGGCAGATAAAAGCTTACATAACTACATATGTAGTTTCTACAGTCTCAGCTGTTTTTTCTTAATTTTATTTTTTATGCTGCATATCAAACAACAGGGTCAAACTATGTAAAATCATAATAACTTAACATTATGTTTTTTTGGATTATAAAATGGAAGCCAGAGAGCCTAAGAGACTCCTACATAAATACAGGGCAGACAATCCAAAATCCATACTGATGCTGTTTCTAGTGGGAAATGACTGCGGCTGTAAACGCTCCCATCTACTTAGGCTCCTTTCACATGGGGCGGATCCGCTGGACAGACTCCGCTAGCTCAGCAGGAGATCGCTCTGTTGATCCCCGCTGAGCAGGCAGATGACAGGTCAGTCTCTGCTCACTGTGCAGGAACGGACCTGTCAGATCCCCGCTGTTCTCTATGGGGAGATCGGATGAAAATCGACAGCCTGCCCATTTTCATCCAATCCTATCCACTGGATGGATGGCGAACGTATTACCATCCGTCTGTTTTGAGTGGATCTTGTCAGGTCGGATGGCAGGAGGGTGTCAGCGGACACATAGAAGTCAATGCGTGGCTCGCTCGGATCCACCTGAAAAACAGACAAGCGGACCCGAGCAGGCGATTGTGTGAAAGGGGCCCTACTCAAACAATGAAATACATTGCGCCCAGAAAATAGAGAGATATATAAAACTAGGCAGCATGTTGTAATCACATAGAGCAATTAACAACTCCCACAGGAATCCTTCGGAGGGAGACCCAGTGCAATTCAATGTAATTCGAAAAAGCAGGTGCATAATGAAGAGCTCTATTATGTAGCGCAATGCCCTACCTTCCAATCAAGATAAAAAAGGAATTTTCAAGTCATAATCACATTATTGGGGTTTACAAGCCATGCTGAATACACTATCAAATTTGGAAGAGTATTCTCTGCTGTTGTACGTGGCTATATACAAGGGTAGATTATTCACTAGCAATTTTCATTGATCTAGAGTGGGTGATGTAGGGGATTTCCAGTGGACAACCGCTTTCCTGGCCTAAAAAAAAGTAAAATACCAAGTAAGGTTCTGGTCACTCTCCACCCACCAGCCAAGGCCCAACAAACAGTAACCAATAGTCATGAATAGCTGGACAAGTCCAGAAAATATGGAGGAAGTCTCCACAGAGCATAGCACCTCCAACACTCCATAGACTGGATATAGCAGAGAAACTCACCCAAGCTCTATCGCTGTATGATGCAAGTATGTGAGCAGAGTGTTAGCACACAGGCGGAGTATATTCACTGTGAGCCCATAACAAATACAAGATGGCACCCCAACAGCTTCTTCTTTAGCGGACTTTTATTTGAGCATAGCAGCAATTACAACATTTATAAATACTAACGCATTTCGTTCGAAGCCTTCCTCAGCCTGCTATGAAAAAGGCTTTGGCCAAAATGCGTTAGCATCTATGGGATTTTACTATTGCTGTTACGCTCAAGTAAAAGTTTTTGAATGAAGAAGCCACTGGACCACCGGCTTGTATTTGTTATGGACTGGATATAGCCAAGAATTTCCGCTGGGTGGAGTAGGGTAATAACAAGGAACAATTTTAAACTGTATAAAAGTTTGTCTCTAGCCGAAATCAAAGGATGGAACGGATTGCCCCAGAGATCATCCCCAATCATCATTCTCCACGGTGGGGAGGCCCAAGGCCCATTTTTCCCTGTCTTTAACCAGGCCCTGTAATTTAGGCTGCTGAATTTCCTTATACACAGTGGAATGAATATTAGCTAAGGACGTACTTCTCAGGAGATTCTATACAAATTTTCCTAAGTTAAAAGAGGCTAAATGAAACTGAACAGAGCAAGTACGTCCTAATCGCAAAAAAGCACAATGAACCTAGAATTGTCGCCTCCATCACCCCTGATGCATTAGCTTTGTTTTATCTGCATGGGTGAGTTGTCATGCCAAAAAAATATTGAAAAAGTGGGGCGTGCCAGTCCCCAGTGACCCAGGGATTGTCTTAGGGTGGCTAAACTGAGACGAGGGGCCCTATTATTCCATAGAAGAGGACATTAATGCATCCAGCTGCTTAAAAAGGAAACCATTTGTATCTTTAAAACACACATGTACTTTTTAGAAGTATAAAACCTGCCTTTATACTTACATGAATATGTCTGCTGTTTTTCGAAGAAAGTCCTGTTCCTGTTGGTTAGAGTCTGAGCTCATACTCTGCTGTATTACAGAAAGCAAAGGCTCTATAATATTAAACACAAGTGGACTGCTAGACTGCTTCTTCACAAACACTTCAATCAGGTCCAGTACCTGCATATAATTACAAAAATGCTATATTATCAACAAACAAGAGGCATAAAATGTAACATTTACAAAACTCATGCTTGCACATCATTATGTTTTTATCTTAAAGACATATTCCACTTTTTGTAAGATGCCGATAAACACACCCACATTGCAAAGAGAAAAAGTGTGAATTAATCAATCTTTTGCAATAAAGCCTGCAAAGCAACTGCAATCAGCACATTGCAGGTGCAATACACAGCTTCCCTGCAGACTATTCTTTTAGCTCGAGATCCGGCCTTCTGCTTTGGAGCTGGAGAATGTACTCAATGGACAATGAGTGGGGTGACATTGGCAAATTTGTGTTACATTGAAAATTTTGAGTCCCTCTGCTGCAGGGGTAGATATTTTTCCAGCTACTAATATTTAAAAAAAAGAGTAAGTATTCTTCTTTAGGGCCCATACAAAACAGGTGTGTGCTCAACACAGGCTCAATGCATGCACACAGAACAACAATTGCTGACAATGTGCTTTAATTCATACCAAACTAGAGTGTTGGCGTTTAGGAGGAAGTATAGGCTAGCAGAATTTGTACTCAGCACAGATAAACATGCAACAGTGCTGTTGTGCAATACATTTAATAAAACTGTTAATTCAACAACGATTAAAAAAAAAAAAAAAAATAAGGAAGCATTGTGATGTGATTATACAACCATCTTAGCAAGCCTGCCACAGTGAACTAAAATGCTATAATGTTAGGGTAGCATTTACATTCTAAATATACTGGTTGCTTACACTGGCACAAGCTTTACTGCCATCTGATGGAAACAATTGAAACTACATTTTCACAGCTTTCTGCTACATTGCAAAAGTAGTATCTGTGTGTGCTTTCAAATGAAGTTAATGATGATTGTACCGTCGGATTTTTTTAAAATTTTCATTAAGTGTTAATTTTTCAAGAAAATCTTTTGGAGGGTCTACCCCAAGTATTATGGACAGTGTGCAATTGTGTTGCTGTGACTGCACCTCTACAAATACCATCACCTTAAGCTGTTTGAAAACCCAAAGATGTTTTGACATCCCCAAGATTTTGCCGAATGAAAGGAGAGAGTGTCCACTTTTATAACTTGCAACTTATTTTCCACCTCAGTCAGAAATAGTTTTGTTTGTAACATGATAAAAATAAATTGGTTCCAGCAGAGGAACTCCTTTAGCACCTTGGTCTTGAAATCCCTCCTTAAAATTTTCTCATGACGGATTTTGGCTTTCTGGTCCTTCTTTGCCTGAATGCGTTTCTTCTGCTCAGCAAACAAAGCAGAGAGATTTTCATCAAGAGCCATCATGGTCTCATCGTCCAGCTCGTCATCACTGTCGTCACCATCCTATATCAAAAATAAGAACTTATTATTTGTCATTAACTGTGTTCATTATTTTAACCTTACCACCCACTGTTAGCTTACCATAGCTTTGCCTGCATGCAGAGCATCCATTAGTTGTTTTCGAAAAACCTCATTCACATCTTCTTCAGGTAACTCCTCTTCATCTTCACTTTCTTTGTCGTCTTCTTGATCATCCTCCATGGCACTGTCCTCATCAGAAGTGCTCTCTTCATCCTTATGGCCAACAATGGACATTACGCAATCGGTTATCATATTTTAATGTAAAGACTTTTACTTAATTTTCAATTCTTACTGAAAATAGCCCACATTTACAAAAAAGGCAGAGAAGAGCAAGATATGAGTAAAATCTCAAGTACAAAAACTGCGTATTGCCTGCTTCCTGACTAGGTAATAAAAGAAATTCCTACTTGATTGCATAAAGCAACATTTCCAGCCAATTCATCTTGGATATTTGATAGTTTACATACATCTCTATATGACAATTCCCCCTATACCTCAATTATAGACTTGGAATAAGTTACCTACTAGTAGATCCCCAACATGTTCCCCCAACAGTCTGCTGTTGATATATGGGATTTCTTCAGATATACTAAAGAAATTGAAAGCTTTACCGGCTCCTGCCCCCCTTACAACACCTATACTGACTACCCTGTAAAAGTAAGAAGCTTCTACATACCTATTCTCAAGGCACTCTGGTCTGGTCACATGATCGACTCAACAGCAGCAATTTCAGGGGAGAGTAGGGACATCGGACAACTGATGTCCCATAGCAAGCCTGTTGTTGGTGAGGTCTCCTCTCCCCTGAAGCCAATCACATGACTAGACACCGGAGCGCATTAAGATTAAGTATAAGCATCTCCCATCTACAGGGTAGTTAGAATAGGTGTCAGAAAGGGGATGGGAGCAGTTTTAGGCTGTGTTATCTAGAGCCTGGAATTCCACTTTAACTAAAAGTACTGCCAAAAGGTCAAGATGTCAGCAAGCAGCTCCCGCATGGCGTTTTGGCAGGTCAAGGGGCCGTGTTGACAGGCTTTGGTTTACCAGTTGTCCAGCTTTAAATAGCTTTGGGTGACTGCCTTCTGTAACACAATGTATCTTTTAAAAACAGGCTGTGTTAAAGACTAATTCACTAGCAAATATGAGAAAAACAGCAAACAGTCAAAAGGAATCACATCTGGGAACAACCATCTGTGGGAAGCAACTACAAGTTCAGTTTCTTCCTCTCAACTGAGTAGAGCTATTGCCATTTTTTACAATTCTGTCTCCTATGTTGCTAGGCGCTTCCCAATCATAGCTATGAGGAGTCTAATCTACACCCCTCCTGCTTTGGCCAATTCAACAACAGCTAGGAAGGAGACTGACAACACACAATGGCAGCTTGTCCTGACTCTAAGCACTTTCCTAAAACAAGCAACAGAATGAGAATTGCAGAGACCGATATGCCCCCCTCCCTCTACAAACTTCTTGCAGTTGCTTGTCTGATGAAAGTTATTAGAGCTGAAATAAGCTGCCGCTACACAGTGTCCATCTTCTTTCTAGCTGTTGTTGGATTGATCATGGCAAGAGGGAAGGGAGGGCAGGTCAGACCTTATAGCTAGATTTAGGAAGCACCTTGCAACACTGAACAAAGTACTACATGTACTTTATCCCATATGGACCAGAAAAGTAAAAACAAAAACATATGATACATCTTTTTTATGCCCATCCCACTCAAGCACGGCATTATGGTTAAGACTTTATTCAGTACACAAGCATATAAGTATGTACCATCATTTAGGAGTTGCATACAATGTAAATGTTTCAAACATTCACAATTTTGTTGAATTGTGACTAAATAAATAGTCTTCAGTATACATAAAATAAATATTAGCATTTTTAAAATGCATTTCTGTAAGTAATTTAAAAATTGCATATGTACAGGATTAGGCACCTTTGCTCATCGCACATGTAGGCTTCCCAGTTTTCACTGCTACAAAATGGCTGGCCAACACCACATCTTCTCACAAGTCTATGGGTCAGCTGCCCCATTGAAAATAATGCACTCCCTAAGTGGCTGCCATCTTATCTCAACAGGTATTTAACAATAAGGAAATTATAGTGAAATTCAGAGCTTCCTACAGTAGCTACAAGTCTCTTCAGTAAAAACAACAATGTGATCCTAAAAAACATACTTTCACCATTAATCTGCACCTAGTATAGGTATAAACAGAAAGGCGACAGATATTATCAGTATTTGCGATACCAGTAACAGTTTAATAGAATTAGACATTTCAGTAAGATTTGAAGTCACCTCGTCACCAGAAGCCTGCATTTTCTGACCCTTTTCATCTGTAACAACAACAGCACTTTCCTCATTCTGCTCCTCTTCAGGGTCAAAAACCTGCAAGAAAAATATCCTCCAGCTCATTAGGATTCACACGATTACAATTCTTCATAATAAAATGCTTCATTAACTTTAATGCTTTCATAAACATACATTTAGAATCAGCTGTAAAGCATTCTTGGTAACGAATGGGCAAATCATCTTGAACACGTTTCTTGCCACCATGCGGAAAAGCTTGCTGGGTTGAGAAAAGAGTGACAGAAGAATTTCCACCATCACTTCTACCCACTCTGGTTCTTGTGAATCTATGAATATAAAATGCTAAAATGTTTGAACAACAGACATTGCTTTTCTCTAAAAAAAGGTCTATGTCAATAGCTATACTTATCTACCACGGGATTATTGTAAATAATGTGACGATATAATAGCCAACAAATGAATTGTCACACAATTGTATCATTTTGGAGTCCATCAAGAATGTGCCTCACCAAATAAATATTTTTTGTCTGCGACACAGTAGGAATAATGGTCATTAAATAATCCCATGGTACTTGTGAACTATACAAATATAACAGTATGGTTACAATCTTGTACAATACACAGCCATACAATAAAAAAAAAAAGAAAAAATGGATTAATCTTACCTGCTTACCTGTAAAATCCTTTTCTTGGGAGTACATCACGGGACACAGAGCACCATAATAATGACTATCTAGGTTATACGCTACCTTTAGGTGATTGGACACTGGCAACCAATAGAAAGTTCCCCCCATATAACCCCTCCCATACAGGAAGTACCTCAGTTTTTGTAGCAAGCAATGAAGATCTCAGAAAAGAGGGAAGGGACCTCTGTGTTCCGTGATGTACTCCAAGAAAAGGATTTTACAGGTAAGCTGTACTAAAAATCCATTTTTCTTTATCGTACATCACGGGATACAGAGCACTACAATAATGACTATCTGGAGTGTCCTAAAGCAATGCCCCTGAGGGGAGGGAGACACCATTATAGAAACTGCCACCAAAATAAGGACCTACTCTGTTATTTGTAAAACCAAAAGGCAGCATTTTCTGCACGAGTGACATCGACCTGGTAAAAACCCTGTAGATGTATAAACCAAAGCCCAAATAGTGGTCTTGTACCCCTGGGCCACCGACATCCGATGATGGATGGCCCAAGATACTCCCACACCTGGTAGAGAATCTCTCCCCAGGAAAAAATTAGTTTTTGCACAATTTAAACCATAAGCATCATTGATAAACTGGCAGATCCACTGCTAAATATTTGACCTGGATGCCGTCTGCCCTTCCTGGGCTCTTCTGGCAGCACAACTAGGATTCCCCACTTGTGACGACAACTCAAGTAGACCCTGAGAGTCTGAACTACCTCTAGAGTAGGTAGTGATCTTTCTCCTGCCGATTGCGGATTTAGGAGAAATATAAAAGGCAAGACACTGTCCTGGTTCAAGTGAAAAACTAGAAACCACTTTAAGCAAGAAAAATGGATGAGGACGCAACATCACCTTGTGATGTTAGACCAAGAATGGCTCCATGCATGAAAGAGCCGCCAATACTGACACTCCACTTTGTGAAGTGATAGAAACCAAAGAAGCCACCTTCTGGAGGTAAAAGAACCAACAGAATCCCCTGATTGGTTCAAAAAGTGGCCTCTGCAAGGACAGTCAAGACCAATTCAAGTCCCAAGGATACAAGAATGGCCTAACAGATGGGACTGTCCAAGTTACATACTGTATGAGGCATGAAAAAAAGAAGTGAGAAACAACGACCCCTGGAAAAAAAATGGATAGGGACGAATCCTGACCCTAACGGTACTTAAGGCCAAACTCCTTCCTTCTACCGACTGGAGAAAGAAAAACCTCCCACCCACATTGTTTTGTGGGTGCCACTTCCTGGCTTCACGCCAGGCAAAAAAAAAATATTTTTCAAGTCCTGTAATTAAAGTTCCCCGAAGCTGGCTTCCAGGGGCTCAACATTGCTGAGATACAGGACTCAAGACCATCAAATCCCGCTGGACTGGGAGTGTCCAAAGGAGTAACCCTCGCAAGACCTGCTATGTCTGTGTACTAAGCCCTCCTGGGCTAATTCGGCCAACACCAATATCAGTGTTACCACCTTATGGATTCTTCACAACAGATGTGGAAGAATCCTAAACAGGGAAAATAACGTCAAATAAGGGAGAACCAGACCTTAAGGTATTGTACCACCATTGGCAGTGTTGTAGAACTTCTGCAGAGTTCCCCTTGCCACCATCCTATACCTGGAATACTGTCCCAGACAGAATGTTGTACACCTCCCTAAGTCGCATGAGCGCTGGTGATTATATACTGAACTGTAGCCAGCGTTAAGCCAACTTGGAGAGACTGGCATCCATCAGTGGTTATCTTCCAGATTCCAGAAAAGGAAGAATATCAAGCACCGATCTTTGTTCTACAACACCCCGGAAACAGAGCCTTCCGGCAAAGCAATGCCTGGATCCTCAAGTTCCCGACAGGGATTGAACCTCTACCAAGACCTGGAGTAGGGCTGTATGTAGAGAACGTGCTTTGACCCAAACACAGCTTCCTTCTGTAGAAATTAATCGAAGGTACCCCTAGAATTGACTGCTTTTTGAGCAAAGATTGAGGTAAAGAGCATTGAGGTGTTTCCCAGCACCAGGGCTAGAATCCTCCTGAGCTGTGGCCAACCCAAACGGGAAGATTCACAAAAAAAAACACCTTGTCACTGCAATTACAGAAATCCTTGATGAACCTGGAAACAAATCGCCACATGAAACCTACCTCTAGGTCTTTACTGAACCGTCTAACCTATCTGAAAACAGAAGGATTTTCAGTGAGTTGAGATCTTAAGATAGACCTCATGTTCCTACTTGACTTTGGAACTGCCACCATTTAATTGTCTCCCAATGAGCCCATAACTTCTGCTCCAAGAGCAAATGTAAGACAAAGACTGACGACACTGCGACAGACCCCCACCCAAGAGGTGCCCTTAACCCATCAGGTTTCTGCTGGCAAAAGATGGAAACCACCTCAGAGACTGCCCTAAATCTTACTGGCCTGAGATACTCTCAAAAAACCCAGCAGCCCCAGGATGCTTCCCTCACCCTGGTGGGGAATAGCTTACAGCATCTGGTATCCTCGGGCAGTCTCCCATCTGTATACTAACCAGGCTTGATCCTGTTTAGGCTTCAATCAACCGAGATCAAGCATGAACAAGGTGGTGATGTGGCCGCAGTCTGACAAAAATGAATGCGCCAGGACAACCTGCAATGGCAAACACCACGGTGGTTCAGAAGCACCCGAAACCACTGTCCATCAGGGGATGTGGATACCTGCCAGATCACTGAACCTGAGAGTGGTGCTCCTGCTTCCCCTGGATGCCTCTTTTTTTGGAATCATTTAACTGGTATAACAGGTGTCCTAATAAACAGTCCTCCAAGGATGCAGGCCTAAATCAATGTTGGTTTACCTCTATACAAGCCCTTAGGTACGCAAGCACCTAGGCGTGCAAAAATGCAGGTATACAAGTGCTCTTGCCATTCATGTATGCAGCACAGGGTCAATACGCTCATACGGATGTACCCGCAGGCAAACAAGCACCCCGGCAATATGCCCATACGCATGTAGTCCTATGTAAATAAGTACACAGGTAAATAGTCCCGGAGAAAACAAGCACATATGTATACAGCTTAATGTAATAAACATGTGTATGCAGTGCAAATGCAAACATGCCAGCATGTGTTTAAGAGATATGCTTCTATGGAAGCATGTGTTCATGCGAATATGCATTTGGGTAAAATATGAAAGTGTGCGTTATATACACGCATTCATGCAACTCGTGCCCATGGAAACAGGCATTCTTGCAATAAGCAAGCATGCATTTATCAAACTTGTTTATGCAACATCTATGTAGACATGTATAGAAACATGCATCTTTATGCAAACATGTATTTTTATATGATCCAGCATCTATATGCGATACAGCATTTTTATGCGATCCAGCATCTTTGTGCGAACAAGCATTTTTATACGATCAAGCATCCTTATGCTGTCAAGCAGCTTTATACGATTAAGCAGCTTTATGTGATCAAGTATTCTTATGCAACCATTGGGGTTATTCACCAAGGCCAACCCACCCTGCACCACAAGTGTACCGCAAGTGCACTCTGAAGTAAAGTCGCCGGAGATACGAGGGCGATATGCAAGGAAAATAAAAAACAACATCTTAGCCTGCACATGATTGGATGACAAAATCAGCAGAGCTTCCCCTTATTTCAGATCTACCTCCTAGATTCAGAGTGACTGCATCTCCAAGTGCACCCGCAGTGCAAAGCGGATTCGCCCTCCACAAACAACTCCCCATGTATATTCAAGCAACCATGTATAATAATGCATCTTTATGCAATCAAACATCTTTATGCGATCAAGCATTTCTATGCGACAATGCATCTTTATCTGACTATGTAAAATCAATGTCCATTTATATAAACATGTCCAAACCTGCATCTTTATGCAATCATTAATAACCATGCATCTCTATGCGATTAAGCATTCTATGCAACCATGAACATGTATCTCCATGCAAACATGTAAATTCTTGTACATTTCTGCAAACACGAATAAACATGCATCTTTTTTCACCCATGTTGAACAGAGAGGAGAAATTTAGGGACTTTTAGGAAGCCTAGACCTGGTAAGGTCATGTATTTCCATCCCTATTATATCGAGAAGAGGGGAGCAAGGAAAGTGGGACTTTTTGTTAAGCACATGGTAGCGAGAAAGTAGTAGAGCTGAACAAGGGAATTTTATTGGTACAAAATTACTGGTAAACATACATATAATGTAAATATCAGATAAATAGTAAACAGTACACAGAATAGCAATAATACCCGTAATGATAACACAATAGTCTTAAAATATGACCACTGATGTCAATAATAGAAGGTAAATACATGGTAGTAAAATGGATAACAAGAAATGTCATGGGTGAGACCATAATAAAATTCCATAGTTCAACAAGGACAAGGTTGGATAAAATGTAATTACGAGGTAATGCCTGCAAGACCTGAGGCTCATTAAACCTGTGGAGGTAGAGATTGCATGGTAGCTTGAAGATCTCAGTATAGATAAATGGAAACACGGCATCAAGTAGCTCTACGCATTTCGTGGCTGATACGCCACTCATCAGGGAGCATGCACGTGATAGTCTAAAGTGGAAATGATATAAAAAAATAATCAGTCACAATTGAAGCTGTAAACAGGGGTACAATAGAGCCCCAAGTAGCACTGAAGTGCGTACTTACTAGTTGAGGTACGTTGGTTAATGGTGTAGCGGCGGGGTGCCAAAACATCAAAATACACCTCCAACCGGGGGCCGTGGTAGACAGCCGTGATGCGCACTACGGGCCTCCGCCCATCCCCCGCCCCTATGACGCTTGGGGTGGCGGAGGCGCCATACTGCGTGTCGACATCACGCACCCCACGCTGCACGTACGGCGTACTCCCTGCCGTCAAGTGCCTGATGCTGGGTTTCCACACTCGTTGGCAACGGAGGACGTAGTTACCGGCTGGCCGGAGTTGTATTTCCGACCATCGACGCCCCTACCCCTAATTCTGCCATACGGCGTGATGGTGGTGGGCGGCCCGGCGGCGGCACATATAGGGGCGTCTCTCCGGGCGGTCCTGGCACTCGAGGCTCTCAACCCACTTGACTCTACACACTTGGAATCTCTCCTCCTCTTTGTGGTTCCTCATCAGCACTATAGCAATTGTCTCACTGGTATTTAGTTTCTTTTTTCACTTACTCACTGATCCTGGGTTTCTGTTTTCACTCTGGCAGTCCCCCCACTCCTTCACTCCCCCCAAAGTTGCCTCGTGGTCCCATGCCCGCCCTGATTGCCACCTGCTTGGTCGCCCCCGTTGGGCTGTCTACCACGGCCCCCGGTTGGAGGTGTATTTTGATGTTTTGGCACCCCGCCGCTACACCATTAACCAACTTACCTCAACTAGTAAGTACGCACTTCAGTGCTACTTGGGGCTCTATTGTACCCCTGTTTACATCTTCAATTGTGACTGATCATTTTTTATATCATTTCCACTTTAGACTATCACGTGCATGCTCCTGATGAGTGGTGTATCAGCCACGAAATGCATAGAGCTACTTGATGCAGTTTTTCCATTTATCTATACTGAGATCTTCAAGCTACTATGCAGTCTCTACAGCCAGAGGTTTAATGAGGCCTCAGGTCCTGCAGGCATTACCTCATAATTACATTTTATCCAACCTTGTGGAACTATGGAATTTTATTATGGTCTCACCCATGACATTTCTTGTTATCCATTTATCCATTTTACTACCATGTATTTACCTTCTATTATTGACATCAGTGGTCATATTTTGAGACTATTGTGTTATCATTACGAGTATTATTGCTATTGTGTGTGCTATTTACTATTTATCTGATATTTACATTATATGTATGTTCACCAGTAATTTTTTACCAATACAAAATTCCCTTGTTCAGCTCTACTACTTTCTTCCTACCATGTGCTTCACAAAAAGTCCCACTTTCCTTGCTTCCCTCTTTATTCACTCATGCATGCTTAAGCAAACATGCATTCTGTGCAACCATGGTCATGTATCTCTATGCAAACATGTATAACCATGTATATTTATGGAAAACATGACAAAAACATGAATCTTTGTGCAATCATGCATTCCTGTGCAACCGTGCATTTTTAGCAACCGTGCGTTTTTAGCAACGTGCTGTTTCAGCAGGTGCTGCAAGCACCTGCTTAACTGAAGTTGGGCCCAACTAGACCTGCAGGATCTAGCCCAGCACTTATGCTGGAGATATGCCCACATTTTCCCAAACATGTATATTTAAACATGCATTTAAGTAACAAGATTGCAAATATGTATACTATGCTGCACCTGCTTATAGAGCAGTCAACGCTTTAAAGTGAATTGCTAACCATCCAGGGGTGTTTTAACTTTCAGTTGTGCAGTCCCCCCAGATAAGCAGTAAATGTGCAGCATAAAATCATGACTTGTCTTCATATAGTTCTCCCATAGTAAGTACTCACACTTTGTTAGTATCTTTAGGCTGCTATGTCTCCAGAGGCCAACTGAACCTGTTGCCACAAGGCATGGTTGCCCTTCCACTTCTTGCCTATATAAAAATAGGCCTTACTGAGCGAGCCTGCACCCTCTAGCGGCTGGAGGATAAACCGCAGTTCACATGAGTAAGAGTACATAGCATGATTAAACGGCACACTGCTCCCAGTGGCCACCAGGAGAATAGTCAGATTTCTCTCTCTCTTTTTTTCTTTAAAAAAAGAGGAACCGCAAACAAATGCAGACTTACCATTCCTGCTGTAGGACTCTGAACATAACGGGAGTCCAATTTTCACCCATTACGACGAGCTGTCATAAAAGACCTTCAGAGACTGGGTCCCCCTCAATCTGGGGTCCACTCCCCTGGACCTGTATAGCACCCTGCAGGAAAGCACCTTGGTCAGAATAAACACTGCACAGGTTTCCATCACGCAGGGTCTAGCACCATGAGGCTGCAATACAGGCAAAACCTCAAGGAATCATCCCTCCTTCCCATGAGGCTCGGGTACCATCCATTTTAGCCTTCATGCCATCCAAATGGATCCGATCATAATGCCCTTTACTTGGACATCATTAGTTTTGAAGAGCTTCAAACAGCCATGACCATTCACCTTCAAGACACTGGCGAAAAAACGGAGGTACTTCCTGTATGGGAGGGGTTATATGGGGGAACTTTCTATTGGTTGCCAGTGTCCAATCACCTAAAGGTAGCGTATAACCCAGATAGTCATTATTATGGTGCTCTGTGTCCCGTGATGTACGATAAAGAAATTATTTACGTGAACACAGATAATTAAAGCACGTTTATGAACCTACAGTTAAAAAATTGTAGAAACCACACCAAATCACAAAACACTATTTTGGCATTTCATGGCATGGTTACACAAGTATAGTCTGCCCACAATTAGAAAGCTTTTCAAATATTACTTATATTGTGCTATATTAGGTCTTATGTGTTAACATTTGATTGGAAAAAGTGACAGCAACAGGAAAGAACTTGATCCATAATGGGGGTGATAGAGGCATAACATTTGAAATCCAGAAAGACTCCCTATCTGTAAACTAGAGCTGCACAATTCTGGCCAAAATGAGAATCACGATTTTTTTGCTTAGAAGATCACGATTTTCTCACAATTCTCGCGGCGTAAAATGTTTCACATTATACAAAAAACTTTGGGCTAACTTTACTGGTTAGTTTTTTTTAAATTCAGTAAAGTAATTTTTTCCATTTGAAAGACCGCTGCGCAAATAGTGTGACATAAAATATTGCAACAACCACCATTTTATTCTCTAGGGTCTCTACTAAAAATATATATATATATATATATATATATATATATATATATATATATATATATATATATATATATAGTTTGAGTGTTCTAAGTAATGTCTAGCAAAAAAAATGATTTTAATGTGAACAACTGTCAGAAAAAGGTGTTTAAGTGGTTAAACGTTCCCAATTTACATACAGAAGTCTATTCCTTTTATGTAAAAGACAAATTGATACAATGTTTAGACTTAACATTCCACTGATAGAATGTTTTAAAACTTGGCAGACTGCCCAGACTTTGACTTTTGAAGGCTGAGAGCAGAGAGAAAATTCTCTGCATACCAAAGATCAGGAAGATCAGGAAACCCTTTGTCAAGATCGCAACGAAAAAAAAAATCACGATAACGATTCTGTCTGGATGATTAATCATCAGCTCTACTGTAAACCATCAAATCAATGGGGTAACTCTTTAGAGAACACGTAATCACATTTCAATAAAGTGGTCTGCAAACACTATCTTAACTTTTGGTCACTCTTGGGACTACAGAAAGCACCTTTCAAGTAGCTGTAGGACAGGTGAAGAAGCCACTACTACTTGGACAGTCTAACAGCTATGTTTGAATCTTGAAGCTAAAAACCCCCAACTTTTAGCTCCAGAGCTACAAAATCACCAAGCCTGTGGGCTGTCTCTAAAAACGGACACCTTGCTGTCCAGATATGCAGCATGGCCACGGATATGAGAATTATAAGACAAGTTGAACAGAATTAAAAATTCTTTGGCAGGTACACTTCACATATAATTTATTTAACATTTTGCCTGCTGTTCTGCTTCAAGACTAATAATGCAATTAAACCTACTTTCTGTTTAGCAGAACCAAGCGCTGCAATTGTTAAAGGAAATGCAAAATAATATTAAAAGCATTTTTTTTCCTTTTTTGGAGTAACAAAGATCCTGTCCCTTTAAAGCATGTTATAAAGCACAGTGCTTTGTGCTGTGTAATTTGGCCAACTTTATCACTTAAAAAAAACTGGCTGATCCTGCCAGTTTTTATCCTCCCCTCTGTAAACTGACCACAGTTCATCATGGCTGCTGAGCCCCGACACCGTGGTCAGTTTACGTGCCTCTGTCATCCTCTGTCTCCTATCTGCCCTCCCTTCCCTACCTGTTAGCTCATGATAGTGTCCACCCCTGAAATAAAATGTACATTCTCATACTATTCCCTCTGTCTCTTAATGCTGTTTCCCCCTGTGTGGGCAATGTATAAAAAAAAAAAAATAAATGCAGATTATACCTCATTTTAGAGAGCCGATCGGTGCTCACACAACCAGTCGGCTCTCCTCTCCTCCCGACTGATGTCAGCGGGGGAATCTTTGCCCCGCCCCCACTCTGACTGTCAGACGGGGAGAGGAGAGAGGTGGCAGGTCACGTGAGCATCGATCGGCGCTCTCAAATGAGGTATAATCTGTATTTTTTTTAAATTTATAAATCAAACACACACACACACAGCATTAAGAGCGGATAATAAAGTAGTGAGAGTGGCTTAACCACTTTAATAGCATTATCAAGAAAATAATATTTAAAAATCTGGAATTCTAACACATTAAAAAAAAAAAAAACCACAGAACAAACCCTCGGTTTCCTTCTTTTTCTTCTTTTTTTTCTTCATCGCTTTTTCCAGACAGTTGTGGATATCATTTAACAGCTCCATACTCTCCTCTGGGGTCTATAAAATAAATATGGTCATTAAAAGAGAATATTATAGCACCTAATGGTATACAAGAGTAAAACGGGTGCCACAAAAGTTTTCAACAGAGGCAGTTAATAACAAAATCTAAATGGGCAACACTAGTATAAAATGGTTTTAACCAAGCTTCTCTTATCCTATTATGCTTCATAGTCCCTGTATTTATATAGTGGGGAAATATTAAAGCAAACACATACTTCTTCCAGAAATTATTTATCTGGTAACAGACACCAACAGGAATGAGTGCTTACTTCTCTCCACTTCTATGCCATCCTGATCTGCCACTGCAGCTTTCAAAAAAGTAATATGGTAGGGATCCGCCCACAACCCTAGACTGGCACCAATGCTGCATCCTAAGTCTTAAAAAAAAAAAAAATCCTCAACTTCTATTATAGAAAAATGGTGGGGTTGATTTACTAAAACAGAGCGCAAAATCTGGTGCTGCTCTGAACAGAAACGAATCGGCATGCAGCTTTTTTTGTCAAGGCTTAATTAAACAAGGTGAAGTTAAAGTGGGTGTATACTCCCATGTATAATGTTTACCTACAGGTAAGTCTATATTAAGGCTTACCTATAGGTACAATAAATATCTCCTAAACATGCACCGTTTAGGAGATATTTACTTTACATGCAGCCAGGGTAGTAGCACGGACTTTTCTGTTTATAGTGAAGATGAAAGTACCTTCAGTGGTGACAGTGCGCTGCTGGAGGGCTTTGTTTTAGCAAAGACGGTCATAATGTGCTAGTATGCGATGGCCAGTGCCTTTTTATGGATGTGGTTTACTACCGCTTTAAAAGCCAATTGGCAACTATGCCAAAATTAAGCATTCCGCAATTTTAGTAAATCAACCCATAAGTGTAATTTCTGTCTGCTGCTGCTTTCCTCTATGAATCACTAACAATGACAAGTTTTCCTGACACCAAAGAGAAAAGAAGGCAACAGCAGAGGGACTTCCAGCTTATTGACAGCCTTCTGTTCCTGTGTGCGGGGGGGGGGTTATCCCTTCTCTCCAATCAGGTTTCATCACTGAGCTCTGCAAAGTAATTTTAGCTTGCCTACCCGTTTTTTTTCTGACAGTTCACTCAAACTTTAGACATTCTGGACTTTAAACGGATGTAGAGAAGAAAAGACTGCAGATAAACAGGTACAACTAGGATGATTTGTTTAATCTCTATCACCTGGGGCCACAAACTGCAGATCTCCTCTTGAGCAATGGACTAAGTCAGTACACTAGTATTAGTTCAAGGACCAGATAATGTATTGAAAATGATCAGCATGACAACCAGTCAAACTTGCACTTTTTTAGGGCTTCAGCAATGGCGGCCTACTTATCTGAGGAAGTCTCTCATCGGGAAGAGAACTAAATGTGCCCATTCTACTCATACAAACACACACACACACATATACAACACACTGTAGCATCATTTAGGTCTAAACTACCAGTATGTTTTTGGATTGTGATAGGTTTACTACACTTTTCTTTTCTAACAGAGGTAGAACAAAAGACCCCTTCCGCCTAATGAGAGTTTATATCTCACCACCCTCTAAGACATGGTGAAGCTAGTAGTGAGGAAAACAGTAAATACAATTTATTTTGCCAGCAAAGTATCTCTCAGATGGCATGTTCTAACAGAATACATTTTACCTTAAAAAGATGAATTCCTACTAGCAGCAATAACTGTTGATAGGCTGACAGCTCCATGCTATTTGATTTCTTGGTTGCTTGCTTCTTTTGCAGGTCTTCTACATATTGCAGCATTCTGCATAGAGAAACAAATCGGACAAGATGGATCAACTAAAAAATGTAAAATACTAAAATTTAAATGTAGAATCTGGTCACCTAACAGTTCAATATGGTGTTTTACAATACAAGAACGTTTTTCTTACAAATAATAAATTAAAGGTCTGCGTTGTTACCAAAACATGTAGGTACTCTCATCTAAACACGGGTAGCCTCCAAAATTTCCATGAGCAATCTTCAAATATTAACAGTGCATGATTCCCAATATTTTCTTTCAGAATGAAAGCCAAAAATAGTATTTTTTCATCATGCTTACCTGTAAAATCCTTTTGAGTACATCATAGGACACAGAGTTAGCCAAACTGTGTCCCATGATGTACTCAAAGAAAAAGATTTTACAGGCAAGTATGATGAAAAAAATCCTATTTTCTTTTTCATACCTTATGGGACACAGAATTAAGCCTCGTACACACGGTACGATTGTTGGCAGGTGATTGTTGACAGACTGTTGTCCTAAAATCTTACCATTAGTACGCTCCTTTTGACAATTGTTGTCCAACTTTCGGCCAACAACTGTTCGATGACAGGCTGGTAAATTTTCAGCGGACAATGGCTTGACGTCAGATTTTCGTATGGTCAGTACACAAATTGGTCACACAAAAGTCGAAAGTACAAACACGCATGCTCAGAATCAATGCTCACCAAACATGAAATTAGCAGAAGGTGCCCAAAGGGTGGCGTCAAGATCCGAAATTCCTCGTAGTACGTCACTACGTTCGCATTTGTGGCACGACAATTGTGTACCATTAGGATCTTGCATACTGGCACACGCCCTTTTGACAAAATCAGACGCTCGGTTGGCCAACAATCGTACTGTGTGTACGAGGCTTTAGGCTAATATTCATTACCTGCTGGGATGTCCCAGAGCAATAGCCTTGAGGGGAGGGAGTTACCCTGCCAAACAATAGCCATCAGATCTTATACAGCAGCCCGGAGTACACTGCGGCACTACTACTACACTACTTGATAAAATTATGCGATGCACTGAAGATCAGGTAGCAGCCTTACGAATCTGAGCCACAGATACCTGATGGTGAAAAGCCCAGGAGGTTCCTACACCCCTGGTAGAATGAGCTTTCACCCTAAAGGGCGGAGCTTTACATTTCCGATCATAGGCCTGAATGACCAATTGAGGGACCCAATTGGCAATGGAAGCTGCCTGCCCCTTCTTGTGTCCTTTTGGTAAAACAAAAAAGGAGTCTGATCCTCGGATCTCCGCAGATCTAGACAAATAAACCTTGACTGCCAGGACAACGTCCAAAGAATGCAGTCGTCTCTCTTCCACCGAACGATGCTGAGAGAAAAAAGAAGGCAAAATAATGTCCCGATTTAAATGAAAGGTCGACATCACTTTTGGCAGAAAGGATGGAACAGTTCGTAACACGAACCTGTCATGGTCGAGGATCAAGTACGGTTCCCTGCACGAAAGGGCCGCCAACTTCGACACCCTTCTGGCCGAGGTGATAGCCATCAGGAAGGCTAGCTTGCGTGACAGCAAGTCTAATGGAATTTCCTCGATAGGTTCAAATGGTTGTTTCTGTAACACAGACAGCACCAAGTTCAAGTCATAGGTGTCCAAATGGGGGGGGGGGTGGGGGAGCAAGCGAGTTGCCCCATGCATAAAGGTTCGGACCAGTGAATGGGAGGCTAAGGCTAAAGGCCTTTGGAAAAATACTGATAGGGCCAAAATTTGACTTCTGATTGGCTTTGAGTACAATTTGATTTCCACAGCTGACTGCAGAAAAGAGAAGTCTCCCAAACATATATTTCCGAGGATGACATTTTTTGGCTTCACACCAAGCAATACAAGTCTTCCAGACCTTATGATAGATCTTCCTAGTGACAGCTTTTCTAGCATTCACTAGGGTAGACACCACTGGTCCGAGATGCCACAGTCCTGCAACACCCTGGCTTCAATAGCCATGCCGTCAAATTTAAAGACTGTAAATTGGGACGGAATATAGGACCTTGAGACAGTAGATCGAGGCGCCGTGGAAGGGTCCATGGCCCATCTATTGTCAGTCTAACAATCTCCAGGAACCAGGGCCTTCTGGGCCAGGCTGGTGCCACCAGAATGACTGGAACTCCCTCTCTCTGAATCCTGCGCAACAAATGTGGAAGGAGAGGGATCGGAGGTTAAGCATAAACCAGGGAGTACTGGCTCCATGGAACCACCAGAGCATCTGCTCTGATTGCCAGAGGATCTCTTGTTCGGGACACAAACTTCTGTAGCTTGTTGAACCTGGATGCCAGTAGGTCGACCTCTGGCCCTCCCAATTGGAAAATTTCCTGGAACACCCCTGGGTGTAGGGACCATTCCCCGGGCAGATCTGCTGGCGGCTGAGATAATCTGCCTTCCAGTTCTCTACTCCCGGGATATGGACTATCGATATAATCATGTCCCTCTGCCCAGGCTAGTATGTGGTTCACCTCCTTCAAAGCTGAAAGAGTCCTGGTACCTCCTTGGTGGTTTATATAGGCCACTGCAGTGGCATTGTCGGACTGAACCCTGATAGGGCAGTCCTGAAGCTCCACCGTCCATGACCGTAGGGGCCAGACGTACTGCCTGTAATTCCAGGACATTGATGGGCAGGATCTGTTGTGTCCTTGACCATTTCCCTTGAGCCATGAGCCCCTCTACGATCGCTCCCCAGCCTGAGAGACAGGCATCTGTAGTCAGTACTCTCCAAGTTACCGGAAGGATCTTCCCTTTTGCAGGTTCTGATCCTGCAACCACTAGTTTAGGCTTAAGCATGGCCGAGGAGATTGGATAATCCAGGGCTTGTCCTCTCCTGTTATAAGCCAACAAGATGTCTTGTTGTAGAGGCCTGGAATGGAACTGGGCATAGGGCACCGCCTCAAAAGGAGGATACCATCCTTTCTAGAAGAGTCATACAGAGCCGAATGGAGGGTTGTCTGGTGCCCCTTATCTGACACACCTGATCCTTCAGGGCACAGATGCTTGTGGGTGGCAAGAATACTCTTGCTTGGACCGTATCTAGGATCAGACCTAAATTTTTTAGACTTTGAGCTGGTCTCAAGGTTGACTTTTTGGTATTTATGATCCAGCCTAAAGTTTTCCAAATACTGCACTGTGCATGTTATGCTCTGTTCTAGAGCCTGTAGTGAGTGATCTCTGAGCACAAGGTCATCAAGATAAACAAGCACCAGGATCTCTTGGGCCCTTAAAAGACCCAATACTGGTGCTAGGACCTTTGTGAACACCTGGGGATGTGTAGCAAGCCCAAAGGGTAAAGCCACAAACTGAAAATTACGTTCCTCTACTGCAAATCGCAGGAACCTCTGATGAGGCTGAAGGATGGGTACATGTAAGTACGCGTCTTTTATATTGATGGAGGCTAGAAAGTCTCCCATCTGCAGTGAGGCTACTACTGAGCAGACAGACTCAATCTGAAAGGACTGGATCAGCAGATACTGGTTCAGGGATATTAGGTCCGAAATGGGCCTTGTGTCCCCGTTTGGTTTTTGAACTGTAAATAGGTTTGAGTGAGGGCTGTGGGCAGTTCAACCTTAGTGATAAAGGGTGAAGCAGCAGCTTTGACTGAGGAGAAAAAAAAAAAAAACATAGTTAGACTTACCGGTAACTCCTTTTCCAGTAGTCTTCCAGGACAGCCCTTGAGAGATGGAGTCCCTCCCACTGCCACAGAAAACACATTACCACAGTTCAAAAGGCGGTCCCTCGGGTCCCTGGTCAGTCATTTACCAAGAACCGAAGGATGGAACTGAAAAACATAACAGGTAATAACATTAATTCACCAACATAATTCAAGGGTGGGATCGTGCTGTCCTGGGAGACTACTGGAAAAGGAGTTACCGGTAAGTCCAATTCCAGTTTTTCCCAGTCGTCTTCCAGGACAGCCCTTGAGAGGATCCCCAAGTACTCACCAGATGGGGGGGGGGGGGGGTTGGACACCAGGGCTTGGAGGACTTTCCTCTCAAAAGCCTGATCCTGACTGGACATTAAGTCTAGTCGATAATGCCTTGTAAAGGTGGAGAAGCTTGACCATGTGGCCGATTTACATATTTGCTCTGGGGTGGCACCAGCTCTTTCTGGCCAGGATGCCGAGAGTGCCCTTGGTGGAGTGGGCTTTAACACCCCCAGGAGGATCTCTATTTATTGTTCTATAACCTTCTGCAATAGCTAGCCTGATCCACCTAGCTATAGTTACCTTAGAAGCTTTTTATCCCTTACGTTGTCCAGAAAAAAAAAAAGACAAAAAGTGAATCTGCAATTCTAAATGGTTTGGTTGCCTCTAGGTACTCTGATATACCGCCTCAAATCTAGTAAATGAAATTGCTTCTCTTTTTCGTTTGAGGCGTTCTGACAGAATGAAGGGAGGACAATATCTTGTGACTTATGAAATTTAGATGCCACCTTTGGCAAGAACCCAGGGTCTGTCTTTAGGATGACTTTCTTCAAAAATCTGAAGGAAGGGCTCTCCAATGGAAAGAGCTTGAATCTCACTGACCCTACAGGCTGAAGTGATTGCCACGAGGAGCACTGCCTTAAATGTAATCAGTCTTAGAGAGGCCTCCGAGAGGTTCAAACAGTGTCCCCAAAAAGGTCCTGAGGACGATCGATAGGTTGGAGTTATGTTAACTCTGACCGGTTTGTGTCTGGCGATTGCCTTACAGAACCTAGTAATAAGGGGATCTACCTGTAATCATTTCTCTAGGTACAAACTTAAGGCAGCTAGCCATCTGAACTTTAATAGTACTAAGAGTTAATCCCTTCTTGGAGAAACTGTAGGATATTTGTTGTATCCTTGTTTACCTCACCCCGGCCATCCAACTAGATGTTAAACTTCCTCCAAACTTTTCTATAAACAGCTTGGGTGCTTCGGTTTCCAGCTCTGTAGTAAGGTCTGAACATCTGTTAGGCCTTTGCTCCTCAGAATTTCTTCCTCAGTAACCACGCTGAAAGCTTTACCATGGCTACTTGCGGACGTAAGAGAGGTCCCTGTGGCAGGAGATTTTGACAGGAGATTTTGTCTGCAGGGAAGCCTAAGAGGAGGCTGGTCTGTCAACTTTAGCAAAGTTGTGAACCAAGGCCTCTTGGGCCAAAATGGTGCCACTAGGATTAAACACGTTTCTTCTGCTAGAAAGTTTGCTAGAACTCTCGGGATGAGGTGGCGGTGGAAACGCACAGGCCAAGTTGAAGGTCCAGGGGTTCTGTAAGGAGTCTACCGCCAAGGGTTGATCTCCTGAGCATAGCGAGCAGAAACTGGGAACTTTTGCATTCTCTTTGTTTGCAAATAGGTCCACTTCTGTTTTTCCCCAGTGAGTTGCTATGTGGATGAAAACTTCCGGGTGCAGAGACCACTCTTGATTCAAAACTAGTTGTCGACTCAAGAAGTCTGCAGTGCTGTTCTGCTCCCCCTTCAGGTGTATTGCAGAGATGGATTCTAGATTGGATTCTGCCCACTGAAATATGTGCTTGGCTACCAACATTAGCCGAGGACTTCTGGTGCCTCCCTGCTCGTTTATATAGGCTACTGCCGTCATATTGTCTGAGCGGACTTGTAGATTGTGTCCTGAAACGCTAGTAGGGCTCTGAGGATAGCTGTTAGTTCCTTCCAATTGGAAGATAATTGTTTCTCCTCTGGCGTCCACCTGCCCTGGGCCCAGCATGAGTTAAGATGGGCTCCCTAACTGCTTGCATCCGTGGTCAGTGTGGATGTGATAAGCAAGCCCCAGAGTACCCCTTTGTTTAAAATTTCCGTGTCCTTCCACCACCAGAGGGAACGTTTTACTTTGGTGGGGATCGATACGTATTCTTCCAGATCTTTGTCCTTTAACCGTTCTAACAAAAACCTCCGAAGGGCTCTTTGGTGGAACCTGGCCCATTGTACGGCCGGAATTGCTGCTGTCATAAGTCCTGACGCTGACATCACCTCCCTCACTGTACATTTGGAGCTGGTTTGAAGAAAAGACATCCTCTGCTTCAGATTAAATGTCTTTTCTTCCGGCAAGACTATCCTTTGATCTATGGACAGGATCTTGTAGCCCAAATACAGAATATTCTGTATTCCCACAGGGACCCTGATGTCACTGGGGTTTAGGGTTCTGGATTTGGGCGGTTAAAAAGTATACCCCCTTTTCCTTTCCCTTTTTTGCCCTGTCCAGTGCTCCTTCTCTGTTTTTGAGGGTACTTTTGAAGGACGACAAAACTTCCTTTTAAAAGTTTCTTTTTAGTGGGGAAAGTTTTCTTTTTATCCGCAATTCTAAGATGGTATCTAATTCAGGGCCAAAGACTAAGTCTCCAGTAAAGGGGACACTGCACAGGCGTGTCTTGGACACCGTGTCTCCCCCCCCAAGTTTTCAACCAGACTAACCTTCTGGCTGTAACTGAAAGTGCCACAGTCTTAGCCTCAACTTTAAACGGAATCAGATGAAGCATCAGAAATGAAACTTGTCGCCTTGAAAAGCAAAGGTAAAGTTTTTAAGAGCTCCCCTCTAGGAGTGCCTGCCTCTAGGTGTTCTTGTAGTTGTGACAACCAGAACTCAAGATTTCTAGCTACACAAGAAGTGGCTAGAGCTGGCTTCAGGCCTGCCGTGCCCTCTTTAAGACTACTTCTGTTTTCCTGTCCATTGAGTCCTTTAAATGTCCCATATCCTTGAAGGCAAGGTCAGACTGTTTCGACACTTTGGACAGTGGGGCATCTAGTTTTGGATTTTTATTCCAGACCGCCTCTGGGTTGTCGTCAAAGAGGAATCTTCTTTTTAGAGAATTTGGAAAGAAAGCTTTCTTATCCGGCTCGGCCCACTCCTTACGGACAAGGTCAGAAAGTATGCTATGTATAGGGTCTTACATATGTATAGGGAATACTTTCACCTTGTTTTTCCCCGAGGGCATCATACATCTTATGTCTGGACAACTGAACTTCTTCCTCATCAATTCCCAACGTATCATAAATAGCGATCAACAGCTCGTCCACTTCCTCAAGGGACAGCTTGTATTTTGTGGCTTTGTTAGCTACAGCCTGATCCTCATCCCGGTCTGAGTCAGAAGATTCAAGCCTAACTAACGAGGGGCTATGCTCCCTGACTCTACGGGGCTCCCAGGAGCTGGATGTTGTAGGGCCTAGTGAAGGGGGAATCGCAGCTGCACTACAGGTGGAAGCAGACGTGTTTACATCTGCGATTCACTCCCTGAGAGATTTAAAGGTTGACGCCATCTCATCTTTAAAGGAGCTAAGGAATTTAGCCAAAGGAGAGTCTGCCTCTGATTTTAGTAAGCCTGCAATACACTGCCTGCATAAGGCTTCGTTAGGATAACTCAGGATAACTTGTTCCCACAGTTAGGGCACTTTTTGCGGCCTGACTTGTCTTCCCTTGGCTATAAATAAAAATAGATGATCTTAGCATCAAACCTTTACCCTCTTTAAACACCTGTGCTGCAACCACCACTACTGCACATTTCCGGGACAGTGAGGTATCCACCACCCTAGTCCCAGCCCTACAACTACCAACATGTAAAAATCACAGTACAGGGCTTGCCCAGCAGCCTACCTGGGTTTGGCTAGTGCCTGCATCTGCCAGAGTGTCCTGGGGATTCGCCTCCATGGTCCCCCCTTCCTGCTCCGGATCCCGCCACTAATCTGGTATTCTGGACACTGGTCGGGATTAGTAGGCCCAGCCTGGGCTTTTCCCCTCATCCTTGCGCCCAGGAGACCCGGAACCGGAAGTCTCGGCACACAGCAATGATGTGGTTCCGCCGGAAATGGCGCAAACGGCGTCACCAGCCCCCACTGCGATCGCAGCAAGGAGCTGAGATGGACGAATCCACCTGCACAGCTCCTGGGGGGAACTTGCGTCACCCTGCCACTGGCACACCTCGGGACTGGAAGGGGGGGGGGGGGTAACGGGTCTGCTCCTGTTGTGCTGGACGGTACCCGAGCCCAAAGAAAAAACGGTAAGACTTCACTGGAGCCGACGGATAGGACCCAGTCCCCGTGTCTCCACTCCCTTAAGGCAGCCCCTGAGAGATGAAGTCCCTCTCCTGGTTCCTCAGCAACATGTTCCTCCGACAGAGGAAACACAAATGACTGACCAGGGACCTGAGGGACCGCCTTTTGAACTGTAGCAATGTGTTTCCTGTGGCGATGGGAGGGACTCCATCTCTCAAGGGCTGTCCTGGAAGACAACTTGGGAAAAAGCAGATAACCGGCTTCTGGTTACTTCCGTGATCAGCTGTCACGTGGTAAATGGGCCGCTGTGATTGGTCCTTTACCCTTGTTCTGTGATCAGCCGAGTCCAAAGGACTCGGCTGATCACAGAGCTTGGCGTGCAAGCAGCGCGATCACGGGAGGTGGTCTATTGACGCCCTCCCGGCACTAGAAGCCTGCACTGTAGCCGTCATTCGGCTATAGCGTGGGCGGAAAGTGGTTAATTTGCAGGGATTTTCGCTCACTTACTGTTTGTTTATGGGACAGGAAGTGAAATCTATGCAATGGGACACAGATGGCATAAAAAAAAAAAAAATTGTGACAGGGGTTATTATAACCCTTCCTTGCTCTATCTAAAAAGAAGAAAAAAAATAAGTTTTGCCTATAGTTCTACTTTAATGCCTGGATAACATTCTGCTTATTGTACTGAGGAAAAGTTGGTAAAATAAAAACAAACAAACAGTCTGTTCTATATCTAGTTGGAATTTTTTCTTCCATAAAATTTGCAGTCTACATTTATATCTTACAACGATCATGTCATGTAGAGTTTAGATCAGTTTAGCATGTATTTCTAAGCCATTTGCAAAACCAAACTCTGAATACAAAAAAACAAGAGTAAATAAATAAGCAGACATACCAAACTGTTATAAATTTGGATGAAAGCAAGCCTTAATTGTAAAAATAAACAATTACATAAGCTAGCCTGTTTTTCCATTTTTCCCTTCAATAGTACCAATACTTTAATAACAGAATCAACCAGTTACAGAGCTTACCGATCCCAAGCTTCCCTCTCCTCTTTGCTGAATGGTTTAACCGCTTTAACAACTTTCTCACGTGACAGCAGCAAATTAGCATAGCGCACCATGCAATTAATCCAAAGGCTCCCATCTGCGGTAACTCCAACCACATGTCTCTCCTTTATAGTGTTATCTGCAGAACTTTCTCCAAGGGCAGGCATGTTGTTCAGATTAAGCAGCAAGCTGAAATTCAATCATTCACAAATGCATTAATTTTTCTACCTTCTTTGAATACAACTTAAAAGTCTGTCAACCCATTAATCAATGGCGAAAAACTATTTTAATTGTGTTTGCCTTTTATTTATTATTATAAAGGATGAGAAGTACAATCATAGAGCACACATTCTATTACTACAGCCTTAATAGGAACAAAGTAAAATTATTAACCATACTGGGTGTCCCCTTACTTTCCTCCCCCCTATATAAAAAAAATAATAAAAAAATGGAAACTTGCTACAATACCAAACCTTTTTGAAATATTACATTTTAATCAACAAAGTGAAAATCTCTGCATTTACAGACAAATGCTGCATGTGAGGCATTTTATTTAGGCCCTGCTCACACATACTGCTGTGACCTACATTGTACTGCACTGGAAGAATACAGGTCACCACAATTGTTTTCTGAGTGTCCTGTTCACACAATGCTGGCTCATGTGCAGTGCAGTAATGTCCAGTGCGACGTACATCAACGTAACATAAGTCTATTGAGAAAAATAAGCCTTTCATTATTTTGCCCCTTTCAAGAACCCATATGGCAGACAACCTAGAGGGGGAAGTAGAGAGTGTGCAGTGTAAAGCTGACTAATGAGGTGTCTCAATGGCAGGGTGTATAAAAATAGATAATAAAAAAAAAAAAAAAAAAAAGTGTAAATCCTGTTATAAGCATAAGCAATGGATGAACCAGATAGTGCCATTTGGCTTGCCCCAACCTCTTCATCCACTTTCTTAATATAGCTAGCGCTGTCACAATTATTGTGGCTGTTATGCTAGACATCCAGTTTGCCAATGCCACTCCAAAAACAAAAATGTGTTCATTTCTCTCCACCTGTTTCTTCCCTCACTGTCTCATTCTCTCAACCCACAAACAGGAAAAAGATGTGATGGTTGAGTAAACAACCTGCAAAAACACACATAAAAATGTTTGTCAATGGAAGGCAATGTCAATCTTTTTTTAGCATTTTCATGCATTTTAATGGATGTCTATGAGTGAATAGGACCTTCAAGTGGGCAGTCACAGCCCCCCTAATACTTACCTGAGCCCAATCTTCCTCCAGCGTATGGCAGGAGAAACTCGGATCTCCGGGGATGCTCCCTCCTCATTGGCTGAGCCAATGACTCCCGCTGCTGTAAATCACAGCCAGTGAAACAATGAGGAGAGAGGGGCATGCCAAGCCGCGGCTGTGTGTGTGAATGGACACGCAGAGGAGCGAGCCTGCCTGGGTGCCCCCACTGCAAGCTGCTTACTCTGGGGGCACTCAGCGGGGTACCCAAAAAGAGGATTGGGGCTGCTCTGTGCAAAAGCTTTGCACAGAGCAGGTAAGTGTGACATGTTTATTATTTTAATGTAAATAAATCTGAAGCTTTAATATCGGTTTGTCAAAGGGATTCGTTTTTTTCTTTATTGTGCTATAAAATATTTTTTTCCAGTAGACATTTTTGGAACACGCTCTACCTTCTAAGGTTAAACACCAAATTTAAAAGGAAGCTAAAGGAAAGGCAGTGCTCCTCCCCTTAAGGGTTATAATCTACTGCAAAGACAGAAAGAACTAAAAGTGGTAAAACAAGAGAAGAAAAAATAAATCTGCAATTGCAGAAAATGACAACAAATGGGTGGAATCTGTGTCCCCACCAGAGAAAAGTAGTTAGCAGTGAGTAAAAAAAAAAATAATAATCCCCCCACCCTGAAGAATAAACTGGAGGGATACAGCAAACTTTTGGGGATGATCAAACACAGTCCAAAAAAAAAAAAAAGGTGGTGGGGGGGGGGGGGTTGAGATTACTGGACTAAAAAGAGAATATAAAGGTCTCCAACCTCCTAGGACAACAAGATGAAAGCTGATCCCTCACTGTTTGTGCAGAGGAATATAGCCCATTGGAAAAAGCAATAACTACCACTTTTGTGACCAAACTTTGAGGTGCATGACCTTAACCTCCAAAGGTCTGCCGTGTCCCCCAGTGAACATGTCGGAAAAAGTTGCAATCCAAGTGAATACAAATAGCTTTACTCTGCAAAGCCAAAATAAATTTCAATATCAACCTGAAAAATGCTTCAGCAATGTGTGCACGTATTTGGTCATTCAGGGGTACTGATGGGTGTATCTCTGTTTCCGGAATGTCAGACGCAGATTTCTTTGCTTCAAAAAATGCGTGGAATAAAATAAACCTACAAATTTAATGCACAAGGAATTTTGTTAGCAGGATTCTAGTACAGTGAAACATTTAAACTTGCAGTTTAGCTATCAGGAAATTATTACAAAGAACGAAAAAAAAAAAAAAAAAAAAGAGGAAGAAGAAGGATTTGTCACTTGTAGTGGCAACAAACCAACATCTTACCGCGCAATATCCATAACTTGATCCTCATCTCGCTTTACTTGGGTATTGTCAATGATACTTGTAAGCCGAGGAATAATCCATTTTCTCAGGCGTAATACCACATTGTCAGTTCTTTAAAAAAATATACGAAAACATGACAAATGGATGGTCATGGTGTTTCCCATACATCGATATAAAAATATAACATTGTGACCAGTTGGTTCTGCTTCACAATGTGCACAAACATACACATCAATCCTTAACTCACGTCATCTTTTGCTCCTGTTTCTCCTTCTGACGCCTGGTACTAAAATCTTGGCAGGAATCAAGATCTGGACTAAGGAACATGTTCTTCAACCAATTTATGTATTTTTGCAAAGCAGATGGCTTTAAATGCCTAACCACTTTCCATGTGCTGGGAACCACTGGGTATCCTTGGTTTGTAAGCGATGAGAATCCAATAAGAACTTTAAGTTGCTTTTCTGCATCTTCACAGTTTTCCAAAAAGGCATCTACATAGGTGTTCATCTCAGGGGCAAACTTAAACCGGTCTATAGGCTATATAAAACAAATATATATAGTACAAACATTAAACATGTCAACTTGACTGCAATTATAACAACTACCATAATATCTGTAGAACTATTAGCAGGCCTGTAAATATACCACAAGTTGGCAGCCACATATTCACATATAAAAAAGAAACCATGCTACAATGCTGACCCTTCAAAAACAAATGACTAATGCATTTTGAATATTCATTTGTAAGAAAAAAAAAAAAAATCATTGAGTATTTTTGTTTTCTAAAACAATGTTTCCAGGCACTATGCACATTTTTCGCTTTACTGAATGAACCCATAGGTGTTTTTATTAGGCAATTTAGCTGTATGCTAATTGCCTATAGTCATCTGACTAAGAGCCTGTTTCAAAAGATATGCCAAGCCAAAAAAGACCAACTAGTAAAGTACAGGCCTAGCAAGCAATAAAGTGACCATACAAGACTTAACACAAGTGGTTCCCAACCTCAGTCTTCAAGTGTCCCCAACAGGTCCCATTTTCAAGATGTCCTTCACCCTGCACAAGTGCTTTAATCAATCAATGTCAATGGCTTGGTATTTTGGCCTGTTGGCCTACTTGAGAAATGAGGTTTGGGGGGGGTGCACTGCAGAGATGAATATGCTTACCAAACTTCATCAGCCCTTTGGGCTGTGCAACATCTGACATGTTCCTCAAAAGCCCCCTTGTCCCAAACAAGGCCCAGTAATTATAGCCTACTGAATGAAATTTTGATAAATTGGCTACATGGACGGGTAGCATAGGACCACCACTGTTTACTTAACTAACATCAATTGCAGACTAGGGTCTGTGCCACTAGTACAGAGGGCGCAAAAATGCAGAGTCAACTAAGGCAGGCAATATAGTATTCGATTAGGGAGTAAAGTGGTGTTTGACTATGGTTTTACCAAGTGTCCTACTTCCTAAAAGCTTTGACCTATGTTCATTTGTAAAAGAATTCAATATCTAAAATATTTACCATGGACGGTCTTCTATCCTTCAGACAAGGGTAATAATGATGCTACAAAATTAAAACAATACGAGAAAATTCAAGTCAGCCAGAGTTGTCAAAAGGCCCTTACCTGAGTTGAGACACAGTGATTTCCATAATGTACCATGACTTCACTTCTAAGAACAAGCTGCAATTGGCTTTTATCTAATAGAGGTAAAGAAGCACCCAGGAGCCTATAACACAAGTAACTGAAAAAGAAAAAAAAAAAAAAAGTTTTAAAAATGAAACAACTTTGACAAACCAAAACAAGCAGTGTGTTTAACCACTTAAGGACTGAGCCTCTTTCTGAGATTTGGTGTTTACAAGTTAAAGGGGTTGTAAACCCTTGTGTTTTTTCACCTTAATGCATCCTATGCATTAAGGTGAAAAAACTTCTGTCAGTGACCGGCCCCCCAGCCCCCTTCCCCCTCCCCCCGTTTTGCTTACCTGAGCCCTGTATGCCTCGGCGGAGATGCGCTGTCCCTCTCTGCACGGGGTCCCGGCTCTTGATTGGCTAGATTGATCGCACTGCAGTAATTGGCTCCCGCTGCTGTCAATCAAATCAGGGCGGGGCCGAGACGAATCCGGCATTCGTGTCTATGGACGCAAATGCTGGACTCAGGAGTGCGCCCGCAAGGTAACCCCCTGGGACAGCGCTTCTCCCAGTGGGTTATCTGATGCAGGGGAGGAGCCGCGAGGGCCGCAGGGAGACCCCAGAAGACGAGGATCGGGGCCACTCTGTGCAAAACAAGCTGCACAGTGGAGGTATGACATTTTTATTTTTTTAATAACAGACACAAGCCTTTACAAAATCACTTTAAAACGTTTTTTTGCTAGAAAATTACTTAGAAAAAAAAAAAATTATATAATATATATAAAATGTTTGGGGGTTCTAACACCCTAGAGAATAAAATGGCGGTCGTTTCAATACTTTGTCACACCGTATTTGCACAACAGTCTTACAAGCGCACTCTTTTTAAAAAAAATACACACTTTTTTTTAATTAAAAAAATAAGACAACAGTAAAGTTAGCCCAATTTTTTTTTTATATTGTGAAAGATGATTTTACACCAAGTAAATTGATACCCAACATGTCACGCTTCAAAATTGCACCCGCTCGTGGAATGGCGACAAACTTTTACCCTTAAAAATCTCCATAGGCAAGGTTTAAAAAAATTCTACAGGTTGCATGTTTTGAGTTACAGAGGAGGTCTAGGGCTAGAATTATTGCTCTCACTCGCGGCGATACCTCATGTGTGGTCTGAACACCATTTTTATATGCGGGCACTACTCACGTATGCGTTCGCTTTTGCACGCGAGCTCGGTGCGCGTTTAATAAAAAAAAAATAATAAAAATTGGCTTATTTAACTTTTTTTTTTTTTTTTTTAATGAACAGTGTAAAAATAAAAGTGTCACTTTTATTCTTTTATTCCTATTACAAGGAATGTAAACATCCCTTGTAATAGAAAAAAGCATGACAGGACCTCTTAAATATATGAGATCTGGGGTCAAAAAGACCTCAGATCTTATATTTACACTAAAATGCAATAATAAAAAAAAAATGTCATCTGAAATAATAATTAAAAAAAAAGTCCCTTTAAGAGTTATGGGTGGAAGTGATGTTTTGACGTCGCTTCCGCCCTGCAATGATATGGAGACGGGCGGGGGCCATCTTCCCCTCACTCGACTCCATACCACATAGGGAGAAGAACTCAACGGCTTACGGTAAGCGGCGGAGGGCACCGGAGCGTGGCGGGGGGCTCGTCTCCTGCCGCGGATAAAAGAGATCTTGCGGGGAATCCGCCGCAGAGACCATTTTTATCTGAAAGCAGATCGCCCACTGAAGCTGCTGCCATAACGATATTCCTCTTCAAAGTAGCGACCTAAAATGACGGTGGGCGGACCGTAAGTGGTTAAAATTAAGTGCGGTTACCATCAAGAAACATTACTATATTTAAAGTTGATTAGGAGTTGTATATTTGGTCTTGCAAGGTAAGAAAATGCAAGATGTCCATTTGTCAAAAAATGTCAATAAGTTAATCAGGCGTAAGAAACACAAACACTTACATGCATGGTCCAAACTGTTCCTGCATCAGACCATTCTCCACAACCTCTTTCCAAAACAATTCAAAAGCCTCCTCCTTTAGAGAGATTTTCACCAGGTCCAGAGCTACTGCTGGAAGACACCTCTCCTTTTTCACAGACTTGGCAGCCATTTTTAACAGATCCAACAACCTTGACAAAAATTTAAAAGAATAAGCATTTTCCATCTGTATTACAAATAAAACCCAATTCTTACATTGACTCAATGTCTCAACTAGAATGTCACTTTTCAAGCTTTACTGGAGACAAGAAGATAAGAATAGTGAACAGCACATAAAAGTATTCTGTTGTATGAGGTTTTTGTGCATATTTCTACATTTTTGCAACCAACTAGGTATTGTCACACTTTCTCTACTGAACATGAAGAAAAAAACTAAAATGTTGATACAGAGGTGGTAAAAGCAATAATCCCGCTTGGAAACACCGGTGTATAAAAGAACTTGAAAACAGTGAGGGTACAGCACAGGTTTTTATATATTTTAATAGATCTCTATCTTCTAGATAGATTTATGGGGGGCCAGAGGCCTCATGCACACTGGACACTTTTGCAAATGCTTCTAGGGGCATCAGACATGTTTTTTCCCCTGCTTGTTAGCCTATGTGTCCATGCAAACAAACTTAGCGGGGTCAAGCGCCAGGTGCAGGAAAAAAAGAAAAAAAAAAAAAAAGCTGTCAGTGCGTCCAAGAGCAGCAACGTTTTGGCAGAAAAACGCTTGATACAGTCAAGCCAAATCTGACACATTCCAAAATTATTGGCATCGTCTCAAAATTGTAAGAAAAAAAAAACTGCATTCCAAGTCTGTGATGCTCCTGTAATTTGTAATTAAAAACTTACCTGTATCTATTAACAGGTGCCGACAATACAGAAATCACACCGGCAACCAGTTAAAATTGTGAAAAATTGACTCAACCTTTCTGTTGTGTGTCTGTATGTGGTACAAGGAGCAAGAAGAAGAGAAAGAGCAGCAAAGAATTGTCTGAGGATTTGAAAACAAAAAAAATGTGGAAAAGCATGGACAATCTTAAAAGGTTAAAAGTCCATCTTAATGTTCCTGTGTCCACTGTTCGCAACATTGTCAAGAAGTTTACAGCCCATGGCACTGTATCTAATCTTCCTGGGCGTGGATGAAAGAGAAAAATTGTTCAAAGATTGCAACAAAGGGATTGTTCGATTGGTGAATTAAGAACCACGATCAGCTTCAGGGTACAACCGTCAGCTCACACTATACGTCGCCATCTGAATGAAAAGGGACGCTATGGTAGGAGACCCTGGAGGATGCCACTGCTTACACAGAAACATAAAAAAGCCAGATTGGAGTTTGCCAAAAGTTAACTGAAGAAGCAAAATTCCTTTTGTGAGAATGTGCTGTGGACAGAGGAAACAAAAGTACAGCTTTTTGGTAAAGCCCATCATTCTGTTTTCAGAAAAAGAAATGAGGCCCTTAAAGAACAGAATACAGTCCCTACAGTCACACATAGTGAAGGTTAACTGATGTTTTGGGGTTGCTTTGCTACTTCAGGCACTGGATGTCTTGACCGTGTGCCTGGCATGATTAAATCTGAAGACTACCAAAAGAATTCTGGGGTGCAATGTAGGTCCCAGTATCAGAAAGATGGGTCTCCATCAGAAGTCATGGGTCATACAGCAGGATAATGACCCAAAGCACAAGTCAAAAAAGACCCAGAAATGGTTTAATAAAGCACTGGAGAGTACTGAACTGGACAGCAATGAGTTCAGATCTAAATCCCATAGAGCACCTGTGGACAAATCTCGAAACAGTAGTTGGGAAAAAGGAACCCTTCCAATCTGAGAAACCTGGAGGCATTGGCGAAAGAAGAGTGGTCCAAAATTCCACTTGAGAGGTGTAAAAAACTAAATTGATGGTTAGAGGAAGCAATTGATTTCAGTTATTTTTTCCAAGGGGTGTCCTACCAAATATTAAATTGAGGGTGCCAATTTTGTCCAGTCCATTTTTGGAGTTTTGCGAATGTGTCAGATTTGGCTTTTTGTTTCTCCACTTTTTTGTCATATCAATACAAACAAAAGAAATAAACATGAGAATGCCTAAATATTTGTAATTTCAACCATTTTCTGGGCAAAGTGGTGCATTATCGGACAGAAATGCAGGGTGCCAATATTTTGGCCAGGACTGTACTTGTTAATGCTAACACTAGGCACATTCAGCTGTTGAGCATTAATTCATTTCAATGGCCAGAATAATAGGGTTTTTAAAGCAGCTTAAAACAAGTAAAAATTCGCGCTGAACTGAAAAAAGCAAGCGGCCAGCAAAGTTCGTAGATAACAAACAAAAAGTCACATGCATAAAAATTATTGCGGCGCTGAAAAGTTCAAAATGAAATTGAAGAGTGGGAGGAATCCAATCACTAAATATATTGTGCAGATGTAGAAAGAGTCACTCGTCACCACGTGGTAATGTAGTCTGCTTACCAGAAGGTGTTAAGGATTAGGCATAGATGATAAATTCTCAATAGCATCCAGCAAACATCTCCCAATGGTCACTTCAGAATTAGGCATTCAGGCATGTAGTCATCATATATCCGAGAAAAGAAAATGAAGGACCCATAGTGAAGCCCGTAATGATAGATAAAAAAACTTTTATTGTAGTAACTTACAATTGAAGCTTAAAACAGCATGCATCAATGATAGGAACAAACGGTTGCAGCCGTACACTGATTGGATATATGATGACTACATGCCTGAATGCCTAATTCTGAAGTGACCATTGGGAGATGTTTATATGTGAAGGAAATCCCACGGATGTTGTGGTCTGATGAGGGGTTCCAGTGGGCTGGATTTGCTGGATGCTATTGAGAATTTATCATCTATGCCTAATCCTTAACACCTTCTGGTAAGCGGACTACATTACCACGTGGTGACGAGTGACTCTTTCTACATCTGCACAATATATTTGGTGATTGGATTCCTCCCACTCTTCAATCTCATTTTGAACTTTTCAGCGTCGCAATAATTTTTATGCATGTGACTTTTTTAAAGCAACTTACCTGTAAAAGCCTTTTCTTTGAGGTACATCACAGGACACAGAGCCATAGTACTTACTATGTGGGTTTAATAGGCCATTAAAAAGTGCCCTCCCTATATAACCCCTCCCACTGGTGGGAGTACCTCAGTTTTGTAGCAAAGCAATACACCCAAGAAGGGAGGGACCTCTGTGTCCCATGATGTACCTAAAAAAAAAAAAAAAAAAAAAAAAAGGATTTTTACAGGTAAGCCATTTTAAAAATCCTATTTTCTTATCGTACATCACGGGGCACAGAGCCATAGTACTTACTATGTGGGATGTCACCTAGCAATGCCAACTGAAGGGAGGGAGACACAAAAAAGTAGGGCATCAAGAGACCAGAGAACTCATACTGCAGCCTGCAGTACACTGCGCCCAAAGGCACTATCCTCATGACCTCTCGATCTACTTGATAGAATTTGGTAAAATATGTGGACTGAAGACCAAGTTGCAGCCTTGCAGATCTGAGCCGAGGAGGATTGGTACTGTCCAAGGTACTGGAGGCTTGGCACTGCCCAAGAAGCACCAATAGCCCTGGTGGAGTGTGCTTTAATATGAAAAAGGAGGAATTTTCCTCTTTAAACCATAAGTTTGAACAATCACTTGACAAAAATTCATTTAGAAATAGTAGATTTTGACGTTGCCTGTCCTTTTTTAGGACCATCTGGCAACACAAACAAAACCTCTGTTTTACGAATCTGAGCGGTCACTTTCAAATAGACCTTGACCGCTCTCACCACATCAAGAGAATGTAGTGATTTTTCCTTCACAGAATGAGGCTCTGGAAAAAAAGAAGGCAGAACAACATCTTGGTTTAAAATGAAAACCTGATACTACTTTCGGTAGGAATTTAGGATGAGGTCGTAATACAACCTTATCTTTATGCAGAATCAAATATGGCTCTATACGAGAAAGAGCAGCCAACTCTGATACTCTTCTAGCAAAAAATATGGCAACCAAAAAAAAACTAATTTCCTTGTCAAGAGGACCAAGGGAATATCTTGAATAGGTTCAAAAGGCTGCATTTGTAAAGCCCATAGGACTAGATTTAAGTCCCAAGGGTTCAAGGGGGATCTAACTGGGGGGATTAATCCATGTTACCCCCTGAATAAAGTTACGAACCAGAGAATGTGAAGCAAGTGGTCGTTGAAAAAACACTGATAAGGCCAACACCTGGTCTTTGATAGTACTCAAGGACAGCTTCATCTTTAATCCCATTTGTAAGAATTCAAGGATCCTAACTATGACATATTTTCTGGGGTGCCAACCCCTGGATTCACACCAGGAGACATATGCCTTCTAGACTCTATAATATGATTCTGGAGGCCGGCTTCCTAGCATTAACCATAGTAGAAATTACTGACGCTGACAGCCCACGGTCCTTTAGAACGTGGGTCTCAATAGCCGCACCATTAAATTTAGCGGCTGTAAGGTAGGATGGAATACCGTACCTTGCGAGAGAAGATCTGGCCACAGTGGTAGGGTCCATGGGCCCCTACTGCCATTTTTATGATTTCGGCAAACCAAGATCTCCTGGGCCAAAAGAATCACCTCCTTCCCTTCTTGCCTAATCCGCCGCAGAAGCAGAACAGGAGGGAACGCATAGATCAGTGAGAACTGATCCCAAGGAAAGACCAAGGCATCTGGTTCCGCATGCCATCGGATCCCTTGACCTTGGCACAAAGTTGTCGAACCTGGACGCGAACAGATCCACGTCCAGAACCCCCCCATTTTTGGCATGTTGACAGAAAAATGTCGGGATGAGGGGACCATTCTCCCGGGAACAATTGTTGGCGACTCAGGTAGTCCGCCTGCCAATTCTCTATCCCTGGAATGAAAATTGCTGATAGGCAAGGAATATTGCTTTCTGCCCAAGAAAGAATAGGATTCACCTCTCTCTGGGCCGCACGACTTCTCGTTCCCCCTTGGTGATTGATGTAGGCCACTGCTGTGGCATTGTCGGATTGAATCCTGACAGGATAATTCCGTAGTCTGAGCGTCCAGGCCTCTAGGGCCAGGCGTACTGCCTGAATTTCTAGAATATTGATGGGCAAGATCCTCTCTGAGATGGACCATTTCCCCTGGACAGATGCTTCTTCCAGGACTGCTCCCCAGCCTAAAAGGCTGGCATCTGTTGTTACCACCTTCCAGGTGACTGGCAGAAAGGATTTCTCTTTTTAAAGATTCTTGGATATCAACCACCAATTAAGGCTCTGACGCACACTGGGGGATGAATGCATTGGAAAGTCCAGAGCATGGACCTTCTTGTTCCAAGTAGATAGGATACTGCTTTGTAGCAGTCTCGAATGAAAGTGCGCATAAGGAACGGCCTCGAAAGAAGCCATCTTTCCCAACAATTTCATGCAAAGACGAATAGAAGGATTCTTCTTTGTTTTGACCACCTAGATCAGTTTCTTTTTGGAACTGATCCTTTCCTGGGGCAGAAACACCCTCTTTTGAGCTGTATCTATGATCAGCCCCAAGTACTGCAATCTCCTTGATGGTTTTAAGGAGGCCTTTTCTAGATTGAGAATCCAACCTAGGTCTTCCAGGTAGCTGACTGTGGTTACCAAAGTTTGGTTTAAGCGGGCTACCGATTGATCTATCAAGAGTAGATCGTCTAAGTAGGCTAGTATAGTTATACCTTTGGCCCTTAACCTGGCTAAAAGAGGAGCCGGGATCTTTGTAAACACTCGAGGTGCAGTAGCCGGTCCGAAAGGTAGAGCTACAAACTGAAAGTGACGATTTTCTACCTCGAAGCGCAGAAATTTCTGATGAGCAGGGAAAAATCGGCACATGGAGATAAGCATCCTTGATGTTGATTGACGCCAGAAGTTCTCCCCCCCGTAGGAAGGAGACTACTGATCGGATTGACTCCATGCGAAAGGAACGGATGTTGAAAAACCGGTTTAGATGTTTGAGATCTAAAATGGGTCTGACATCCCCATTTGGTTTTGGAACTATGAACAGGTTTGAATAAAAACCCAAATCTCGCTCTTCCAAAGGAACCTCTGATATCACCCCTTGAGATAAGAGATGATTCAGAGCTAAAAAGAGAGACTTCTTTTTCATTGGATATTTGGGAACGTTTGATCCAAGAAAACAAGGATATGGAAACTCTCGGAACTCTAGTTTGTAACCTAGAGAAATTGAGGAGGCCACCCATTTGTCTTGACAATGTTCCTGCCAGACTCTTGAAAACTGCAGAAGCCTTCCCCCCACCCAAGCGAGCGGGGGCGTCCCTTCATAAGGAGGCTTTAGTATTTTGTATTGTGGGCTTCCTCCCCCAGGTCCTCTTTTGGCCCTAGGACTGACCGAGAGGTTTACCTCTAGAATCCGACGGTGGAGGCCGTCGAGACTGCCTAGAGGCAGCTGCCCCTGGCACTGAAGAAGTACGTTTAAAAGTAAAATGTTTAAACTTTTTCTTGACCGGTAAAAAGGGAACTTTTCCCATTAGAAATTCTTTGGATATACTTATCCAGATCGTCTCCAATTTTTCAACCATAGGATTCTACGCACCTGTACCAGCCCTAGCATAAGCCGTGAGGCCTGGAGAATAGAATCTCTCATAGCGTTTACTGTGAAACACAATGCTTCTGATATACAGGCCAAATCCTGGGCCTGCTGATCAGGAATAACTTTGAGTACATCTGTAAACTGGTCCATTAAGGACTGAGATACTCCGATCGCTGCCAGCGCAGGTTGAACGACTGAACCTGCGAGAGAAATATAGTTCTTAAAAAAGGAATTCCAACTTCTTATCTGTTGGATCCTTTAACATCTGAGCATTGTCAACTGGACAAGTCAGGTTTTTATTTACAGAGGATATAGCCGCATCAATTGCTGGAATTCCCCATTTTTTTTTATAAAAGCATTCCTCCATAGGATAAAGTATAGAAAACTTTTTTGGGAGGGAAAAATTGTTTATCTGGGTGCTCCCATTCAGAATACATAAGCTTCCTTAACCACGCATGGATAGGAAACGAATGATCAGATTGGGGAGGCTTTAGTGAACCCAAACCAGACGTGGGCTCATCAACTGACTGCGCTGCTGGCAGTGAAAAAGTAGAGCGGACCAACCCAGTGAGAGATTGTACCAACAATCTTTCCTGGGGACCTGATATTTCTGTATTAGGTTACTCAGAAGCAGAGACATTAGCCTCTTCCTGGACTTTAGAAGGCAAATAATCTTCTCTGGCTCCTTACTCCTCAGAATGAGGGTCATGAGAAATTTACGGGGACCTGCTACGCTTAGCCCCAGTCTGGAATGCAAACAAAGCATCAATTTTTTGCTCCAAGCTAAAAATGGTTGAAGAAAAAACATCCTGGGTAATATACATAGGGGCTGCAGTGTCAAGAGCAGCTGCAACATTTGCTCCTCCTGATGCCTCACTCTGAGCAGCCATATCACTC
Organism: Aquarana catesbeiana; assembly: GCF_042186555.1. Taxonomy (NCBI): domain Eukaryota; kingdom Metazoa; phylum Chordata; class Amphibia; order Anura; family Ranidae; genus Aquarana; species Aquarana catesbeiana. The sequence goes on along the minus strand of NC_133325.1, from coordinate 359,017,221 downwards.
TCAGGGGACGATGACATCTTTTTTGAGATGTTTCTAGGCTGTGTGACTGTAGTAGTCTTACTATAGCCCCCTTTTGAGGTGTTTTTTTTACCCCCCTTCCGCTCATAGCCCAATGCACAAAGCAGAGGTACTACCAGAAGGAATGCATCAATTGCATGAATAGTTCAGCTTACTTACTGCTATTAATGCTCAGCCTGATGCTGTAAATGTGTCAAGGGGAATGCCTGTGTCACCAAACCTTTTAAAAAACACCTCCTGCTCCTGTGTCCCTCCAGCAGCATGAACAGACACAATAGTGCCTTTTTAAAAGCCTCCTTTCCCGCGCTGGACATTGAGGACACCCACGCAGCACTAAGCCCTGCCCCCCGCCGTCTATGGCCCCTCTCGTTTTTTGTTTTTTTTGAAAAAGCACTTTCCCGCGCTGCTGACCCTATGGAGGATCCCAGGCAGAGGCAGACATGGCGAGGGGGGATCTGGAAGCCGCTGAGCGGTGTCCTTTCGTGCCGTTTTTTTTTTTTAATGTCGCTTTTTCCCCTGAGAAGAAGGGGGAGAAAAGGAGAAAACAGGCTGCACAAGGGGCGTCTGGTGGGGAGAGGACCCCCCCCTTCAGGCTTACTGGAGGACTTCGCTGCCGAACGGAGGAGGAAGAGCTTCTGCTTCCTGGATCACATTGTGGCTTTCTGAGAAGCTTGAGTCACGTAAGTGCTCAATACAGCTCCCAGTGGTGAGCACATAGGCATGACAACACTTGCAAATTTAAAGGAGACATTCATAAGAAAATTTTGAACATTTCTTAGAAAACTCCACTTACCTTTTCCCGCCGCAGGGTTTTCTGTGGTAAACCAACGGACCCAATCTTCACCCTTCAAGGTGGGTTCCGATAAACCTTCAGGAGCAGGGGATCCTAGAGGAAACCCACAATCCTGGGCCTGCAACAGCACCCTGCCAGTAAAACTTCATGGCCTCACTACCAAAAAGTACTGGATCCCAGGGTCCAGCTCTCTAAAAGAGAAGCATTCGCAGGCAAAACCTCGTTTCTTCGGATACGAGGCCCGGGTACCATTCAATTTGACCAAAAGAGACACTTTGAATGGATCCGGTGAGCATGGCTAGCCCCAGCAAGGATTGCTCCAGTGGAGCTCAGCACATCTTCACTCGTGACCAACACCTTAGACACTGGTGAAAAAACTGAGGTACTCCCACCAGTGGGAAGGGTTATATAGGGAGGGCACTTTTTAATTTAGGGCGTGCCAGTGTCCAGCACCTAAGGGTGGCCTATTGTAACATAGTAAGTACTATGGCTCTGTGTCCCACGATGTACGATAAGAAAAATGATTTTTGCGGCCAATGAAATGAACGCCTGTAAAATGCACCTTAACGCGTTACACCCTTTTACAAGTGTCAGGAGGTTTTTTCTGCCAAAAGGCTGCTGCCAGGGGAAAAGCATTGAGTTTCCAAAGCGTCTTGTGTGCATGGGGCCCAAAGTGTGCCAAAATACAACTTTACATTTTAAAATTAAGTCAACTAATAAACTTTTGAAAATGCTAGTTGCATTGCTGTGTCTCGCTTTAATTCTTTCTGATTCACTGACCTGGAATGTACAGATTAAGTCAGGATGAAGTCAGAGCTACTCATCTGCATACAAGTCTCAGGTCAATGACAACCAGCATTTTCAAAGAGAGGTTAGCAATAGCAACCTCCATATGTCTCTAAGCAAAGGATCCCAGACAGCTCGGGTCATCTTACTTTGGAAGGTTTTCCTGTGCAGTAATCATGGAAGACCCAAGAAGCTTCTTTAAATTCTTGGGCTTAAGCACTCCTGGAAACTTCTGCATTCCCACTAGCAGCAAGTGCAATTGTTCTGGAGTGCTAAATGCTGATGTCAGGTCAGAGCGCAGCACCTCAAATAGCACTTCTTGAAAAGTAGATTCAGGAATCTAAACAAAACGAAAAAAGGATTTCATAGGGAGTTATCAGGTATATTAATATACAAAGTAAATTTGCACATGGTAGTTCAGATACTGTAGTTACGGCATACAAGCTGTATGTATTAGGCATACTACAAAAATTCACAGAAATATCCAAGCATATGCAACATGCTTTGCCCCTTCCCTGCTGCTTTTAAATCAGGCAAAAAAAAAAAAAAAAAAACCAACTAAAATGCAGGGTTTTACTGTGTGGACAGCTGTCAGTGAAAGGTCTGTGAAGCAGCGATACACTTTTATACAGTGTAAATTTTGTTTTCTTCCAACAATATTGAAATTTTAAAATTACTTGAATTCATTCCTATGCACCGCAACTTGGCTGCAGTGTGCAGAAACGGACAGTACACATAGCCTTCAGGTGAGCTCTGGCCCACTGCAGAAAGATGCACAGTATTCATTTTTTTGCACTGCTCAGCACCCAGGGGCTCTGGGGCAATGTGAACAGGGCACACAGAAAACAGTGCCCTTTCGTGATTGTTGTTGATGCGATGCAGAAAACAGCCAGTCGGCACCCCTCGTTTGAAGGAGCCTTAAATACAGCAGCTTACTCCAACAGCAGCAGTAAAAACAGACCTTCCAATCAGTGTTTGCAATCACCGTTCAGAAGTGCGATTCAAAGAAACATTGCAGTGAAAAGTGGTTCTACAAAGTATTGATTTGGGGGGGGGGGGGCGAATACAGTTGCTCGCCACACTTTTCAGATATTTTATTTGTAAAAAAAAAAAAAAAATTGGAAGTTAACTGAAAAGTGTGGAGAGCATTTGTATTCCCCCCCCCCCCCCCCCCCCCAGTCAATACTTTGTAGAACCACCCTTTCACTGCAATTCTTTTTGGGTATGTCTCTACCAGCTTTACATATCTAGAGAGACATTTTTGCAAATTAGTTCAAGCTCTGTCAGACTGGATGGAGAGCATCCGTGAACATCATTTTCCTTCCACTTTACAATTAGGTGCCGCTTTGTGTTGGTCTATCACATAAAATCCATTTACGTTTTTGGCTGTAACATAACAAAATGTGGAAAATTTCAAGGAGGTATGAATACTTTTTCAAGGCACTGTAGAGGAATGCAAGGTCATCTTGTGACCAGGTTTGCAATTTTGGCACATGTAAATAAAAGCACTTGTACAACGTTCAACAGAAACTTAAATGGTATAGTACACGCTATAATCTCAAATGTTACTATTAGTTTGTACAAAATCAAGGGAGTCAAAATACTTTTTTGTTCATGGTAGTAACTACATTTAATACAGGTAACATTTTTTATGTTAGTTCCCCACCTCAGACAAAATATCAACCAATGTTTTCCTGGGCAAATCCTTCAAGTCGTCTCTGTATTGTGCCAGGCTCTGCAGCAACTGCACGCACTGAAGTAGTACTTTTGTGTCCTGTATAAGGAGAGGAAAGAAAATACTGCAAACAGATTCATCTAAAATATGCTTTTGGTGATGCATACATTAAAAAGGAAATTCAATTTGTACTACATACTTTTTACGCAATAACACCTTTTCCAGGAATCTTCGAAGAAAGTTCATTAAAAAGATGGCTGTACCCAAAACAGTTATAAAAGTTTAAAAGGCTCCTTGAAGCCATTAGCTCCTGTTAACGGCAAGATGACAAACCTTAAAAGGAGAAGTGTGACCAAAGCCTTTTTGCCTGTACTTCTCTTGGGGGTCACAGTAATACACTTACGTTCGCACTCATGACACCCAGAGTCAACTTATATCAGGCTATTGCCCGCTATCAGCCGACGGAGCAGAGCCACTCCAGGCTCTTTAAGGATCTTGACAATATTGTCTGGATCCACCCAGTTGCCCAACTGACTTCTGGTTCCACCTCTCAGCGCACAGCTGAGACCCAGAGCCAGCTACGCACACCCCTTATATAGCTCAGAGTTGCAGAAGAGAGAGCGATGACTGACATTCACTGCTCTCCACTCCACACAGAAGAAATCTGATCACTGAAGTTCAGGCAGGTTGTACTCCCAAGTGGAATGTAAATAAGAAGACTGACAAAACTGCATGTGCTTTGATGCCCTGGCATGGTCAGTTTAAAATAGGAAAGCAGAGAGAGACTGGCAGGATCACCAGGTGTTTCACACAAAGAAAACAGGATACCTTTTAGTGCATGGTAACACAGACACATCAGAAATCTGAAATGTTGGGGTAACATGCACTTTAATCATAAATAAAAAAAAAAAACTAGAGTGGGAACATGGCGACAAGCACTTTCCTCTCAAAGTCTTGATCTTGGCTGGATAGGAAGTTAACCAGATAGTGCTTCATAAACGTAATAATGCTGGTCCATGTAGTGGCCATAAAGATCTGCTGGGAGACTGGCTCTTTCAGCCCAAGACATGGACAAAAACTCTGAAATGAGCTGTTGATTCATAGGGGACAAGGTTTCCCTGCTGCTATATAGGTTATGCTAATTGTTAGATTAATCTCAGAATGGATGCTTCAATTTCTCTCATACAGTATGAAAAAAATATTATTTGGTCCCCTGCAGATTTTGTAAGTTTGTCCACTTGCAAAGAAATGAAGGGTCCATAATTTTTATCATAGGTGTATTTTAAAATGATAGAGACAGAATATCAAAAAAAAAAAAAATCCAATGATACCGAGGTTATAAATGGAGTTGCAATTCAGGGAGCAAAAGGAGTATTTGATTTCCAAGCAAAGCATAACTTGGTACTTGGTAGAGAATCCCTTGTCGGCAAGCACAGATGCACAAAGTTTCTTGTAGTTTGTTACCAGATTAGCACACATCTGAGGAAGGATTTTGGTCCAGTCTTCTTTACAGATCTTCTGTAAATCCTTAAGGTTTCTTGGCTGTCGCTTGGCAACTCAAAGTTTCAGCTCCCTCCATAAATTTTCTATAGGATTAAGGTCTGGAGACTGGCTAGGCCACTCCATTACCTTAATGTGGTTCTTCTTGAGCCACTCCTTTGTTGCCTTGGCGATATGTTTTGGGTTACTGTCATGCTGGAAGACCCATCCACCACCCATCTTCAGTGCTCTAGCTGAGGGAAGACGGTTCTCAACCAAGATTTTACAATATATGGCCCCATCCATTGGCCCCTTCAAAGTCGGCCTAAGCCTTTAGCAGGGAAACAGCCCCAAAGCATAATGTTTCCACCACTGTGCTCAACTGTACAGATGGTGTTCCTAGGGTCATAGTCAGCATTTTTTTTCCTCCAAACACAGGGAGTCAAGTTAATGCCAAAGAGCTCAATTTTGGTCTCATCGGACCACAGCACTTTCTCCCAATCCTTCTCTGAATCATTTAGATGTCCATTGGCAAACTTTAGATGGGCCTGTACATGTGCCTTCTTGAGAAAGGGGCCCTTGCAGGCGCTGCAGGATTTCAATCCATGGCAGCGTATTGTGTTACCAATGGTTTGTTTGGTGACAGTAGTCCCAACTGCCTAGAGATCATTCACAAGCTTCTCCCGTGTATTTCTAGTCTGATCCCTCACTTTTCTCATGATCATCCTTACCCCATGAGGCGAAATCTTGCATGGAGCTCTAGACCGAGGGCAATTGATGGTTATTTTGTATTTCTTCCATTTGCGAATAATCACTCCAACAGTTGTCTCCTTCTTACCAAGCTTCTTGCTTAAGGTCATGTAGCGAACAGATACGAACAGATGTAATAGTGACTAGAAACACTATTTTGTCTGTGTGGTTTTCAATAGGAACATTGTTAATTAGCTGTAAGGAGGAATTTGTATGTCTTTGCAGTACTATCTGCAATTCCCAAGATATTGCAAGGACTTTCGGAGGACTGAGTCTAAGCACTGAAGAGCCAATTAATCAGCGGGTTATTGGCTAGGTTCTCATTTAGGTCATATACTGATAAGGAAGAAAAATGGACCTTGAGAGTGCTGGAGGCTAAGGCCCTTATCTTTGTAAGAGACACTACTGGAGGCAATCTGCAGTTGGAATTGTTACCATTAGGTTTTCCAAACCTTGCCATAAATTACCCTAGTGACCGGTTTTCTGCTTTGTCCCCTAGCCTTTGTTTTATCAAGAGATGGATTGGTGTCAGTGGAAGAAGAGGAGGATCAGAGACCAGGATCACACAACCTTTATACACAATGCAGATTAACCCCTTCGGTTCCACAGCAAGCATGCTTTACTGCATATACAGACTGATTTTACTGTTGTGGGTTTAGTAACACTTTAAGATCCAACTCAATGGATAACTAGAACTTTACATGACACTTTCACAATCTATGGTCTCGGTCAAGCACACTTTACTCTCAATATGCTACAGTAACGGGTATTAATATTACTAAAGGTCGTCACTTCTCTAGCCCGATCACATTTTGAGTCTCAGTTAAACACAATTATGTGCAAAATGGATTTTACATTACTTCCCAAAACAAACAAGTAAACATGATTGCACACACACAAAAGTTGCCATGATTTACGCTTGTATACAAACAATATTCAGTTTTATCCATAGTACTCGGTCAATTTATAGCAGGCATTTGCAGGAGGTGGCCAATAATAAAATAATCTTCTTTTCTCCCTTGTATGTTTTGTCAAAGAATATTACCTTGGTGAGGCGACCAGACTGGAACAACGCGAGAACGCCAAAAAAATTCCCAAAGGCTGCATTTCTGATCAATTTCTGAAAATTGAAAATTATTAGTCAGGGCTCGGGTCAAATGCAATAATCCTAATTCAATACATTCTGCTACTAAAGGAAATTTCACAATTGCGATCCTACAGCAAGAACAAAAAACAGTGTTTTATAGTGTACTACTCTAAAGTGGAACACCATATTATAAAATTGTTTTATTTTCAATAGAATGAGGGCAGGTTGAAACTTATTTTATTCTCTGCCTATGCTCCTGCAAGGGAGATCTCTCCTCATTTCCTGTCTCGATGACCAGACCTTTTCCCCTCTACCATAAAAAATATTCTGGCCCACTGGAAGGAAATCCCAAATCCCATAAACTTTTTCCACTCAAAAAATAAAGGGAATAGCTTCCCAATAAGGCTAGGCATTAAAAACTTAACAGGGGTCAAGCTTCACCTTTCAAATAAAAAAAGTTCAGAGAAGTTATTAATAAATTGCAAAGGAAAAAGGATGTGGACGCTCACCTTTTTTACTCTCTGAAGGTTATATTTCTCATCAATGTATTCAAATACTGTTGTCAATGGGATTTCTTCAAAACACTGCACAACCTTTGTAAAAATAAAAATAAATAATTACAAACACAAGGATTTCGAGTTATGAATTATTTCTGCATAAAGTCCAGGGACGGGGGAAAAAAAAAAATGTATATATATATATATATATATATATATATATATATATATATATATATATATATATATATATTTGCCTGCTGTTTGCTACTTCAACCAAGGATACCACATACAAAAACGGGCCACACAAAACACTATACAAGCACCCGTACAGAACATTATAGCCTCAATTCACAAACTTTAAAACACAAGGATAAGTTCTGTATCTTTATTCTCAGCCATGCCACTATTTTAGAAATCTTTTTGAACTAAACAAAACTAAATTTCTTGGGATATTGTATGTTGATTTTTTTAACTATGCTTGCTGTATCCACAGCTGTGATTTCCATTAAACAGTGCTATAAAACAGACTGGTTATACAGGAACATGGCAGTCAATTACAGCAACCAATTTTAATATCACTCCAAGCATACCTGGTGAAAATTTGAATTAAATGCTTTCTCCGTTATTGTAATATATACAGGTTTGCCCCATGTTTTCAATATGAATAATAGGAGTGGGTTCCAATATCTACAGTATATATAGAGAGCTTTGGGAAGTGATGAGAAAAGACAAAACTATCAAGTTCAAGTGAAATTAAATCTCTATTGATTTAACGGTTTCGAAAAACAATAAAGGATAATTGAGCGCAAGGAGACTATTCCCCAAAGCAAGGAAAGGGACAAGGGAAAAGAAATGGACTATCTCGGCACCCTGAACAGATTAGACATCAGATAAAACATATACATTTTATTAATACATAGTTAAAATATAAACAAAGTATCCAGATACAATATATATCAAAACTACAGATGTAGAGGTCGACCGATATGGGTTTTTCTCTGGCCGATGCCGATATTTAGAAATCGTGGTGGCCGATATGTGATGCCGATTTTTTTGGGCCGATATATTAGGCCGATTTTTTTTTTTTTTTTTACTTTTTTTTTTCCCCCTTCATCTCATAAAATCTAACAGTTAGACCCCTTTCACACTGGGGCGTTTTTTTAGGCGCTTTTGGGCTAAAAATAGCGCCTGTAAAGTGCCTGTAAAACGGCTTCCCTACAGTCTCAGTGTGATATCCCGAGTGCTTTCACACTGAGGCGATGCGCTGGCAGGATGTCTTTGGAGCGGTGTATACCGCTCCTCCACCACTCCTGCCCATTGAAATGAATGCGCACCGCTGCCGAAGCGGCTGCAAAGCGTTTCGGCAGCAGCACTTCAGGGGCGCATTTAACCCCTTCCTCGGCCGCTAGCTGGGTTATAAGCGCCCTGCTAGAAGCCGAATAGCCCCGCTTAAATGACGGTAAAGCGCCGCTAAAACTAACAGCGTTTTACCGTCAACGCCTGCCCGCGCCAGTGTGAAAGCAACCTTAAGTAATAAGTGATGCAGAAAATTTTTTACATTTAAACATTTATTGAACAAAACAAACCTCCAATCAGTTCACTTGTATGTATAATTTAGATTAAAAAAAAAAATAATAACTATATATCTTAAATATTAAATACACAAAAACAGGTAACCAAAACTTTTGGACGAAAAAAAAAATGGGCTAACTTTACTGCTTATTATTTTTTTTTTTTTTTAATTAGTGTATTTTATTTTAAAAAATTGCGTTTGAAAGACCGCTGCGCAAATACCGCGTGACATAAAATATTGCAACAACCGCTATTTTATTCCCTAGGGTCTCTGCTAAAAAAAAATATATATAATGTTTGGGGGTTCCAAGTGATTTTCTAGCAGAAAATACAGAATTTTTACTTGTAAGCAACAAATGTCAAAAAAGATTTAGTCTTTAAATGGTTAAACTGAGAACTTCTACACACAGAGTTCAGTCTATTGATAAAAGAACCCGAAGAGATACAAATGTATCTTCTTATCAGACTTGGCAGGCTGCCCAGAGGAGGAGAAGAAACCTTCAGACAACTTGCAATTGACTTCTATTACAGAAGTCATTTGCAAGTCCCACTGAAGTTATAATCGGCTTTTTTTATCAGCACAATCGGCCGCTGCCGATTAAGTAAAAAAAGCCAAATATCGGCCGATATATCGGTTGACCTCTATACAGATGTAAATAAAATTATACAGACTTTGCATCACACTGGTACTTAAAGGGGTTGTAAACCCTTGTGTTTTTTTCACTTTACTGCATCCTATGAGAATGCATTAAGGAAAAAAAAAAAAAACATTATCCTTTACAACCACTTTAACTGAACAAGCTGAAAATGAAAGCTGATTGGTTGCCATCCACAGCTGCTCCAGATTCTGTCTGCTCCAGTTTTAATAAATCCCCCATTGTACTGCAGTTGAAAGCTACAGACTAAACCAGTGAACAGATCCACAAAGCGCTGTTTAGAAAGGCAGAAAACTATGTGTGGGTACTTGAGCACTACTAGAAGTAAAGTAGGGAGTGCAGAGAACCAGAAGCTAAACAGGACTTCAAAAGAGACAGTAGTTTTAAAGGTTTACAAATCTGTGGGTCCATCTGCAGTTCAATGTGGCTAACTTCAGAAACAATGTCCAAATCTGATCAAAGGATAAGTGTGTGCACTGGTATGAGTAGACCATACGCCAGTACAATGACTGAAATACAAAGCAGTACCTTAAATATTCCTAAACAGTATCCATGAAAGGTGGTGTCCATACAGCTTGTGTGTACCCAAGCCCAGCTATGGTATCACCATGCCAACACTAGCCCCTCAAGATGTGGATGGGAAAGTGACCTGTGTGTCAGGCTGAATGCCTTTGATCACAAGCCAAGTCCACCTAAACCAAAACATGCTCTTGTTACAGCAGTTCTCTTGTATGTTGCTTTCTGCATTTGTTTTGCTAAAGTTACCTGCCAAGTCCTTTTCTGACTAGGCCATGAAATAGCTTATGAACAGATTATTAAGGGTTTACTTAAGTGGTAGGAATCATGAAATGGACATAGCGGTTTATAAAAGTGTTCGAATTAATGTGCTGCTACTGCCCTGTCTGACACCCTGCACCACTATAAACTGAGAAGAGGGTATATTGCTTTATGGTCGGCTGACAGTAGTGTCTGGTCTACCTGATGGGTTATAATTATGAGAAAACAACATTTTTAGGCTGGGATTGCATCTGTACGATGCTCCAGGACACGTGTTGCTGTGTGTTTTTATGCACATTACCCTGTGTTGCAATAGGGCGGACCACTAATTTCAATGAGTTGCCTACTACGTCTAAATCGCACCAAAGTGGTGCACGATTTGTATTATTTTTTTTTACATTGTGCCACACCAGAAAGCATTGTACTTTGTTACCATGCATTTTGTCTCACACACTTCTGCAAGGTTCAGTTGAGTGGGGGTCCCATCTGCACCATGTTACATGCTACACCAAAAATATGGGTTAACATGGTCTAAAAGTTGGAGTTAACCTTTAAACATTCACCTTGTATTCAGGAGTACATTTTTTCATCAATGCTCATAATCATCTTTGTGGCAGTTTAGTCAGTAGTAGCCAGGCTGCATACAGACAGGGGCCACATGCAGGCTGTTCAAAACACTGAACCAAGACTCTATTGGTAATCATTTTTGTCTGTGGACATGCTTGAAAATCATTCAACTGCACTTTTTGTGTGTCAACTGAGCACTTCTTTAAAAAAAAAAAAAAAAATAGGATTTAAATATAGGGCACTCAGGACAATCACAATAAATGTAAACCATATTCAGCTTTGAAATACAAACCTGAGCTAATGCCAAGCTGAATCCTGGCCGTGCTGACTCACGGGTAGCTGCCAATCCATCCACAAGTCTCTTGAAGGTGTATTTCAGCTCATCTTCCTGTGTAATGTGTAAAATATTAGCAATTTCAAATAAATTAACATTGTCATTCATAAAGCATTTTCTGCTGTACAAGAAAAATATATGATCTACAGAGAGATTTAGCAAATGCAACACACAAGTATAACAAACATGCTGTACAAAAATTGAACCAGTTAAAAGTTTTTTTCAGCACAAAAAGTGTCTATGCCAAACTGCTCAGTTCTGTGTTACAGTCAGCAGAACTCATATTGCAGATTGTTGTAGAAACTCAAGGCCACTTGTCTTGCAGTGGAATAACAAAGTTTGTTCAGTCCACTCACACCAAACAGTGTTGCTACAATGCATGTGTTTGTGTTTGAAAGGCACGTATCCCAGGGTGACAATTTATTTTGAATGGGCTGTCATCCCACCTTAACTTGAAAAAAAAATAGGCCCTTTACAATTTTCTTTCAGCATAGGGAAATGTAATGCACAAAACAGATGTGTGTAGTGCAGGTGCATTGCAGCTCACTGACGATTGGGGTTGAACTGCAATTACCTTAAGGCTGCATTCACACCTGAGAGCCTCAAAGTTTGCGCATTTAAAAAAAAAACAAAAAAAAAAAAACGACCGATGCTACATCCACCGAGGCAAGTATGATTCGCAAAAAACAATTTAAAAAAATACTTTACTTCTCTTTTAACCAGCATTATTTTAAAACAGTTTCTAGGGACAAGAGCAAATGCTTTGGTGTTCATAAGCCACAAACAATAGAACCTATTAAACTGGGATATTTTTAACGTAAAACATGACACTCCGTTAAAATTTAAAGCGTTTGTAAAGTCTTTTTTTTTTTTTTAACCCAAACATGTTACACTTGCCTGATCTGCGCAACAATATTGTACAGGAGACCCTAATCCCCCTTCTCTCTTCTAGGCGCGCCTGCTCCTCCTTTTCTTGGTGTGCCACCACAGGGAGCTGCTTCCTATTGTGGCACAACTAGGGGCTTATTTAATAGAGATATTCCTGCGCTATCGAATATGGAGATGGCTAAAGGTGGAACAGCTGCATGCACCTATTAGGATAAACACCTGACCTAAATAGATATTGTATGGATGGGTGGTGCAGCGCTAATCCTGTATGTAAACCTCTAGTGGCTTAAAATTGGGTCATATTAAAGTACACTATAGTGTGTATAAATAATCTGGAGAAAACAGTGACGTGTTCTTACAAGTGATGTATCTCACTAAACAAAAAATTAAAAAATTAAAATGTGGGTGTAAACAAAATATCAGCCTTAGGTCATCATTTCAATAACTAGTTCACCATAAGTGACCATAACAGTGACTGGTTCAGCATAAGTGAAAAAAAAAACAAAAAAAAAAACATTTTGCAATAAAGTGCAACGTGAATTATACTAATTAGCAATCCAAAATAAGCAAAGTGCATTGTGCAAAACACTGTGCAACATAAATAACTACATCACATATTGGCTTATAGTGTTAGACAACAGACATTTCATATAAAGTGCAAATGTGCAAAAAAACTCCAAACTATATAATTATAAAATGTTAGTGAATGTCCCAAAAAATTCTGATGCATAAAAAAGAAAAAAAAAAAATCACACTAAAAAACGTCCTTATTCTTGATGAAATCTGTGATAGTAAAATGCTGACATGCGTATGTGGCAGTTAAAGTGCCTGGTGACGCAAAATCTCATGCAGCTTCGTGTGCAAACACTACAGTGAGTAGTGGCCCCTTACCTCAAAGTAATGGGGCAACAGCTTATGACCAAACAGGTTCTTTATCTCTTCCACCTAGGGGCTCCTGCGCATTCCTCACCGTCCAGGGGTAAGGTTCCCTCAGATGTGATGCAAGATGGTATTTATAAATAAAGTAGAGTAGAAAAGAACCCAATAGTGTAATTCTGTTTTCATAGGTACTGGTTTATTAGGCAAAGAAAACAGGTACTCACATTGGCAATTAAATGATACAATGTTTGTATCCGACGAGCTCGTAGCCTTCTCTCAGTGTATCCAGCCTATCCCGTCCCTACGCGTGACGTCACACCACACGTTCCCCTGAAGAAGTCACGTGTGGTGTGACGTCACGCGTAGGGACGGGATAGGCTGGATACACTGAGAGAAGGCTACGAGCTCGCCGCTCGTCGGATACAAACATTGTATCATTTAATTGCCAATGTGAGTACCTGTTTTCTTAGCCTAATAAACCAGTACCTATGAAAACAGAATTACACTATTGGGTTCTTTTCTACTCTACTTTATTTATAAATACCATCTTGCATCACATCTGAGGGAACCTTACCTCTGGACGGTGAGGAATGCGCAGGAGCCCCTAGGTGGAAGAGATAAAGAACCTGTTTGGTCATAAGCTGTTGCCCCATTACTTTGAGGTAAGGGGCCACTACCCACTGTAGTGTTTGCACACGAAGCTGCATGAGATTTTGAGTCACCAGGCACTTTAACTGCCACATACGCATGTCAGCATTTTACTATCACAGATTTCATCAAGAATAAGGACGTTTTTTAGTGTGATTTTTTCTTTTTTATGCATCAGAATTTTTTGGGACATGCACTAACATTTTATAATTATATAGTTTGGAGTTTTTTTGCACATTTGCACTTTATATGAAATGTCTGTTGTCTAACACTATAAGCCAATATGTGATGTAGTTATTTATGTTGCACAGTGTTTTGCACAATGCACTTTGCTTATTTTGGATTGCTAATTAATTAGTATAATTCACGTTGCACTTTATTGCAAAAGGTTTTTTTTTTTTGTTTTTTTTTCACTTATGCTGAACCAGTCACTGTTATGGTCACTTATGGTGAACTAGTTATTGAAATGATGACCTAAGGCTGATATTTTGTTTACACCCACATTTTTATTTTTTTATTTTTTGTTTAGTGAGATACATCACTTGTAAGAACACGTCACTGTTTTCTCCAGATTATTTATACACACTATAGTGTACTTTAATATGACCCAATTTTAAGCCACTAGAGGTTTACATACAGGATTAGCGCTGCACCACCCATCCATACAACAACTAGGGGCTTGATCCCCAGCCTATGTCTATAGACACAGACCTCCTTGATACAGGATTTGACTGACAGCAGCAGGGCTCCAGCAGCAGCCAATGGCTGCTGCTGCTCTCAGCAAAGCCTGTGAGAGTGGGGAGAAGATGAGAGACCCATGGGTGATGCAGCTGCTGAAATACAACAGTTGGCATTGAAGATTTCTCCATCCAAGCTGTTGGTGTGTATGGGGTAATTTATAGATTTTCCTTCACTCAGCCCATAGACTGAATAGGTGAAAATCTAGCGGTGTATGGCTAGCCTTAAATGCCAATCCCACTCTTTGCAAAATAAATAAATGCACTGCTGGTGCCTGTGGGAAAAAGAACCTAAGATTCTATAAGGGGTTAATGGGATGTGGGCTGCAGACTTTGATCATGTTTATTGTTACACTCATGATACTACATGAAACATGGTCAGAAAGGTAGACTTAACATTTAGCCCTACAGACATACTTCATATATTAAAGTGGTTCTAAAGGCAGAAGGTTTTTACTCTAATGTAATCTCTGCATTAAAGGTAAAGAAAAAAAAAAAAATAAAAACTTCTGTACGCAGCTCCCCCCTCCTATACTTTGCTGGCCCTGATCCAGCTGCTTTCTCCGCTTTCTCTCTCCTCGCAAGACAGGCCGAAAGCCGTGAGAGCCATTGGCTCCCGTTGCTGTCAAATTCTGTGACAAAGTTGAAGGGGAGAGGGCTGAGCAACACAGTCTTTTTTTTGGACACAGGCAGTGCAGCTCGGGAACAAGCCTGCAGGTGTGCCACCATAAGAAACAGCTTCCCATGGTGTCACACAAAGAAGAGGAGGAGCCAGGGGGGACCCAAGAATAGAGGGATCGGGGCTGCTTTGTGCACAGAGCAAATAAATATAAAATGTTGTACCCTTTACAATCACTAAAGGTTCTAAAGGCAGAAGGTTTTTTTTTTTTTTTAATCTTAATGCATTCTATGCACGAAGATAAAAAAAAACCTTCAGTGTGCAACAGCCCCCCTAATACCTACCTGAGCCCCATCTCGATCCAGCAATGTTGCACAAGAGACTCGGCTGTCTGGGACTCTACCTCCTGATTGGCTGAGAAACAGCAGTGGCTGCCATTGTCTCCCGCTGCTGTCAAACAAAGTCAGTGAGCACATGAGAAGAGAGAGGATTGGGCCGAGCTGAGGCTCCGTGTCTGAATGGACACACACGAAGCAGTGGCTCGGCTGCCTCCATAGCAAGCTGCTTGCTGTGGGGGCACTCTGCAAAAGGGAGGGGCCAGGAGCTGCAGCGGGAGACTCAAGAAGAGGAAGATCTGCGCTTCTCTGTGCAAAACCATTGCACAGAGCAGGTAAGTATAACATGTTTGTTATAGAAACACGAGACTTTAGTATCACTTTAATTTTTGGATTTTGCAGTCCGATCAGCAGAAGATTTGCGAATACATCCTCTGCAGAATCAGAGCAGAAAAGAATGCGTCACTTCTTTTTTTAGGAAATAACTTTTTTTGTGCCATTTAGAATAGTATGCTCCTAAACCCCAATGTAGATTGGTATCAGTCCCTATACAAGGTTCATCTAAAATGTTGTACTTTTAGATGAACATTGTATACTCATGTTAATGGTGCCTGTATCGGAACGTCCCAATCTTCCCCCTCTGTGGGTTTCCATTCCTTTTTACGTGTTTTTTTTTTTTTTTACATCTGTGTCAGTGTTTAGCGTCGTTTTTAAAAAAACAAACTTTCTGGACCCATGTTAGATCTTTGGGCTTCTGTTTACATCAGAATACCTCTGATCCATCGCATTTTAGGTTGGATCTATTTTTCTTTTTCCGGACCTTAAAAGAAGGAAGCTGATATAAACAGACACACACCCCATTTACATCTGCCTGCCTATGGAGATTCCAATCAAGTCCAGCTGTCAATTTTTCTAGTGGATTGGACCGGGTATGTAAAAAAGGGCCAGAGTTCCACTTTAACTAGAAAAACATCAAATCTAAGTAGATATAATTGAACTGAACATGACATGTGTGCCTCTGATTGATGAGTCCCAACCATTTCCAGGATGACTGAAGACCTCCCTGGATGTCAAAGAGTCTGGCTATGGACTGCTCAGTCACTAACTAGGAAAATGCAGAGAATGGAACCAAAACACGTGTTTACATAGGAAGTGGTGCCTACAGCTCTCAGCCCCACCATGCAGCTACCACTAGAAATGTCTGCCCTCCGCTGGGCTCACCTTCTCGCTGGCTTTCAAAAACTCAATGAGGTCCTCTGTAGCCTTCAGCCTCACTTCTTGTTCGGGCTTGGCGATGTCCCAGAAGAAGTCCAGGAACTGTCTGTTCTGCTGTAGGACCCCACGAACGGCGGCCAGCCTGTCTTCCTTCGGAGTAGAGACCGCTCCATCCATGTCTGAGAGCGCAGCCATGCCGTCCTGTAGCACACGTGCGTGCGGGTTCTTCCGGGGTCATCGCGCATGCGTTGACTACACTAACGTGGCTGGAAGTGTACACTGCTCTGCATCTGTTGAGAGGGGTCTGGCTGCAGAGTGGAGCTTCACCGATGACAGGAAGTATGTGGCCTCCACACCACTTCACTTTTTTTTTTTTTTACTGAACTTTATTGTGAATCTCTATAGCTGGAGCTCCACTGTCACAAGAGGGATTCACGATAAAGTTCAGTAAAAAAAAAAAAAAAAGTGGAGTGGAACACACATGCTTCCAGTCATCGGTGGAGCTCCACTTTGTAGCTGCCAGACTCCTTTGCATCTGTTCAGTGATATCACTATCTGTGCAAGTGCAGCCCAACACCTTCCTAAAATGATGTTTGAAAGCAATACAGTGAAACCTCGGATTACGAGCATAATCCATTCCAGGAGTATGCTCGTAATCCAAAGTACTCACATATCAAAGCGAGTTTTCCCATTGAAGTCAATGGAAACGAAAATAATTTGTTCCGCATTGACTTCAATGGGATGCAATACCGCATGCGGCCAGAGGCGGGGGGGGCGCCGGAGAGCCTCGGAAATGGCCGAAAAGCCCGAGGACACTTCGGCTGACCTTGGCAAACCTCAGAAAGACTCCCTACCCTTGATTTGCGGAGGTCAGCCGAAGTGTCCTCGGGGCTTTCCGTGCATTTCCGAACGGCCGATCGGCGACTTTCAGCTCTACTCGGTTTCGGCACCCCCCACCTCAGGCCAAAAGCGGTACTGCACATCGCTTTGGCCTGAATCGTGCTCGTTTTGCGATACAACACTCGCAAACGATTACCAGTTACGATTTTTAAAAATCATATTGCATGCTCGTATTGCGAAACACTCGTTAACCGCGTTACTCGCAATCCGAGGTTCCACTGCTTCTTGCAGGGACCACGTGCTATTTGTTTAAATCCAAGAGTCCTATATTCTTCCATGACTCAGGGTGTGCTTTCTGTTTTTTTTCCACATCTGTGCAGTAATTCAGTGCGAGTGCCGATTACCACCAGAAACGACACGTTTAATGTGCGTTTTTGCTTGAGCAGTGACGTGCATTTTTTTTTATTGCGCATTTGCTGTTTTTTTGTTTTTTTAACTTGCAGACTTTTTCATCTATGAGCTTTTATGTGCAGTGCACTGTATTTTCATGAAAGTAGAAAATGTAGCGCTAAAAATAAAACAAAAATAGTGAACTGTATAAACCCATGGGTGACCATGTATATGAATAAACAATGCCAAATACCATGTGTAAATAAACAGTGCTAAAAAAACTTATATGGGTGAATAGATAGCAAAAAATATTGAATTATAAACATAAATAAGTCCCAACAAAAATAAAAAATATAAAAGGGCTACATCAGAGACCCAAATATATTAGTCTCAGAAGGCAAACAGCAGATGTGCTACGAACAAAGGGTCATTCATATGCAGAGGCCAGGGACGGTTGAGTGTATATCAGGAAAAAATGACGTCAATGGTAAAGTAAAGATGGGTACTCTTACCAGAGTACCAGAGCCAGTGGACCTGGATATCAGCGACACTAGGTCAAAAAAGCATGGAAGCACACCAAGGCAGGAAGAGTCAGGAAGGTCCAAAGGATCATTCGGTGACTCCAGAATGGTCAACAAAGCCTCCAACGGTCCGGTGCTCTCTCGGTGGAATCGTGATGATAATAGGAGCCAGCAAGCATTGAAAAACTGGACGGAAAGGTCAGACAAGCCCAAAGGCAGAGATTATGTAAAGACAAAAGGAGAGAGCTTCTAATGGTGTAGGTCAAAAAAGATGGTGTTTATTTTCCATAAAAACCAGGCATACAGACAAAAAATGTGATCACAAATGGTAAAAAAGCAATATGGGGAGCGGAGAAACCAAGTCCTACGCGTTTCGTCCCAATAGGACTTCTACTGGGGCATCTAACAGCTCCCCCATATTGCACACATATATATATATATATATATATATATATATATATACATATATATATATATATATATATATATATATATATACATATATATATATATATATATATATATATACATATATATATATATATATATATATATATATATATATATATACATATATACATATACATATATATATATATATATATATATATATATATATATATATATATAAATAAACAGCTAAAAATCCATAGAACCAATCAGAAGCTCAATCAGTAATTGACAGTAAAGATTTTCTGATAGAAGGAAGGCTGGTCACATGATGAACAGAAAACAAACCCACCTTGTGAGGACCAATCAAATAACAAACTCGGAATTCAACATTCTAATGTAGGCAATTCCAGAAGAAAATGGATGAAAACTTCTACTGGGGCATCTAACAGCTCCCCCATATTGCACATATATATATATATATATAAAGCCCACGAAACAGACTTAGAGTCACGTGTTCGGCACTGACGAATCCAGATCGGCGCTGGCAACAACACAAGCCTGTGTCTATAAGCAACCAATCAAGTTTCGAATGCCCATATGGATCAGAGATAGGTCAGCAACCTCCCATTGAGGTTCAGAGCAACAGTCCTAAGTAGGAAGTAGCGTCACTTCCGGAATTGGTCGACACCGGACATGCACTAAGGCGGGAACAGAAGACCCATTGCCGAAAAGAACTTAGGCATTCAATCCCGCCCACGTCCCGACGTATACAGCGTCAGAAGGTCAGGTGGGAAACAATGTAAACAATGATAGAGAGGAACCACTGACATCTAGCGGTGATAACCAATGCATAGTTGCCAACAGTCCTGATTTTGGGACCCTCGTCCCGATTGGAGGCTGTCCCGAATCGTGATCTCCATCAGGAAAATCGCGAATGTTGTTTTTTTAATTTTTGGAGCAGCTGGCTCTAGCAAAATGGCCGCCGGCGCCTCCGCTAGAGCTTCCCCCTAGTCTTCAGTGGAGAGAGGAAGGGGGCTCGATCCGTGCAGCCAATGAATCGGCTTCTTTAGCTGCACGGATCGGCCCCTCCCCTCTCCACTGAACACATGGCGCAGGTGTCTTGCCGAGAAAGGAGAAAGTTCCCCAGCTATTCAGCTCGGCTATTTCCGCCGGCTCGTACGGCGCAAGCGATGCACCTGCAGTACAGGGGGGTCCTTACTTGCCGAGGGGAACTTTCTCGGCAGAACACCGGCCGCTCCTGGATGTGTGGTGGGGGGCGTTATGGGAGGGGAGGGTCTGCAGTGGCACTGGCACTGATGGAGGGGGTGGTCTGCACTGAGGGGGGCCTGCACTAATAGAGGGGAGAGGGTCTGCACTAATAGAGGAGGGGTCTCCACTAATAGAGGGGGGGCTGCACTGAGGGGGGTCTGCACTAATAGAGGGGGGGCTGCACTGAAAAGGGTCTGCACTAATAGAGGGGGGCTGCACTGAGGGGGGTCTGCACTAATAGAGGGGGGGCTGCACTGAGGGGGGCTGCACTAATAGAGGGGGGGCTGCACTAATAGAGGGGGGGCTGCACTGAGGGGGGTCTGCACTAATAGAGGGGGGGCTGCACTGAGGGGGGTCTGCACTAATAGAGGGGGGGTCTGCAATGAGGGGTCTGCACTGATGGAAGGGGATCTGCACTGAGGGGGTCTGCGCTGAGGGAGTCTGCACTGATGGAGGGGGGTCTGCACTGAGGGGGTCTGCACTGATGGAGGGGGGTCTGCACTGATGGAGGGGGTCTGCACTGAGGGGGTCTGCACTGATGGAGGGGGGTCTGCACTGAGGAGGTCTATATGACTCTGCTGGGGGCACCTGATGCGAGGACAGACTCTGCTGGGGGCACCTTATGCAAGGACAGACTCTGCTGGTGGCACCTGATGCAAGGAGGGACTCTGCCGGGGGCACCTGATACGAGGACAGACGCTGCTGGGGACACATGATGCAAGGACAGACTCTGCTGGGGACCCCTGATGCAAGGACAGACTCTGCTGGGGCACCTGATGCAAGGACAGACTCTGCTGGTGGCACCTGATGCAAGGATGGACTCTGTTGGTGGCAAGCGACGTGGCAGGTGACACGCTCAGGGATCCCACTGATTCTGCATTATGGTGAGTTGAATGATTTAATTTTATATTACAATTATAATAATAGAAATAATGCGCTTCAATCATCCTGACACCCTAACAATCATGGTGCCGGGATGATTGAAGCGTTAACACCAGGTGTTTGGAGTATCTTTATCTGCTGATTGTTAAACTTTCTAGAATACACATATTTCTATTGTTGTGTAGGATCTGGGGCTGGAAATTAAAATGAAAACATCTCCCCATCAAAAACACTGGTCGGGGAGAACAAAGTGAAGCAGATAGCATGACTAACGCCATGTAAAGAGGGAAGTTTTCACATAAAGCTCACAACGCTGAAACCAGCATTAGGAACAGAATGTAAAAACCAAAAGTGTGTGGCACCAAACTAGAAATAATTGATAGTGAGAAGGGAGAAAACTCATATCAAACTAATAATTCAATGCCCACACATAAATAAGTGTATATTTAGCCAGCAAGGAAAATATATCGACTAATAAATGAATAAAATAAACAAAAAGCAAAAATGTCAAAAAACCTTATAAGACAGGTTAGGCCTTATTGATGAATGAATTTATATCCCACTCGACGTTCAAGCTGAACGGCGAGTAGGTCTTGAGCTGATAAATCCAATAGGTTTTGAGGCGAGATACCCTGCGGAGGCGGGATTCGCCTCTCCAGCGTGGAACAAACTTGTCGATAACAACAAACTGTGTACCTGTGGGATCGCGATCGTGGTGTTCCAAGTAATGACGAGGAACACAATAATTGGTTTTCCCGTTTTTAATGTTGGTCAGGTATTCGTTGACACGGATAGAAAATGTTCTAGTGGTATGTCCTATATACTGCTTGTTGCAAGGACAAGTCAGCAAATAGACTACAAACTTGGTAGCACAGGTTGTGAAATGTTCCATGGAATAGATGCATTGCGCCTGCCACAGATATTGTGTGAGCAGACGTTGCATCTACGGCATGGATGATATCCTTTGCACTGCTGGAAAAAGGGGGTACGTTTGGGTGGGTCAATCACATTTGATGCAATCTGCCCTTGAATGGAGCGGGCTCCTCTGAAGATGACACCAACGTTGTCAGGGATTTATTTATTTATTTCAGGTTACTTATATAGTGCCGTCAATTTACGCAGTACTTTACATATACATTGTACATTCACATCAGTCCCTACTCTCAAGGAGCTTACAATCTACGGTCCCTAACTCACATTCATACATACTAGGGACAATTTAGACAAGATCCAATTAACCTACCAGCATATCTTTGGAGTGTGGGAGGAAACCGGAGTACCCGGAGGAAACCCACGCAGGCACAGGGAGACCATGCAAACTCCAAGCATGTAGTGTCATGGTTGGGATTTGAACCAGCGACCCTTCTTACTGCTAGGCGAGAGTGCTATCCACTACACCACTGTGCCTCCCCACAGTGTCAGGGATGACAGGACCTAAATACCTATCACTTTGAAGAATGTATTTTTATGCATTTCTGTGCATTTGCAGTGCAGAAAAATGCAGCTTGTCGTACTTTTTTTGGCTGCATTACAAAAGTGTGAACGATGCCTATAGTATAACCTGGATTTTGGACTGTCTATGTCAGCGGTCCTCAAACTTTTTAAACGGGGCCAGTTCACCATCCCTCAGACTCTGTTGGGGGGCCAGACTATAGTTTGAAAAAAATATGAATTATTTCCTATGCACACTGCACATATCTTATTATGTAGAATGTAAGGTTCAGGAGTGCGTTGCGCTCAGGGTGCAGGGTTCAGGAGTGCGTTAGCCTCAGAACGCGGGGATCAGGAGTGCGTTAGCCTCAAAACATAGGGATCAGGAGTGCGTTAGCCTCAGAATGCAGGGTTTAGGAGTGCATTAGCCTCAGAATGCAGGGATCAGGAGTGCGTTAGCCTCAGAACACAGGGATCAGGAGTGCATTAGCCTCAGAAAGCAGGGATCAGGAGTGCATTAGGCTCAAAACGTAGGGCTCAGGAGTGCGTTAGGCTCAGAAAGCAGGGATCAGGAGTGCGGTAGGTGCAGAATGCAAGGATCGGGAGTGCGTTCGGCTCAGAACACAGGGTTTAGGAGTGCGTTAGGCTCAGAACGCAGGGATTGGGAGTGCGTTAGGCTCAGAACACAGGGATCGGGGAGTGGAGGGTAATGTGAAGGGTGGTAGAGGACACTGCTATGGGGGTGGCCCTGCCCATAACAGTGTCCTCTGCCCCCTTCACATCACACACACACACAGTGGTGTCCTCTCCCCCCCCTTTTGCCTATAGCAGTGACCTCTGCCCCCCCCCCTTTCCCTTCCATAGCAGTGTCCTACCTCAGAGCCAACAGTTCTGTACAGAGAGCGGGAGCCAGCAAAGTGATTTTCCATATAAGCAAGCTGGTGATTGGTTGCTTAGGACCTCCCTGTGTCCTAGTAACAAATCACCTGTGGTTTAACTTCAAACGCTAATTTGGGCAGCCCGTCCTCCTGCCCGCTGTCCTGAGCTAAGCTACCTCCTGCTCTCCGCTGTTCACAGATTACAGCGGAGGAAGCTTGCGGAGTGGAAGCTTGGGGGAGCAGGGCGCATGGTAGGGCTGGCCCTAACAGGCGGACCAGGTAAACGACCATGGTGGGTCATAGTTTGAGGACCCCTGGTCTATGTAGTTGGGAGTGCAGTTGCAACATCCCTGTCAGGAAAGGCTGGCTGGGAACAGTGGTTCCTCTCCTGTCTGTGCACGTTTGCGGGCGCCTGGGCGCTTGCGCGCACGCTCCCCCACCTGGGCGCGTGCGCGCAAACGCACATGCGCAGGGGAGCGCGTGTGGTTACCGGCTCTAGGCGGATTATTTAAACACAGCTACTCCCCTCAGTCATTGCTGCATGATCTACAGCGTTCCTGAGTCTTATCTGTTGACCTGATCTGATCTCGTGTATACCCGGCTTGACCTGTGACCTCCTCTGCCTTCCGCCTGCCTCTGACTTCCGGCTTGTCTACGACTCTGCATCTGCCTCATCCTCTGATCCATCCGTGCCTGCCTGTTACCGACCCGGCCTGTCCTGTGACTCTGTCCCTGTCTCCTGCATTGGTTCCTGTACCTACCATCTGTGTTTGACTCGGCTTGCCTGACCTTATTGTGCACCTATACTCAAGTGCTACTTACCTGTTCCTGTGTGTGATTCCCGGTTCCAGCTTGTTCCTGTCTTTTGCCAATTCTTCTGATCCAGCAACAGCTATTCTGGAAACTTCCTGATTTTCCTATAGGCTGTTGATCCTGCCAGGCACTCGTGCCACCTGTCTCCACTACCAGGGGTCGCGAGTCAGGGACGCAAGAGAGGTCTCCTTCTGCATTCCGGGCTCGTCCATTAGTGACAATCCCACTGCATTTTGTGTAAACGGGCCCTGAAACTTCTCCTCTGTGCAAGAGCTTCCTATATTAAAGCAGAGTTCTGCCTGCAAAAAAAAAAAAATTAAAAGTCAGCCGCTACAAATACTGCAGCTGCTAACTTTTAATATTAGGACACTTACCTGTCCAGGGTGCCCGCAATGTCCTCACCCAAAGCCAACCGATCCCTCGGCTCCGGGTGGAGGCGCCGGCATCTTAAGTAAGGGGATCAGGAAGTTAAGCCTTGCGGCTTCACAGCCTGTTTCTCTACTGCGCATTCGCGAGTCGCGCTGCGCGTCATGACTGGACCCTGCTGTCTTCTGGGAGCTGTGTGTCTCCCAGCAGACAGCGGGGGGATGGAGGAGGGGCTGGACATGGTGTAGATCGTCATGGATACTGCAAAAAGCTTTCGCCGCAAGTAGGAGAAAATACCTGTATTAGACAGGTATCTTCTCCCCCATGAAAGGTGCCAAATGTGACACCGGAGGGGGGGGAGGAACCGGATAAGCGGAAGTTCCATTTCTGGGTGGAACTCCCCTTTAAAGAATGGTCACTGCCTCTCTCTTTCCTTGTGCACGTTGACTGGTCTTGTCTACACCCCCTCCTGTAGTTTCCTGCGTGCAGACTGTGGTGTGTGGAGCCTGTTGGGCCCCTCCCACAGCTCTGCTCTTTGCACAGGCTAAAGACCTTTAATTTTTGTCTTGCGACGCACCAAAAAGATCTAAAAAATTTCACGGCACACCTGAAAAGATTTAACTATTTTTGTGGTGAAAAACTTATTTATTTTTACATATATTTTTATTTTAAAATTTTATGTGAAGGATGTGCCTGCTTTCGAGAGCAAATCAGATTGAAGCGATGATAATCTTCTTTGTACTTTTGCTTGCTTTCTTGCTTTTCATTTAGCAGTTCCTTGTTCAAAGTTCCAGACATGATCCACCGCTAAACAATGAACAAACTTTATTTATAAGCATCAAAGTTGGAATGGAACGGTCTCTATTACTATAATATAGAGAAATTGAGTTCTCCCGAGATCTCGCACAAGTCTCACGTTACGAAAGGAACCAATGAATGACAGACTGACAGAGATGGCATTTTTATATATGTTACTTTTTTAACTTTTGCGACATTGATTTACCATTTAATTTTTCAATATGTTCAAGGTTTAAAAACGCTAGTAATTTTAAATATTTTTCAAAACTCCCAGGGCACACCTGCAAATTTCACATGGCACACAGTTTGAGAATCACTGCTATAGACAATACAGTGATGATTTCATTGCTACTTTTACAAAGTAATATTCACATTTGCAAAGGCATTTGGCACATACAAAATGGATTTGTATTCTTTATGGCTATTGATGAATACATTTAAATAAATGCTTTTGTGCCTGGAGCTCAGCTTCAAGCTAACGATATATAAAAATAAACGCTGTTCCTGGCGTGCGTTCCACAGGACCGGAAGTGACGCCAGTGATACCGGAAATAGCGTCAACTTTTCGCCCTCCCACAGGGCTGAGAAACTCTTTAAAGGATTTCCGGACCTGAAGGCATATCACCTTATCCGAAATCCCAGGATTCTTTACCAAGCTTTAAATGACCCACCTGACTGAAAAGCTGGGGGTCATTCTGATCTGGTGAGTGGGGATACATGCGGGGGTGTTGCACATCTGAATTTCTCTGAAGCACCTTATATTTCCTTCACTTTGGATTGGAGCACCTTTAGTCACTTTATTTAGACTTTATTTTCACCTATTGTATTTTGGACTTTTTTTGGTCAACAAATTTTCACTTATTGTGTTTGCGAGCGCTATAGCAGGGGTCTTCAAACTATGGCCCTCCAGTTGCTCAGGAACTACAATTCCCATCAGGCCTAGTCATATCTGTGAATGTCAGTGTTTTGCAATGCCTCATGGGATGTGTAGTTCCGTAACAGCTGGAGGGCCGTAGTTTGAGGATCCCTGGTTTAGAGGTTGAACACTTTAGGTGCAAAAACTAAATTCAGAACAAAAAATACCTTAGCAGCCACAAACTCCGAAATGCTTTGATATTTCATTTTTTTTCAGAATATCCATACCTGAAATTCTTCTTTAACTTTCTTAGTAAAAGTACATTGATAGCTCAGCTTTTCCTGCTATTTTCTATTTGACTCAAGGCTACACATTCAACGTCTAATAGGAAATTGCAGGTGGGAGCAGGCCAGCTCTCAAGTTTTGCCAGGCAAAGGTTTGCACATTGAAGCACCCCAGGGGTTGTGGCTCCCACAGTATTGAAGATTTTTTTTCAGAAGCAAGCAATGGTACTTGAGGAGAATGCCAACTTTTTATGCATTAAACCAGGGGTGTCCAACCTTTTGACCTTTCTGGGCCACATTGGAAGAAAAGGAATTGTCTTGGGCCCCACATAAAATACACTAACAAAAAGGATAGTTCACCTTCTTTACAAGGTTTATATGTTCTGGTCTCCTTTTCTTCTTTTTTGCTCCCCTCTTTTGTTTGTTTCAGGGAATAAGAGTAGAGAAATAGGGACTGAGGTCCACAGGCATATCATTTTCATTGTTTTCATTGCTAGAGACACGTATTTTTTCTAACCCTGTATACCGACTATATCTTTATGGCATAATGTATTCTTATGATCATATTGTTTGACTTGTGAGTCCTAATGGTGACCTCCAGAGTTAGGGACAGCTGACATCTTTCTGTGTAGAGTGGGTTACAAGGCATGATGGGTGTAATGCAAGATGAAATGGTGGGTGCCAGACACTTTTTGAATGCAAAGAGATTTATTGTCTCTTGAACAGAACTGGGGGAGAGAGGGTTAGGAACAGGACACCCTAGATGCAATGATAATTGGCAGACTCCAAGACTTCTATAGGTAGACAGCTATACAGGTGAAGGCCTCCAGCCAGACACTACTTCTGTATAGGTAGGACCACTGTCTCCTATGGCAACAATCTTGTAGTAGTTACTAACATTAGTTGTATTCAATTAATGGCAACACAAACAGTTCTCCGCTTACTCCACAATTACTCACTGTGGATCTTCACTCAATTAACTCCCAATTTTTCACTAGACTTTGGATCCAATAGCCATCGGATCCCCTGCGCTCTTTCACTTGTAGCACTCAGTATCTTCCTCAAGCGTCACCCCCCGCTTCCCTGCTGGGTCCCTGGCTTGGCACTTACAGATACTCTTCAAGCGTCACCCCTGCTGACACGCTAGGTCCCTGGCTTGGCACCAACTGATGCTCCCCAAGCGTCATCTCTGCTGTCCCGCTGGGTCCCTGGCTTTACACTTGCTGAAGTTTTCCCACTTCTTCACCGTCCCCAGTTGGTGAGAAGACTGCTCAGGTACTGGCTTCAGCTTACTCACAGTGGTCTACGGTAAAAGGTGGATGAACCGTTACTTCTGGTTGGACTACCAGCCAGTAGTCCCAACCTACGCTGCTTCTCCTGCTCCTGGATAGGCCTCAGGCAGCCTAGCAGCCAGGTGTCCCCGAGATAGGCCTCAGTCTTCTGGCCTAGCAGCCCGGGGCAGCATAACACACGTCCACCCAGACAGCCGTCCAGCTGGCACAGAACCCCGATCACCTCTCTTGTCTAATCTCACTAGCATAGTGCCACACAGTGACAGAAGAGAAAGGGTTCAACAAGTCCAGATTTGGAGAGGAATCAATTGATCCCCTAACAATTGGCCAAGGCAACTATCGTCTGGCAACTAAATTTGATAGCAACCCTGCCTAAACTTCAGGGTGCTACACTTGTATAATTTTACGCAGGTATATGGTCCCTCGATCTCTTATTTTGTGTATGTAGCACTAACTCACGGTGGAGCTGCTGGTTTAAGCGGGTCTGTTACCTTCACTCTGCTTCCCTTTGTTTCACCGGCACCGGGTCTAGGGTTCCGTTGAGTTTACTTCTGGATAACACACACACCAACACTGGAGTACGTTTTCAATGCTTTATTAAACAAACAACTTAGGAAGTAGCAGGAAAGAGGTAGAAAGGAAACTCGCAGAAGAAACTCAAATATTCTCTGAAAGGGTTCTCTTGGCAAAAAGGTCTTGGTATAATTCAAATACTATTTGAAATGCGCTCCCCTTGTGGGACACACTCCTTGCTCGTCTGGATAGGCCTCTCTCACTGGTCTAGCAGCCAGTACGCAGCACGCATCAAAGTCTCTGCCACAGACTTGTTTGGGAATAAAATCCGTACGATCCTCTGCCACAGGATGTATAGATTTGCTGTAGTGAAAGTCAGTCACAGTGCTTGAACCTTTAAGCCGAGCCGGCAACACTATGCTGTACAGTTACTTTTGGATACGTCCTCCAACCAAGTCACCAGGCCCCTCTATAGACCAGCATGCGGCGTGGTCCTCCCCTGGGATCTCCTCGGTTGTCCAGCTTCGTCACGCGGGACCGACAGCTCAGGACCATTCCTCGGCCGTGGTGGCAGGCTCCAGACAAGCCTCTGGACCCACCCCTGCGCCTCTGTATCGTGGGCCTCCCGAATGGAGGACCACGAGGTAGCTCCTTAACGCATACCTGTTGGCCAGGAGGGCCAGCAGGTGGCTGTAAAATGAACCCTAAAATATGGAGTCTGTCCCATAAATACCCTCGCCCAGAATGCAACTCAGAGGACCACCTCCATCGAGCGTGCCTCCGGGACAGAGGAGCATCCATACCCTTCAACACGTTGCCTTTCCAATCCTGACCAGTGGTAACAGCGACACCCACCGGTCAGCACGGAAACACCCACAACGTCAGCCAAGCTGGAACAGAGGCAAACTTTTAACCTTCCTAACACACAATTTACTACATTTACCTAGCATGTGGTAGATTGCAAATCTACCAGCGCTACATACTCCCCCCACTACAATAGACGTTGTCCCCAACGTCTGTCCCGACACAGTAACAGTAACTCTCAAGCCTGAGAGTAAGCATTTGAGTTTCTTATAACTTTAGATAGACAAAGAGAGAGAGAAAGGACAGTTTAAAGACACTATGAGACTTATATCTATAAAACATTATGTTCACAGCTGTAAACAAAACCACAGTATAATGGTACACAACCTCACTAACTAACTAGCTGAAAAGCCTCCCAGCTCTACATATGATCTGATGATCCCTGAAAAGGAAACATAGTTAAACACACACATATACATCCCATACAACAGTAGGAGCAAAGTCTCATTAAAAAATGAAACTCTCTTCCCACAATCTACATTAGAAAAAAAAATATATACTTTAGGAGTCCATCCCTGCATAAGAACTTTTTTTTTTTTCTATAAAAGAAATCTGGCTAGCAAACAAGAAGTCCTTGGATTTAAACACAGAACAGGATCCATAGATCTTGACCACGAAGACCTCTTTACCTTGCCACTATCTAACTAGGTAACTTCAAAGTTCTATTTTCCATAATTATCAGTAAAACCGAGGATCTGGCAAGGTTAACGATTTCCCTTCTTTATCCACAGTGGTAATAAAGTACACAACATTGTCCTTTCCTGGTCTGCAAATTACCACTTTATCGGCATAGATGTGCCGACCGAAGTTCCAATGTACAAAGCATCCGCTGAAACGTTCATCCATCCGGACGGATCATCCAGTCTTTCTGAATGGCTTAGGCACAGACAAGTAGTCCCAAACAGCTTCACTGTACCAAAGTTCCCGATTAGCTTCAATCTCCCGCATAACATCCTGGGGCACATAGGGAAACTCCAATCCATACTCTGTGGCAACACGCTTGTTTAACATCCGTTGCAAGCGAGCAAGTTTTGGCAAAGATCTGTCTCTCCCCATACCAGGCGGTACACAAGAATTTAGCGACTTTCTCACCATAGACCCAGCCGGTGTCCGTAGTGAATTAGTAGCCTCTGGCAAAGTCCCAGCAACAGTACTCTGTGTTTCCACACAGGGTGACGTCTTCCCAGAACTCATGGCAGTCCATTCAGGAAAAGTCATTGTGGAGGCAACATCTTCGCCTTGTGACCACAATAGCTCTTGCGACATGGTTTCAAATAAGTCATCATCAGCGGAAAGATCCGACATGGATTCTATTTCTGAGTCTCTCAATTCTTCAGCTGTCAAATATTTATTTACAGTCCCCAACAGTGGCTTACCCGTTCCGGACGTAGACTCTGGTAGCTCCGGCTCAGGCATCCTCTGGGGTAGGCCTCGGCCACGGCCGCGGGAAGCCTTTACATAGCCCACCTTCTTCTGAGTAGACACCACAGGAGCAGGCGTAGTGGACTCAGGAACCAAAGTAATGTCTCCGGGCGAGACAACAGCAACAATGTCTTTTTCTGGAACATTGTCAGTAGCAACAGGCAAAGTGGCAGCCCGTCGCTCCCTCTCTGTAGCGATAGCAGCTTCCACTGTAGCGATACCTGTCACCCAATCCATCCGATAGGCACGGGGCGACATGGTGGGTTGCTCCACCACAAACAGGTATTCTCCACACTGTGGACATCAGCCAAATGGATGAAGATGCAGGGCCAATCCTTCGCATCGATTGCAGGTCATGCCCAATCCCTCAACATCTCCCGAGGTATACAGGACGAACCTCCCCTACGGCTTCAATCGAACTCCAGTATCCGTGAGCAAAGTCCCAGATTGCACAGTATTCATCACGGTGCTTGCAGAGAACACTCTGGGTCCCACAACCGATTGCAACGCCGAAAAAGACATGGCCACACTCAGCATGATCACAAGGCCTCTCTTTCCCTCTGGCGCCAAACACATACACGCGTCCCACGCGGTAGCAAGTAGGGTAACTCCTCCCACTTGTTCTTCCAGTCACGTAACTCCTGGGCCTTTCTCTGGCGCCCAGTGTCTACGCACTTAGAAGCAAAGTCCTGCATTGTAACCTTTCCTCTTCCTGAAAAGATTTTCTTTCAAAGTCCAGCTCTCTCTGTAAACTCCCGGTAAAACACTCCACTAGGTTGCAGTAACTGACGGTCAACAAATCCCGGACGATGCCCCCACATGTAGCACTAACTCACGGTGGAGCTGCTGGTTTAAGCGGGTCTGTTACCTTCACTCTGCTTCTCTCTGTTTCACCGGCACCGGGTCTAGGGTTCCATTGAGTTTACTTCTGGACGACACACGCACCCACACTGGAGTACGTTTTCAATGCTTTATTAAACAAACAACTTAGGAAGTAGCAGGAAAGAGGTAGAAAGGAAACTCGCAGAAGAAACTCAAATATTCTCTGAAAGGGTTCTCTTGGCAAAAGGTCTTGGTATAATTCAAATACTATTTGAAATGCGCTCCCCTTGTGGGACACACTCCTTGCTCGTCTGGATAGGCCTCTCTCACCGGTCTAGCAGCCAGTACCCAGCACGAATCAAAGTCTCTGCCACAGACTTGTTTGGGAATAAAATCCATACGATCCTCTGCCACAGGATGTATAGATTTGCTGTAGTGAAAGTCAGTCACAGTGCTTGAACCTTTAAGCCGAGCCGGCAACACTATGCTGTATAGTTACTTTTGGATACGTCCTCCAACCAAGTCACCAGGCCCCTCTATAGACCAGCATGTGGTGTGATCTCTCCAAGACGGGTCCTCCCCTGGGATCTCCTCGGTTGTCCAGCTTCGTCACGCGGGACCGACAGCTCAGGACCATTCCTCGCCCGCGGTGGTAGGCTCCAGACAAGCCTCTGGACCCACCCCTGCGCCGCTGTATCCTGGGCCTCCCGAACGGAGGACCACGAGGTAGCTCCTTAACGCATACCTGTCGGCCAGGAGGGCCAGCAGGTGGCTGTAAAACGAACCCCAAAATATGGCGTCTGTCCCATAAATACCCTCGCCCAGAATGCAACTCGGAGGACCACCTCCACCGAGCGTGCCTCCAGGACAGAGGAGCATCCATACGCTTCAACCCGTTGCCTTTCCAACCATGACCAGTGGTAACTGCGACACCCACCGGTCAGCACGGAAACACCCACAACGTCAGCCAAGCTGGAACAGAGGCGAACTTTTAACCTTCCTAACACACAATTTACTAAATTTACCTAACATGCGGTAGATTGCAAATCTACCAGCGCTACATGTATATGAAAAATGTTAATAAAAATGATCTGATTCAGATCTGATTCAGATCACAAAGTCAGGCAGATCACAAGTTAAAGTATTTGTTAACTTAAATACATAAATCAGTGGCAGCCCCTCTATTAGAGCTGTGCATACCACACTGTATAAGTCTTTTATCAAAACAAGCCATGTAAATACCTTTTTAGAGCGATCTTCAGGCTAGTCACGTGTGCCTCGCAGCCGCTTTACATCTCAGATACATGGCTTCTGCAGGAGGGGCCGAGATTTCCCTCTGACGTCGGCCGGGGAGGTCACATGGCCGCTCAGCCCCTCCT
Source organism: Aquarana catesbeiana (assembly GCF_042186555.1). Lineage (NCBI taxonomy): Eukaryota > Metazoa > Chordata > Amphibia > Anura > Ranidae > Aquarana > Aquarana catesbeiana. The sequence goes on along the minus strand of NC_133325.1, from coordinate 358,984,893 downwards.
GCAGTAGCCCTAGAAACTGGCCGAGAGTCATGTGACCACTTGAAGATCGCTCTAAAAAGATATTTACATGCCCTGTTTTTATAAAAAACGAATACAGTGTGCTATGCCTATCTGTTATAGAGGGGCTGAAAGTGACCCATTTCTAATGTTTTATTTTTAATAATAGCGGTGGGGGGGGGGGCAGGGGGGCGGAGACAGAGACACAGAACATGGAGCTGACAGGCAGGGGGTAGAGGGTGAGGGGGAGAGAGGATAGCAGAGCAGGGCTGCGGATGACAGAGGCACTAACGTTGACAACGGTGGTCAGGGCTCAGCAGCTTAGAAAGGGGGATACAGGAAGTTGCAGGTTCAGCCAGGTTTTTTAACTTCTAGAGAGGGGCAGATTACACAGCACAAGCACTGTGCTGTTTAATCTGCTTTAAGGGACCTGGATCTCTATTTTTTTTTTTTTGGTGGGTTAACAAACACTTTAATGTTCAATGATATAGATAATGAAACTAATAAAACATCTTTCTTTTGTTAGATTTTTTATTATCAAAGTAAAAGAGGTTAACGTAAAACTAGCATGATTTTTGACACTGATTTGATAAACTAACACATCAATATCTGGTTTAATGGATGTAGTAGCAATTCTTAATGAATTCTCAAGGTGCTCTGTGGCGTCGCTAAGGGGTGGCTATTGGGGCTGTAGCTCCAAATCTGGGGCCCATAGCCCTGAGACTCTTGCCGTAGGGTCCCTGCCTAACCAGCGGGTCGCGGCTGCTGCGGGCGGGCTGCATTAGAGGCGGGAGAGAGATGAGCGGGTGGACGAGCAGAGATGACGTCATCTCTCTCCGCCCGCTCCACTTCTCCGCTCTTCCGCCCTCACAGCCGGGCCTCTTCAATGTGGGAGCGATGTGCAGCGGGGAGCAGAGAGATGATATCATCTCTCACTGCCCGCCACACATCAGCGCTCTTCCACCCTCACAGCACGGGTACTCATTTTGTCAGAACACAGGCTTCTTCAATGTCAGAGGTGCAGCGGGGAGCAGAGAGATTACATTATCTCTCACTGCCTGCCTGGCATCTCCACTCTCCTGCCCTGACTAAATGGGCCAGTGCTGCCGGCCTGCCACCAATGCAGCGACAATGCACATTTGGTGGCACTGGCTGGCATGGCAAGTGACAATCCACATCAGTTGGCAAGTGACAACCCACATCTGGTGGCAGGTGACATGGCAAGTGACAGTTTGCAAATGGTGGCAGGTGACGTGGCAAGTGACAATCTGCAAATGGTGGAAGGTGATGTGGCAAGTGACAATCCACATCTAGTGGCAAGTAACAAGCTGCATCTGGTGACAGGTGACGGTGGCAGGTGACAATCATGATTGCCCAGGGCTTCTACTGATTCTGCATTATGGCGAGTTGAACCACTTCATTATATATTAGAATGTAACAATAGAAACAATGCGCTTCAATCACCCTGACACCATATCAACCATGGTACCATGATAATTGAAGCGCCAACACCAGCCATTGCCCGCAAAAAATTGGTGTTTTAGGCCTCTATCACACTGGTGCATTTTCAGATGTGACTTGAGTCACACAGTGTTGCATGACAATGGAAATCACATTGTTTGCGATGGTGCTCATAAATGCAACTCAGCAAGTCACAATTTTGGAAAAGGTGCCTGTGTTACTTTGGTGCAATTCCAGCATGATTTTTTCCCCAAAGAATATGTAAACCACTTCAAAGTAGCATCAAGGTAGCAACCAAGTTGCACTACACACGTATTAAAATCGGATGGCAGCAGTGTGAATCTAGCCTTAGTAAATAAATGGGAATCCTGTAGTAGACATGGTTACATTAATTTGCTAATTCCCTCCAACGTTCTTTGGAAATATTGCATGGTATTTCTTCTTACTAAGATTTTTTTTTAATTTCCTATGATAGTCAGCTTTATCTATTTGCCATAATACAGTATTTTCCTGATTTACTATATGTTCTTGATCAATGAACCTATCTTTACTGCTAACCACATAAAATTTATTCCATTGGCCAGAATAAATTAATGTTCTAGCCAATAGAATGGGTTTACAAGCATACGCTTCTAAACACCATATCCAATTCGCAATAGTGTGAACCCAGCCTTAAGCGGAGTTCCACTCAAAAATGGAACTTCCGCTTTTCGGAACCCTCCCCCCCTCCGGTGTCACATTTGGCACCTTTCAGGGGGGAGGGGGGTGCAGATACCTGTCTAAGACAGGTATTTGCACCCACTTCCTGGCATAGACTCCCACGGGAGTCTACGCCTCTTCCCGTCCCTCCGCGCTGTCTCCTGGGAAACACACAGGTCCCAGGAGATAGCGGGGACCAGTTACGACACGCAGCGCGACTCGCGCATGCGCATTAGGGAACCGGGAAGTGAAGCCGCAACGCTTCACTTCCTGATTCCCTCACCTAGGATGGCGGTGGCATTTATTAAAAGTCAGCAGCTGCAGTATTTGTAGCTGCTGGCTTTTAATTTTTTTTTTTTTTTTTTTTTAGGTGGACTCCTGCTTTAAGCGGAGTTCCACTCAAAAGTGGAACTTCCGCTCATCTGTCTCCTCCCCCCTCCGGTGCCACATTTGGCACCTTTCAGGGGGGGGGGAGGGGAAACAGGCACCTGTTTTTGACAGATACCATTCCCCACTTTCGGGATACGGGGCTGTAGCCCCGTCATTTGGAATTTCGGCCTCCTTCCTCCACTGCAGCACCAATTAGAAGGCTCCCTGGATAGGTAAGTGTCCATATATTAAAAGTCAGCAGCTGCAGTATTTGTAGCTGCTGACTTTTAATTTTTCGTGGGGGCTGGACCTTCTCTTTAACTCCCTAAGGGACATTTAGCACTTGGTCCCCTAATCTTCTACTATTATAAATAAACAAGCAGTGCTGATCAGTCATTCAAAATAGTGACAGATCACTCAGCACTGCAGTGCTGTGTGTCTATCAGTGGCTGCTTTTACACATAAACAGCCCAGCCAATAGACCACACAGTGATGAAGTTCTGTATGAGCTTTCAGCGACGGTACTAGTGCAGTGTAGAAAACAGCGCTCATTGCTCATTCATGAAACTGAAATATCACTCGGTAGCACTGCAGTACTGAGTCATCTATTGGCCAGGTTGTGTATTTATTTGTAAGGGCAGCCCTGACCAATATACAGCATAGCAGGTTGATTTTTAATCCTTTTTTGGTGAATGTCAGCGCTGGTCTTCAGAACAATGTCTGCTTCAATAGACCAGAGTTGTCAACCACAAATCTGCCTCCTTTCTAGCAGTGTTGTTGGATGGGGGAAAACTGACCCTGCTGCTTAGAAAGTAACATACAGATTTTAACAGGACCAAGTGTTATAAGCACTTGGCCCCCTAGGGAGTTAACAAAAAAACATTAAAAATGTCTAATAATAGATCTTCTTTAAGGCCCGGTTCACACTAGAACACGCAGCAGCTCCGCAGCGGCTTCGTACCAGAGCCGCTGCGGAGATGTGTGAACCGGCTCCATAGAGAGCTGGTCACAATCTTCTGCTATGCGAATTGGATGCGAAGAAACTCACATCCAATTCGCAATAGTGTGAACCCAGCCTAAAGTGGAAATAAAAGAAAAAAATGTTTTCTTTTTTTTTAATCTGTTTTTAATATTTTATTTTGGATAGAGTAAGAGAGGGTTATAATCCTTTCCAGTTTTTCTGTGCCCCATTGGGAAAATTTCCCTTCACTTTCTGTTCCATAGCCAAAAGAGGAAGTTAGAGGAAATCCCTCCAAAGTGAGAGAATCTCTGGTTGTCCCCAGGGTCACCAGAACAAGTTAAAGAGTTCCCCCCATTACTGTTCTGGCGATAACTCAAAATTTAGGATTTTCTTGTAATCCCTGTTCACTCTATCTAAAACAAAAAAGTCAAAATGTTTTTCCTTTACTTACAAAGGTATGGTATATACATATAGTAGTTACATTGGTCCAAACTGAACAAATGTACTGTAATGTACTGTAACTATGTATAACATGCAGATGCCTAGAATTATTCTTTAAAGTGGTTGTAAACCCACAAAAAAAAAAAAAACCTCCAAGACAAAGGCAAAATGAGCTAGTATGTATAGCATACTAGCTCATTATGAAATACTCAGCTTAGATCGAAGCCCCCGCAGCGGTCCCTGTACACCGCTCTGGCCGGCGACATCACTCCCAGAGTTACTTCCAAGTATCGCGGGCTCTGACAACCTGATTGGCCAGAGCCGCAATGACATCACTCTGCGCGCAGGAGCCGCCGGAAATGGCACACTAACTGAAGCAACGCTACAAACATGCCATTGCTTCAGTGCGCACGTGCCGATGACGACGGTACATGCAGATACAGGGGATATCTGCATGTTTAGGAGATATCTGGGGTAGCTACAGGTAAGCTTTATTATAGGCTTAACTGTAGTCAAAAGTGGATTGTAAGGGTTTACAACCACTTTAAAGTGGTTGTAAACTTCTGAAATGAAAAAATGAATAGAGCATATCCTTCTATATTGTGTACTTGCCTCAATCCAAAGTACAGAGTGTGTGTGTGAGTGTGTTTCTGTCTCTGCTCTCTTCACTCTGCTATCTGCATTAGTCACTTCTGCCAGGCTACCCCTCCACCCCACTCCAGCACAGAAAAGGTGATTGACAGCCATAGCATCTTCCCTATGAGACTGTTCTGAGGGGGGGGGTGTCCTTTTCCTCCTCTCAGGTAGCAGATTATAGGTTCCTGCTCTATGTTGTGTGGTGTGTGACCACAGATCTCCGTCTCCTGCCTTCTGAAGCTGAGAAATAGCCTTTGATATGTGTGTTTTAAAAGGTTGTAAGGAAGACAGGGTTGATATAGGAGGATTTATTTCATTTCTGTGTATTACCTGACGCATGTCTCTTCACTAGGTATATCTAAGGCAGGGGTCGGCAACCTACAAGTGTGCGCAATTTTAAAGCATAACATGGGGGAGGGGGCTGTGTAATATGCAGGGGGGCTGGGTGGGGGGATGTGATGTGCAGCAGGAGCTGTGTAATATGCAGGGGGACTGTGTAATGTAAAGGGGTCCAGACGTGCGGGGGCCGTGTAATGTAAAGGGGTCCAGAGGTACGGGGGCTGTGTAATGTAAAGGGGTCCAGGGGACCAGGGGCTATGTAATGTAAAGGGGTCCAGAGGTGCGGGGGCTGTATAATGTAAAGGGGTCCAAAGGTGTGGAGCTGTATAATATAAAAGGGTCCAGAGGTATGGGGGCTGTGTAATGTAAAGGGGTCCAGAGGTGCGGGGCTGTGTAATGTAAAGGGGTCCAGATTATTGTCTTCATTTATTAGCAGGTGAATGCGACCCTCCATGCATTCACATACATTAAATGCAGCCCTTAAGTGGAAAAAGGTTGCTGACCCTTGATCTAAGGGTTTGCTACCACTTTAAGCATTGTTATGGGCAATAGTAACATTTTATGGCCACTAGATGGAGCCAAAAAGCATAAGAAATACTTGTGTCTTTGTAGCAACAGTTACAAAGTAACAATTCTACAAGATGCTACAGAGCATTAGCAAATAAATGTAACCATTTTTAGGAGAAAACCATTTCCCAAACAGCGTACGTGACGTGTGTATATATATATATATATATATATATATATATATATATATATATATATATATAGATAGATAGATAGATAGATAGATAGATAGATAGATAGATATCTATATCTATATATCTATATATATATCTATATCCTCGCAGGTGGTTATATACCAGGATCATAGTTGCAGCTGCAGCCTTGTTCCTGGTGTCATTTTTTTTTTAATGCAAAGAAACAATGAATACATTTAAATAAAATAAATACATACATAAATAATAAACCATCAGTGCGATAGCAATAATCCTAGCACCAGACCTCCCTTTTAACTCTAAACTGGTAAACTGTAAAGGCTTTTAAAACATTATGGATAATTTAATGTACTGTAGTTTGTGCCATTCCACGGGCCTGTGCAATTTTAAAGTGTGACATGTATCTATTTACTTGACGTAACATCTTCTTATATATTTTACCCAAAAACTTGGTATTTAACCACTTCAGCTTCAGAAAGTTTACCCCCTTCATGACCAGACCATTTTTTTGCGATACAGCACTGCGTCACTTTAACTGAAAATTGCACGGTTGTGCGACACTGTACCCAAATAAAATTTATATCATTTTTTTTCCCACAAATAGAGCATCCTTTTGGTGGTATTTGATCACCTCTGCGTTTTTTTATCTTTTGAGCTATAAACAAAAAAAGAGTGACAATTTTGAAAGAAAAAAAATATATTTTTTTTACGTTCTGCTATAAAATATATCCAATAAAAAAAATTTCAAAAATCAAATTTCCTCATCAATTTAGGCCAATATGTACTCTACTACATACTTTTGATTAAAAAAATCCCAATAAGCGTATATTGATTGGTGTGTGTAAAAGTTTTAGCGTCTACAAACTACGGGATATATTTATGGAATTTTTTTTTTTTTTTTACTAGTAATGGCAGTGATCAGTAGGGATGGGCTATCTGTTCGAGTCGAACATGAGTTCAACTTGAACATTGGCTGTTCGCCCGTTCGCCGAACAGCGAACAATTTAGGGTGTTCGCGGCAAATTCGAAAAGCCGCGGAACACACTTTAAAAGTCTATGGGAGAAATCTAAAGTGCTAATTTTAAAGGTTAGCATGCAAGTTATTGTCATAAAAAGTGTTTGGGGACCTGGGTCCTGCCCCAGGGGACATGTATCAATGCAAAAAAAAGTTTTAAAAATGGCTGTTTTTTCGGGAGCAGTGATTTTAATAGTGCTTAAAGTGAAACAATAAAAGTGAAATATTCCTTTAAATTTTGTACCTGGGGGGTGTCTATAGTATGCCTGTAAAGTAGCGCATGTTTCCTGTGTTTATAACAGTCCGAGAGCAAAATGACATTTCTAAAGGAAAAAAAATTCATGTAAAAGTACTAGCACTAGTGCCGGCTATTAATGAATTGTCGGTCCCGACAATACACATAAAAGTCATTGAAAGTCATTGAAAAAAAAATGGCATGGGGTTCCCCCCAAAATTCCATACCAGACCCTTCAGGTCTGGTATGGATTTTAAAGGGAAGTCCGCGCCAAGATTTTTTTAAAAAACGGCGTGAGGTTCCCCCAAAAATCCACACCAGACCCTTATCCAAGCACGCAACCTGGCAGGCCACAGGAAAAGAGGGGGGACAAAGAGATCCCCCCCTCTGAACCATACCAGGCCACATGCCCTCAACATGAGGAGGAGGGTTCAGGAGGGGGGGCGCACTCCCATTTTTTTTTTTTAATTTTGGCGCCGAGTTCCCCTTAATATCCATACCAGACCTAAGAGGCCTGGTAATGGAATTTTGGGGGACTCCCACGCATTATTTTTCAATGACTTTCAATGACTTATGTGTATTGTCAGGACCGACAATTCAATAATAGCCGGCACTAGCGCTACTATTTTTAAATCACTTTTTTTCCTTTAGAAATGCCATTTTGCTCTCGGACTGTTCAAAACACGGGAAACATGCGCTACTTTACATGCATACTATAGACACCCCCCAGGTACGAAATTTAAAGGAATATTTTACTTTTATTGTTTCACTTTAAGCATTATTAAAATCACTGCTCCTGAAAAAAAGGCCGTTTTAAAAACTTTTTTTTTGCATTGATCCATGTCCCCTGGGGCAGGACCCGGGTCCCAAACACTTTTTATGACAATAACTTGCATATTAACCTTTAAAATTAGAACTTTTGATTTTTCATGTTCGTGTCTCATAGACTTTTTTTTTTTTTTTAACAATCAGGAGTGCTTTATTAAAAAGAAGTTCACAGTACAAAAATGCGAAAGCATACAATTGGTACAGTGTCAGTAGTTTACAAATGAATCTTCAAACACAACCTTTCACACTTGTTATCTATCTCACATTGACTTGAGAAAGAAAATAAGATTAACTGGATGCAATAAGGGAATGTCACATTGATGTATCAGCCCAGTTAGGGTAGGAGGAGAAGCCTAAGGGGGGGGGGGGGCAAGGGGAGGGGGAGACGCACATAAGAAGATGAAGGGAAGGAGGAGACAAATAGGAGAAGCGAGGGGAAGATTATTCGGTCCCTACAATGGTCACAGAATTCCTTACAGAACAACCTATGCCCAGTACCACCACCTCCCTGTTAAGTAGTCCATGGCAACCAGACCTTATCAAACTTCCAGGGGCAACCCCGACTAATGTACGTCAACTTGTACAGAGGCAACGCAGCATTAATTTTATTTTCCCAGGATGAGATAGAGGGAGGGCTGGCAGAAGTCCACTTACAGAGAATTTCTTTTTTGGCATAGTAGAGGAGTAACGATATTAGAATCTTGCTATGATGTGATCTTTGCTCATCCTCGTGTATTCCCAACAGGGCCATCTCCGGTGTTCTGGGGACAGACAAGTCCATCCGGACATTTAGATGGTTAGACACCCCCATCCAAAAGGTCAATAGTGTGGGGCAGTCCCAAAACATATGTAGATAGGTACCCATCTGCGTCCGACAACGGGGGCAGTATGGGTCCCTATCAGGATACATCCTGGAAAGTTTCACCGGAGTAAAATAAATTCTGTGTAGGAATTTTATTTGTGTCAATTTGTCTCTGGCCGAGATTACCAATTTGGGGCCTTGCTCCAAGCAGTTCTCCCAATCCTCCCTGTTCAGGGCGGGGATATCTGACTTCCATGTATTCCACAACCTATCCATTTTGGGTGTATCCTTGGGTAGTAGGGTATAATATAAGGTAGAGAGAGGCTTCTCTAAGTCGCAACGGGATAAAAGCTCCTCTACTGGGTCCAGCTGAAGGAGTGGGGGCACAGGGAACTGTGCCCTAACCGCATGTCTTAACTGGGCATACCGGAAGTACATCCATCCCGGAAGCTCATATGTCCTGGACATTTGAGAAAAGGACATCAATGAACCAGTGGGCATGATATCTTTCAGTGTTTTTATGCCAAATCCTGCCCATAACTGGGGATCAGGGATTGTTCGAAAATGAGGTAGATTAGGATTTTGTGTCTCATAGACTTTAACAGTGTTCGCGTGTTCGAACAAATTTTTTGCCTGTTCGCATGTTCTGGATGCGAACCGAACAGGGGGGTGTTCGGCCCATCCCTAGTGATCAGTGACTTATAGCGGGACTGCGTCTTTGCGGAAGAGAAATTGGACACTAAGTGACACTTTTTTGGGGACCATTGACACTAATACAGTGATTAAAGCTACAAATATGCACTATCGCTGTACTAATGACACTGGTTGGGAAGGGTTTAACATCAGGGGCAATCAAAGGGTTAAATGTGTGCCTAAAATGTGCTTGCGTACTGTGTGGGGGCGCTTGTACTATGGGAAGTCAGAGATCCGTGTTCCTGCTGTGCAGAACCACAAGATCACTACCTTCTCTACTGACAGAACGGCAGTCTGCCTTGTTTACATAGGCAGACCGTCATTCTGCTTCTGTCCCAAACGATCAGCGGGTGTCGCTGCTGAAATCACAGCAGGAGCAGGTCGCCTTTGTATATATACAGTGGGGACGGAAAGTATTGAGACCCCCTTAAATTATTCACTGTTTGTTATATTGCAGCCATTTGCTAAAATCATTTAAGTTCATTTTTTTTCCTCATTAATGTACACACAGCACCCCATATTGACAGAAAAACACAGAATTGTTGACATTTTTGCAGATTTATTAAAAAAGAAAAACTGAAATATCACATGGTCCTAAGTATTCAGACCCTTTGCTGTGACACTCATATATTTAACTCAGGTGCTGTCCATTTCTTCTGATCATCCTTGAGATGGTTCTACACCTTCATTTGAGTCCGGTTGTGTTTGATTATACTGATTGGACTTGATTAGGAAAGCCACACACCTGTCTATTTTTGCTATTAAAATATTAATGAGGAAAAAAAATGAACTTAAATGATTTTAGCAAATGGCTGCAATATAACAAAGAGTGAAAAATTTAAGGGGGTCTGAATACTTTCTGTCCCCACTGTGTATATATATATATATATATATATATATATATATATATATATATATTATACGATCAACAAGCGGTTAATTGTGTTTTTTGTGCACTAAAATTTGTGCATTTCTTCCTGAAAAGTTTTGTTTGATAAACCACTGCAAAGATATATCGTGTGACAACCATAATTTTTTTCTCCAGGGCCTTTGCTTTCAGAAAATACAGTATATAATGTTTGGGGGTTCTAAATAATTTTCAACAAAAACAATGCTGATTTTTACATGTATGTGTGAAATGTCAGAATTGGCCTGGTTGGCAAGAGGTTAAAGATCTGTAGAAAAAAATAGGTTTATGATGTTCACCCCTGGGCTTATCATGGGCCCCCACCAGTTTTCTGATGTGCAGTCCCTAAAATCTATTTTAATATGTAGACCCCTGATGTTAAGCCACCACAGGCCCCCCTATTGTGAAGCCCCACATATTCAGATTCCACTGCCCCATTCTAGTATGTCAACACCAATTTCCATTAATGTGAACACCCCATCAAATGTAACTCCCCTTTCAATAAAAGCCCCCAGGTTAGTCAGTGTAAATTCCCTTGTTACTTTGTAGAATCCCTCATTACAAGAGTGGTCAGTGATCAATTCCATGTCTCCTTGGTAATCAGTGCAAATGTGACTATTGCATTGGTAATTTGTGCAAATGCTCCCATTGCATTGTTGGTCTGTCTTCCCTATATTGGTGGTTAATAGGAGAACTAAGCCCTTATATTGGTGTTCAGTGGTGATTTAATTCTGCCAGGAGATTCAGAAGTGACTGTGATTTCATTGGCTCTTCTTAGTGATGACAGAGGTTGGGTAATTCAGGGAGAGCAGATGAGAAAGACATGGGCCAGTGCAAAGACATTTCAAGAACTAGTGTGGTTGCCCCCTCTGTACACATTACTGCTACGTGGTATTTCCTGCAGAGCCACAGGTTCCTTCACACAGGTCTGTAGGGACCCCCATATATAGGTAATATGTAGCTACCGAGTGCAGGTCAAGCATGACGGCTGCAAATGGGCCCCCTGAACTATGGCCAGACGATAGGCTCCAACATGGGCAGTCTTGCTTGTGATTAAGCTCTGCTATTACTGCCTAGAGCTGGAATTCAGCCAAACTATTTGTTTTATGTAGGTGTAGTTTTACTATATACTACCCTAGCCTGTGCATATACTACCCTAGCCTGTCTATTTACTATCCTAGCCTGTCTATATACTACCCTAGCCTGTCTATATACTACCCTAGCCTGTCTATATACTGCTCTAGCCTGTCTATATACTACCCTAGCCTGCCCCTTATTCTAACCTAGCTTGTCTATATACTATCCTAGCCTGTCTATATACTACCCTAGCCTGCCCCTATACTACCCTACCCTACTATACTACTATACTACTATATGACCATGTCATATGATTTTGCATATAGACAAGGGGCTGTTGCACGTAAATCTGACTTCCTAATAAATTGAATTTTAGTTTTAATTATCATGATATAAAATAATGGATGTGGGGGCCTTTTGGTGGGCGTGATTTTTTATTTTGTTTGGGTGGGGGCAGCATTTCATTCTTGGACCCAGGCAGAACAATGTCTTGGGCCAGCCCTTGTCTAGTAAGAAGTTAATCGACACATGCGTGAACATTTCTCTTTACAGAAAAGCCCTGCACACACAGATTTATACCCAACTACAACAATTCAGCAGTACCTTTACTAGTTGACAGTTTAGAATTACTTAGAACTGTCAGTGCATTTAATCAGCACAGTTTTTCCACGGAAGGATGGCACGCCAAACATAAACAGTACTGCCAGGTACTTGATACCCTTTGTCATATTCCATTATCTTCCCACAAGATGCCCATGGCCATGCATAAAGCATTCATACATTCCTGTGTTATCTTCCAAGAGAACCCATGATACAGAAAGAACCAGTTACAATTAGCTATTAGACCTACAATGAGCCTTAATATACATCTTACTTTAAAGTATAACTGTAGGCAAGACTTTTTTTTAAGTTTTGGATTAAGTGGAGAGGGAATAGAACACCTATCAAGTTTTTAGTGCCCCCGTTGGGGAGATTCACCCTCTGTGCTTGTCCTGTTTACCGTTATCACTGAGAGTAAAAGTGAAAGAAAATCCCAAAACTTCCAATAGGGACACTAGTTCTGATGAACCTATGGACAACCAGGGATTGCTTCACTATGGAGGGATTTCCGCTCACTTCCTGTTTTTGCTATAGGACAGGAAGTGAAGGGAAATCTTCCCAAAGGAACACAGTTTGCAAAAAATAGCAGGGACTATAACTTCCCCTTACTTTATCCAAAATGAAAAAATAAAGTTTTGCCTTCAGTTTTTTTTTCAAGTTAAGTCTTTGACATGCTTAATGCCCTGTACACACAATCGCACATTCCGACAACAAAATCCATGTTTTTTTTCCGACGGATGTTGGCTCAAACTTGTCTTGCATACACACGGTCACACAAAGTTGGTCGGAAATTCCGAACGTCAAGAATGCGGTGACATACAACACGTACGATGAGCCGAGAAAAATGAAGTTCAATAACCAGTGCTGCTCTTCTGCTTGATTCTGAGCATGCGTGGCACTTCGTGCGTCGGAATTGTGTACACGATCGGAATTTACGCGAACAGATTTTGTTGTCGGAAAATTTGAGATGTAGATCTCAAATTTTGTGTGTCGGAAATTCCGATGGAAAAAGTCAGATGGAGCCTACACACGGTCGGAATTTCCAACAACAAGCTCCGATCGCACATTTTCCATCGGAAAGTCCGACCGTGTGTACGGGGCATAAGCCTCTGTGAAGCTCCAGGGAACAGTATTCCCTACCCTCTGTCCTCTCTTTGTAGGTTCACCTCTATCTTTTTGCACCTTTCAGTGCTCTGTAGTGTTCTCAGTACATCCTTTCTCTACATTCTTTCCTCTCAGCCCATATCCACAGCCCAGCGCCACCTTCTTTGTTAGGCCCTCTTTACACCAAAGCATTATATCACATTGTGTTACACATGTGTATTAGGGGAAGTTGTGTTGGCCTTACCTTATGTTGCAAAAAATTTTTTTAACCTGTTGCCGACCAGCTGCCGTCGTTATACGGTGGCAAGTTGGTACGGCTGCGCAAACCGCTGTAGGTGTACGTCAGCCACTTTAAAGGCTGAGGGAGCAGCGCACCCGCGGTGCGATGGCTGAGCCAATGCAATGTCCACCGGCCACCCGCGATCGCTCCACAGAGAGCCAGGACGGGGATCTGTCAATGTAAACAGACAGATGCCCGTTCTGACAGGGGAGGAGAGAGAGATCTGCTGTTCCCAGTTATCAGGAACAGCGATTTCTCTCCTCCAGTCAGTCCCATCCCCCCACAGTTAGAAACACCTCCCAGGTAACACATTTAACCCCTTGATCGCCCCCTAGTGTTAAACCCTTCCCTGTCAGTGACATTTATTTATTTTTTTATTTTTACTTATTTCAGGTACTTATATAGCGCCGTCAATTTAAGCAGCGCTTTACATATACATTGTACATTCACATCAGTCCCTACCCTCAAGGAGCTTACAATCCAAGGTTCCTAACTCACATTCATACATACTAGGGACAATTTAGACAGGAACCAATTAATCTACCAGCATGTTTTTGGAGTGTGGGAGGAAACCGGAGTACCCGGAGGAAACCCACGCAGGCACAGGGAGAACATGCAAACTCCAGGCAGGTAGTGTCGTGGTTGGGATTTGAACCAGCGACCCTTCTTACTGCTAGGCAAAAGTGCTATCCACTACACCACTGTGCTGCCCCATTTACACAGTAATCAGTGCATTTTTATAGCACTGATCTCTGTATAAATGTGAATGGGCCCAAAAAAGTGCAAAAGTGTCCGATCTGTCTGCCGCACTGTCGCAGTCCCACTAAAAATCACTGATTACCGCCATTACTAGTAAAAAAATAATAATAAAAATGCCATAAATATATCCCCTATTTTGTAGACGCTATAACTTTTGCGCAAACCAATCAATATACGCTTATCGTAATTTTTTTTACCAAAAATATGTAGAATACATATTGGCCTAAACCGGTGAATAAATACTTTTTTTTTGTGTTTTTTTTGGATATTTATTATAGCAAAAAGTAAAAAATATTGTTTTGTTTTTTTCAAAATTGTCTATCTTTTTTTGTTTATAGCGAAAAAATAAAAACCGCAGAGGTGATCAAATACCACCAAAAGAAATTTCTATTTGTGGGAAAAAAAAGGACATACTGTATTTATTGGCGTATAACACTCACTTTTTCATCATGAAAATTGGGTGCAAATAGCGTGTGCGTGTTATACGCCAATACTTCCATTTTAGCTGCCTTGGAGGGGACAGGGAAGGGGGCGGGACGAGTGCCGTCAGATTACATACAGTGAGAAACTTCTGTTTACTTGGTGGCCTCTGTAATAAGAAGTCCCGTCTCCTGGGCCGCCATTGGACCACTGTTCTGTCTAACATAGGAGATTCTCACTGTATGTAATCTATCGGCGCTCATCCCACCCCTCTCCCTGTCCCCTCTAGGCTGCAGATGGGTATCGATCAGGCTGCACTGATGGTAATGGTGAGGCTGCTGCATTGATGTGGACTGATGAGGCTGCATTAATGGCAATGGTGAGGCTGCAGATGGACACTGACCCCTATTTTGCTTCAAAGTTTCTTATTTAAAATTTAAGTTTTTTTCCCTGAAACTTCCCTCTTAAAATGAATGTGCATGTTATACGCCTGTGCGTGTTATACGCCGATAAATACGGTACATTTTCTTTGTGTACAGCGTCGCATGACCACGAAATTGTCAGTTGAAGCGACGCAGTGCTGTATCGCAGAAAATGGCCTCATCAGGAAGTGGGTAAATCCTTTGAAGCTGAAGTGGTTAATAAGCTTCTAATGTACAACACAAGAAAAAAATTGACCTGATCGATATTTTATAGGATGCTACAATGCACTGTGTTCCAGTGCACTGCCTACTTCACTCCTGATTTACTACTTCTCCACTATTTGTTAACCTCAGCACCATCCTCCCCTAAGGGAGGCAAATGGCAAGAAAAAACCTGACAGGGGTTTATCCCTCCCTTACTCTATCCATACCTTCCAAATTTCTGAGATGGGAATGAGGGACACCTAGACACCTATTGGCAAAAGTATGTAAGCATAGGACCCCCCCCCCCCCCCCCCCCAGCCTCCACTACAGTTTGGAAAAAGAAACACCTGTAAGGCAATGTCATAATGACATAGTATGCATTACATACTAGCACATTATAAAATACCTACCTTAGAACGAATCCCTCCAGTGGCGCACTGTCACTGCTGACATGGCTTCAATCTTCCCCCAATCTTTCTTCCGGGTTCACGGGCTCTGGCTGCAGTGGCGGCTGGTGCTCAAAATTTTTGGGGGGCACAAACAAACTGAAAAATTCTGAAAAAACCCTACCATCAATGGCAGCCTCACTGTACCATCAATCGCAGCCACTGTGCCATCAAACGCAGCCACTGTGCCCATCAATTGCCGCCACTGTGCCATCAAACGCAGCCACTGTGCCATCAAACGCAGCCACTGTGTCCATCAATTACCGCCACTGTACCATCAAACACAGTCACTGTGCCATCAAATGCAGCCACTGCGCTCCTCAATTGCCGCCACTGTGCCATCAAACGCAGCCACTGTGCCCATCATATGCAGCCACTGTGCCATATCAAATGCTCCTACTGTGTCATCAAATGCTGCCACTGTGCCACCAAATGCTGCCACTGTGCCCCATCAAATACAGTTACTGTGCCCATCTTATGCAGCCACTGTGCCCATCTTATGCAGCCACTGTGCTCATCTTATGCAGCCACTGCGCCCATCTTATGCAGCCACAGTGCCCCATCAATTGTAGCCACTGTGCAGCATCGAATGCAGCCACTGTGTCCATCGTATGCAGCCACTGTGACATCATATGCAGCCACTGTGCCCATCAAATGCAGCCACTGTGCCCATCATATGCAGCCACTGTGACATCATATGCAGCCACTGTGACATCATATGCAGCCACTGTGCCCATCAAATGCAGCCTCACTGTGTCCATCAAATGCAGCCTCACTGCGCCCATCAAATGCAGCCTCACTGCACCCATCAAATGCAGCCTCACTGCGCCCATCAAATGCAGCCTCACTGTGCCCAATCAAATGCAGCCTCACTGTGCCCCATCAAATGCAGCCTCACTGTGCCCCATCAAATGCAGCCTCACTGTGCCCCATCAAATGCAGCCTCACTGTGTCCATCAAATGCAGCCACACTGTGCCCCATCAAATGCTCCCACTGTGCCCCATCAAACGCAGCCACTGTACCATATCAAAAGCTGCCAGTGTGCCCCCCGCCCCGTCTGTATTTACCCTGTATCGGTGGCGGTGGGACAGCTCCTCAATGTCTTCTCCCATCCTCTCTTCTCGTCCTCTGCTATGATTGGACGCCTGATAGGCGTCCAATCACAGCGCCTGTCGTTTCAGCCAATCAGGTGACAGGTAACAGATCCGAGCACCTGATTGCGGTTTAGTGTTAGAAAAGACAAAATTCATTCGCTTTTCTAACACAGCTGAGTGACCTGCGAGCGCCCAGCATGGCGCTCGCAGGTCACCTTTTTTGACGGCTATTAGAGCCTATGGCTCTAATTGGGTGCTTCAAAAAAACCCTGCCGCTGTAATTCAGGGGGTGGCAGCGATGGCCATAGATAGATAGATTCATGCAATGCATGATTCTATCTATTGGTGCTAGAGGGGTGGCTGGAGAGAGGGGGCGGCGCCCGTGCGCCCTTATGGACGCACCGCCACTGTCCGGCTGTATGAGTGGCTCCAGTGCAAAGCTCTGAAGGTCCGGCAAGGTATGGCAGACCTTCTGAGCGCATGCTCCGGTGATGTCACCAGCTGCATCCAGGGTGAATATCTCCTAAATGGTGCATATTTAGAATATATTCATTTTACCTACAGGTAAACCTTATTATAGGCTTACCTGTAAGTGGACTTTACTACCGATTTAACCACTTGAGCTCCAGAAGGATTTACCCCCTTCCTGACCAGGCCATTTTTAGCGATACGGCACTGCGTTGCTCTAATTGTCAATTGCGCGGTTGTGCGACATTGTACCAAAATAAAGTTTTTGTCCTTTTGTTCCCACAAATAGAGATTTTTTTGGTGGCATTTGAACAAAAAAAGACTGACAATTTTGGAAAAAAAAAATATTTTTTACTTTCTGGAATAAAACATATCCAATCAAAAAATTTAAAAAATCGAATTTCTTCATCAATTTAGGCCAATATGAATTCTGCTACATATTTTTGGTAAAAAAAATCCCAATAAGCGTATATGCATTGGTTTGTGCAAAAGTTAAAGTGGTTGTATACCTTTATTTTTAACTTTTACCTACAGGTAAGCCTATAATAAGGCTCACCTGTAGGTAAAAAAAATATCTCCTAAACCTGTAAGGTTTAGGAGATATTCCCCTCGCAATGAGCCGCTGACTGCAGCGGCGCATGCGCACAGGGGATTCTCGGCTGACAGTCTGGCAAACTCCGGAGCTTGCCGGGCAGAAGTCTCCCGCGCGCATGCGCGGGAGTGACGACATCGCGGCTCCGGCCACTCACAGCGCCGGAGCCGCGATACCCGGAAGACACACCGAGGGGAGATGTCGGCTCCCTCGGCGTGGACCAGGTGAGATGCCGGCGCCTCGTTCTAAGGTAAGTATCTCATAATGAGCTAGTATGCGGTGCATACTACCTCATTATGCCTTTTCCCTTGCAGGTGTAGAAAAAAAAAAGACAGCGGGTATACAACCGCTTTAAAGCGTCTACAAACTATGCAATATTTTTATATATATATTTTTGTTTACTAGTAATGGCGGCGATCAGCGACTTATAGCTGAAATGCAATATATACAGACAAATCAGACACCTGACACTTTTTGGGGACCAGTGACACTAATACAGTGATCAGTGCTAAAGAATATGCACCGTCACTGTACTAATGACACTGGCAGGGAAGAGGTTAACATCAGGGGCGATCAAAGGGTTAACTGTGTACCTAGGTTGTGCTTACTCACTGTGTAGGAGGTGCTTTGACTAGGGGAAGGCAAAGATCTGTGTTCCTGCTTAGCAGAAACAAAGGATCTGTGCCTTCCCTTCTGACCGAACGACAATCTGCCTTGTTCACATAGACAGATTGTCGTTCTGCCTGTACCCTGTGTAATTGGCGGGTGCCGGCGGACATCAACTCCACGGTACCCGCTGCTGGGTTGCACCTGGAAGTGCCAGATCGCGTACCCGCAGATCGGCCCCCCTGCCGCAGTAAATGTATAGTGGGTGGTCCACAAGTGTTTAAAGGAGAATTGTACAAAATAAATGATTGGTTAAACCCACAAGTGCTTTTTACCACTACTATTACTTTATATAGTGGCTTTTAGAATTTACAAGTGCAGCAATTTAGAAACTGGATCAAAGGTTTAGCATTGTAAAACACTTTTTGATAGATAAGTAGTGAATTTGATATACAACTATATAGACCAAACCAAAATGAGGGACAAATGAGGAGGAAAGAGGGACAGAGGGACTTTGTTCCGAATGACTTCCAACACACTAATCCTAACGCACACATTCCTGTAGAAATGGTAGAAATGGCTGTGCATCTAAGTGGGTGCTGTAGCAACCGACGTCTGGAACCGTGTCAAGTCAGAGCAAAAAATGCCACCAGCACACAAAGGATCTCCAGGGTGGATCCAAAGCTTTAATCAGTGACCACATAGTTACAGCAGATAGCAATGTTTTGGAGCCACGCAGGACCCCTTCATCAGGCATGTTGCTATCTGCTGTAACCATGTGATCACTGATTAAAACTTTGGACCACTCTGGAGATCCTTGGTGTGGTGGTGACATTTTTTGCTTGAATGAGAGACAGTCCCTCAAAATCAGGCACAGTTGGGAGCTATGCTATGCTCTATATTTGCATATACTTCTACTTTAAGCTACTTGAGGGCAGGGACTGACCTGAATGTACAATATGGACAGAACTGCGTGGTTTTGGTGCTTTATTTATATCAGTAATAAATATATTTGTATTGCTGACTATTGCCACCAAGAAAGGGGAACACCAACGTTTTAGAGTTGCCCTCAAAACACAAGTTGAAGGCAGAGGCGTAACTAGAACCTTCAGGGCCCCGGTGCAAGAAACAATGATGGGCCCCGTCCCCCCTTCCATCCAGGCTTCAAATTTTGGGAGGGCATCCATGGACATCCTCCCAAAACCGTGCTTCCCGCATGCCCCCTGGGACGTGCATCCAGCGCAATCACAGTGGCCCTTTACCATGTGATGTCAGATGATCACATGTAAACAGACTTGCTGGTTATCCGCAGCCCTTTCCTCCCGTGCTATGTCTGTGTGAGGAAAGGACTGCCATTAACTGTCAAGAATGTCAGTAAATTGTTTACACTGATAATCAGTGCCCCAATCATCAGTGCCATGTATTAGTGCCCATCAATGCCACCTATCAGTGCCCATCAATGCCGCCTACAAGTGTTACCAATCAGTGCTCATTAATGCTGCCTATTAGTGCCCATCAAATCTGCCTATCAGCACCACCTATCAGAGCTCATTATTGCAGTGTCCATCCATGCCACCTATCGGTACTCTTCAATACTGCCCATCAATACTGCCTTAGTTCTGCCTATTAGTGTTCCTCAGTGCCCATCCGTGCAACCTATGAGTTCTGCCTATCAGTGCTCATCAATGCCCATCAATGCCTCCTATCAGTGCAGCCTATCAGTGCCCCCTTTCAGTGCCTCCTATCAGTGCCCCTATCAGTGCATTCTTAGTGCCCCCTATCAGTGCCTCCCTTCAGTACTCATCAGTAAATCCCATTGGTGCCTCCCATCGGTGCCCCCTATCAATGCTCATCAGTAAATCCTATCAGTGCCTCCCATCGGTGCCCCCTATCAGTGCCCCTAGTGCCTTCTCAGTGCCCCCCATCAGTGCCTGCTATCATTGCCCACCAGTGCCTCCCATCAGTGCCCCCTATCAGTGCCTCCCTTCAGTGCCCATCAGTGTCCCCTATCAGTGCCTCCCATTGGTGTCCCCTATCAGTGCCTCCCATCAGTGTCCCCTATCAGTGCCTCCCCTTCAGTGCTCATCAGTAAATCTTATCAGTGCCCCCTATCAGTGCCCATCAGAGTCCTCTATCAGAGTCCTCTGTCTTCTCAGGACAGCACGGCTCTGAGCGGAGAGCGTGTCTCTCCAGTGGCATCACTAGGGTTGGTGTCACCCGGTGAGGAAAAAATTGGTGTCACCCCCCTCCACCAACTATAGCCCCCCCTCAGTACAGACCCCCCTCCACTAACTGCAGACCCCCCTCTCAGTATAGACCCCCCACTAAGTACAGACCCCCCTCTCGCAGTATAGATCCTCCTCACTAAGTACAGACCCCATCCATCAGTATAGCCCCCCTCATTGCAGACCCCCCATCTATCAGTATAGCCCCCCTCTATCAGCATAGACTCCCATCTATCAGTGTAGACCCCCTTAGTGCAGACCCTCATCTATCAGTATAGACCCCCCTCTATCACTATAGACCCCAGTGTAGACCCCCCCTCCATCAGTGCAGACCTCCTCCCCATCATTGCAGACCCCCCTCCATCAGTGCAGACCTCCCCTCCATCAGTGCAGACCCCCCCTCCATCAGTTCACATCCCCCCCTCAGTACAGACCCCCCTCCATCAGTGCAGATCTCCCCTCCCTCATTGCAGACCCCCCTCCATCAGTTCACACCCCCCCTCATTACAGAACCCCCCCTCCATCAGTGCAGGCCCCCCCACAATGCAGACCACCCCCCCTCATTGCAGACCACCCCCCTCCATCAGCACACACCCCCCATCAATGCAGACCCCATTCAGTGCAGACCCCCTCCCTCCATCAATGCAGACCCCCCTCAGTGTAGACCCCACCTCATCAATGCAGACCCCCCTCAGTGCAGACCCACACCTCATCAATGCAGACTCCCCCCTCAGTGCAGACCCCCACCTCATCAATGCAAACCCCCCCTCAGTGCAGACCCCCACCTCATCAATGCAGACCCCCCCTCAGTGCAGACCCCCACCCCATAGTGTCCCCCCCAGCACATGTCTATTTGAATAAAAAACTTTACAGACCTCAGAACAGCGTTCTCCCTCGGACTCCTCCTCCTCCCCCTCCATAACCAGAGAGGAGGAGGAGGCGGCTTCGGTCCGCTCCGCTGTATGCCTGTGTGTCTCTCATCTAACAGCAGAGAGACACCGGCATTCTTTGTTTTATTTCCCTGCTCTCCGTGTGTCCTCTCTCTCTTGCACAGCATGACAGGACACACAGCTGATCTCCCCCCTCCCCTCTCTGTGCTCCGCGGGAAATGTGAGCTCCTTAGCTTCACACTTGACTGCCCGATGTCTCTCTGCTGTTAGATGAGAGACACGCTCACGTCGCTCAGCCTCGCGATGTGAAGAGCAACCACGCTGGACCCCCCCACAGTGGCGGAATGCCGGGCCCCATCGCAACTGCGACTGTTGCGACCCCGGTAATTCCGCCATCTGGGGATAACAAAGAAGTACATTCTCCTCACTTTGGAAGATTCCCTCTAACTTCCCGTCACTGGAAAGTGAGAGGAAAATTCACTAATGAGACACAGCAAAAAATAAACAGGCAAGAATGTTCTTTCCAATATTTTTATTATATGCCCCAGTAGAAGGACTATGGTCCGAAACATGTCGGGTTGCTAGCCTATTGTGCATCTGACACCACGCAATTTTTCTTTTTTATGTGATCACTTCCTGTACCCACCTTGGCTGGTGTTTGTACTTTTAACTCTGGTAGTTTTTAAAAATGTTTCTTTTATCAGGATTCATGCACTATGTGGAGGCTTTCTTTTTTTTCTCATCCTCACGACCTAACACGTTGATCTGATGTCCATGGAAGTACCATACATCTCATCCAGCTGGCGAATAATTGAGAATCCAGGCACGTCAGTCTATTGGAATTCCTGGTGTGTATCATCTAACCTTCATCGTCTTGGTTGTGACCATTGAAGTACACCATCACATCATTCTTTTCCTCCATTAAAGACCTGCTGGATTGAATGGTCTAAATGCCTGTCTGACCCACCGTCCTATGGCGTGTGTGTCCATCTTCTTTTGGTAAGCGTACCTAATCTTCCTTTATTTCACATGCATATCTGCGAATGACATATGGAGAAGCCTATGCATTTTCACCCGTCATCTGTGGAAGGGACATCACTCTAATATTTCCCTCACATGGGATTATACCACATTCTATAGAGGAGCTTTACAGTTGAAATTATATTTTTTCACGGACGGTTTATTGTTTTTTTGTTCACAAAAACCTTTATGTTTTTTATTTTGTATCCATTTTCTTTTTGTCATTCACTGTACACTGATTTTGTGATTTATTTTATGTTATACTCACTAGACATTGGCTTCTCATTCATGAACGGCCATTGGTCTTATACTTACACCTGGGGTCCACTCTGGGGACTGTGTATATCACATTAGCGCTGCATTTTTTCATGATTTCTGGTTATTACACAGTTCACTACACTGTTGATGCTGGCTGCTGATCCACTGTTTCACAGGTTCACTAGTAGTGCAACTTTTTTTACATTTATACCAATATTTTTATTGGAGTTTTCAAAAAAAAAAAAGTACAGGAAAGTACAACAATTTTACCCCGATCCATCTGATCCTGCCCTGTCCCCTGTGAAAACCTAACTGATGACCCTGAGGCCTAACCGCAGCCCTTTTAGCCCCCCAAAGAAACATATGACTGGCCAAGGATCCACACAAAACATTCTGAACCTGAAAAACAAACATAAGAATAAAACCAACACGAACCCTTTTTTAACACACACAGACAACATTGACTACCACTACACACATAAGACACATCACAAACATAGACAGGCAAACACGTCAATCCCACCCTGAGCTGTGCACAGGCCAGCATCCCACCAAAGAAGGACCTGAACCATTACTGCAACAGATGGGGCCGCACATATAGCCTGAAGCGCTGCAACTCCCAGTGCCCAATCTTCCTCACCAACCAGTCCTCCAAGCCCCAGCGAGCCGCCTAAGTGGCCACACCGATCTGAAACGAATAATAAGAGTAGTCCTGCTGGGGGAAACCCATGGCCAGGAGACTCTTTTTAAAAACAGACCCAAACTGGAACTTGGACAAAGCGGATCCATCCAGGTGTTTAAGGAAAGGCCCAGGACCCGGCCCCCTTAACGCTACCCACTCCCGTACAGCCTGTATCGGGCACACCAGAGAGCCTGGAACACCCCTCAAGTCCACCCACGTCCCTTTACCGCGCTGGTCTATTTTGGACCTGCTAATGAAAATTTAAACCCCGGGACCGCGCTGCACCATATCAGTCACGTCCAAGCCCCCACCTGCCCGTTTAGATCTGCACACCAGCTCGCTAACCCTAAACGCTCCAAAAAAGGCCAGGACAAAGGCCGTCTTAAAAAGCACAGCTTCGTAAGCCGAAGAGTAAACAACCCCCAGACTTCCCAAGATGGCCAACAGCATCTCGAAGGAGACTGGGAGGCAAGCATCCGGCACGACCTTACCCCTTCTGTGGCCCCGCAAAACCCTCTTCACCAACATATGCTTTGTCAAGTGGCCAGGCACATCAAATTCCGAAGTAGCAGCTACCAATCAAAGGCGACGTCCCACAAGTCACCCCATGCTGCTCCGCTTCCGGTGCAAACATATTGAATCTCTCCCACTGCAAGCGAGACAACGCATCAGCCACATTGTTGTTCACACCTGGCACATGCACCGCACAGACAAAACAATTCAGACACAAACATTGAAGCACCAGGTGTCTAAGGAAACGCACCACCAATGGAGAAGAAGCGGAAACTTTGATAAGGGCCTGCACCACCCCCAAGTTGTCACAATGAAAACAAACCCTCTTGTTCTTGAATTCCTGTCGCCAAATCTCTACCACCAGTACTATTGGAAACAATTCCAATAGAATCAGGTTGCCCAGCAAATCTGCCTAGCGCCACGATTCAGGCCATCTGCCTGCACACCATTGATCCCCAAAAAATGCCCCATATCCCACTGCATCTGACGCATCCGTAAACAGCTCCAAATCCCAGTCGGAAACCATTGCCTCCATCCACAAGGACCACCCATTGTACTGTTCCAGGAACAGCTGCCACACCCATAAATCTGCCTTGTGGGCTTCAGTCAACCAAACATAATGGTGCAGTGACCTGATACCTGTCGTAGCCATAGCCAACCTCCAGCAAAAAATCCGCCCCATGGGCATGATTCGACATGCGAATTTCAGCTTGCCCAGCAGCGACTGCAGGGAACACAACTGAATCTTTCTGCTGTCGAAGGCAACCGACACAACCGACCGCAGGTCCTCCACTTTCTCAAGTGGGAGGTGGCATTCCATCACCTCTGTGTCAATCACAATACTCAGAAATATCAAAGCGGTGACCAGCCCTTCAGTCTTCTCAGCCGCCAACGGCACTCCGAAAAACTCAAATACATAAAGTAATCCGTAGAAGGACTTCTGCACTACTAAATAAAAATTAATAATCAGTGAAAATAGAATTGCTGCAGAATCAAAAGTGAACACCACTCACTGCAAACAGACTGAAAGAACATATAAATAAATTTATATGTGATCCTGTGCAAAATTCCAATAAAAAAGAGACAATAGAAATAATGTATAGTGTCAAACAATGATGAATATATACATTGAAAAAAAAAAGTGAAAACATAAAATATCCCAGTGGTGACTATATTAGTGATAAAAGTCCAATAATATATATAATCACAGTGTTGATTGTTGATCTCGTGACTTTGTGATATCCACACCACCGCTAAGTGCTCACAGAACTCTCACCTTGATGGCATAGGTAATATGCCTTGATGTATCCTCTGGGACATGGCCTCCATCCGAATTTTAGGATCAATGGTAGTGTTTGCTTGTTACACAAAATTACATCCCCTCCCGATCGTTGGTAGGATCCATATGTAAAATAATTGAGCCTCCAATAATGTGATATCAAAGATAACTGGGTTTATTTAATAAACTACCCGCTTACACTGTAGCAGCAGCAAGCGCGTCAAACATAAACAAGGAAACGGCGTTCCACCCCACCTGATACGTCACTTCCGATCCGCGATAGATACTTCAGGTTACATCCTACGCGTTACGCCATATCACATGACTTCCTCAGGGAACCGGATTGGCTAGAATGTCAGTCTATTTATATCACGTGGACGGGAAATGGAAGAATCATCAAACACCACCAGGCATGTGAAGCCACCAAGTGGGTTCTGAGAAAACATAGTACAATTAAATGCATACAGAGAAAGTTCCTGATTAAATGCATAGAGTTTTCTCTGAAAAACAATTCTTTTTGGCATGATCAAGCCTACTATAAAACAGATCACTGGCATTGCCATGGGTGCAAAATTTGCCCCCAGTGTGGCTAATGCCTTTATGGCCCAATGGGAGGAGGAGGCGGTACATAAAAATCCACTATGTGAATTAGGACTGTATAAAAGGTTCATTGATGATGTATTGATAGTATGGAATGGCAAAGAGTCACTGGAACAATTTTTATGTAATTTAAACCAAAATGACAGAGACATACGTTTGACCTGGAAAATTGATGCGAAGAAGATTGAATTTTTAGATCTGGAATTAGGTATAGAAGGAGATATACTAACAACAAAAACACACTTCAAAGATGTAGCAAGAAATAGCTATTTACCCATTACAAGCTGTCATTTTAAGCCTTGGTTATTTAACATCCCAAAAGGACAACTAGTAAGAGTCAGACGTAATTGTACAAAAAGATTTATATTACGTGACCCAAGCTGACCTTATCGGAAGAAGGTTTGTTACGAAGGGCTACTCTGAAGAGTCGGTCAAGAAACAAATTCAATCCGTACAAACAATGGACAGGAAACAAATGATTTATGGGCAGAAGAAAGCACAATCTAATTCAGAAACACTAAGCCTAGTCCTGGATTACAATGTTCAATACAAAGATGTAGAAAAAAATATTAAATAATATTGGCATTTTCTGAAAAGTACATCTACAAAGTATTCTGCCTGATAAACCAGTTATTGTCTATAGAAGAGCTCCAACATTGAGAGACTTATTTGTTAAAAATGTAGTAGAACCACCTCCCAAAAACAAATTCTCTTTCTTTAATGGAAAAGGTTTCTATCCTTGTAAATATTGCTTTGCCTGACCAGCATGCAAAAAAAATTTCAAGGCAAAAAGAATGAATTTCAAGCAACAAGTACAGGAAACATATACCCGATTAAAGATTTTATCAATTGTCATACAGAAGGAGTTGTTTAAGTACTGCAATGCTTTTGCAAATTGCAATATGTAGGGAGAACCAAAAGAGCACTAAAAGTAAGGATTAAAGAGCACGTTCAAAACATTATGAAAGGTTGGTTGCCCAAAGCATAATGGTATCTAGACATTTTGCTCTAGTGCATAACAATGATCCAACTTGATTATTGTTTTGGGGTACTGAGAGATACAACAAATCTTGGAGGGGTGATCACAAAATTAGAACCCTCAGTCAGAAAGAGTCTAAGTGGATACATAAAATGAGAACACTTGCACCTGAGGGGTTAAATATAGATTTTGACTTAAATTGCTTTATTAGTGATTGTTGATATTATATGTTTTCCCTTGATGTAAACCTCATATTTCATTTCCGGTGTGCATATTTTTTATTTTGATAATACATAGTAAATTATTCCTGTTGCCAATCGGGTTTACTGTAATCATAACTCTGGGTATTAATACTTTTGAGTATTTACAGGATTTTTTTTAGGATTTTAACTTAGTTTTGAATTAATAGTATATATACATGAATTTTAGTTTATTTTTTATATATAATTTTTTTATATTATAATATTTATTTAAGAGCAGGTCCCATACGGTTGTCGACAATTTTTAGATTAACCATTCATTCATAGATTTAATGCATCGGATCGTCGCTTTATTATATATTTAGTTTGGTCCCTTTTGGTAACTGAACGTGCGGGGCCTTTTGTCATCGGGTGGATTGGATGTCCCCCTGCGTTGATATCCATTTGTTTTTTAAGTTATACAATGAACTTTATTTAAACTAGGCGTAGACGTCCAAAGTAATTATTTTAAGTCATTCAGTAAACTTTATTTAAACTAGCATCGATGTTTTTATCCCATGGAAAATGGCCGCCGTCTTGATAATGTTTGGTCTACAACAAAATGGCGATTCTTCCATTTCCCATCCACGTGATATAAATAGACTGATATTCTGGCCAATCCGGTTCCCTGAGGAAGTCATGTGATATGACGTAACGCGTAGGACATAACCGGAAGTATCTATCGCGGATCAGAAGTGACGTATCAGGTGGCGTGGAACGCCGTCTCCTTGTTTACAGTGTAAGCGGGTATTTTATAAAAAATATTACCTATGCCCTCAAAGTTAGTGGGGACTGGAGGAATGCTGGACAACGCGCAAGGTATCAAGAAACCCTCAAAAAAAAACAAGAAAAGAAGACGCGCCGCCGCCCGGTCGGGATACCTACTTAGGAAGGTAGCCAACTTTTCCACCTTCACCGGAGTCATCCCTCTTGCCAGCCTCTCCGGACTTACCTTTGCCATGTTTGAAGCACTTCGTGAGTGGATGGGAACCTCCGCAGCTGGAGCATTCATGGTGAAAACTACTGGATCCCCCGAATCTGCAGGTCTCCTTGTTGAATTGCCAACAGAAACCTTTGTGCTTTCCCGCCGATGGTGACGAGGCTGCTAAATCACCACCAGTCCCCCTTGAAAGGGAGCATTAGGGGCCTGCGTTTGAGTCATCCACAGACTGATATCTCTGTGGTCCCTCTTCAAAGAGGGCCTGAGTGCCTTCCGCTGTCTGAACTGTTAATCATATCTTAACCAGGCCACACCTCTGTATACCCGCTGGGCATTTTTCCCTATAACACTGGCCAGAATATTAAATGCCTGGAGCCAATTACCAAACGTCCTGGGAATAAGCCTATAACGCCGTCTCTCCTCCTCTTCTTTTTTACTCTCATGTGTATGGTGAGAGTGTGGGTGGTCCTCCTTTTGATCTGTCCTCCTCCACAGGCAGCCCGCGGCCATGGGATGGCTGTTCCGGTACCCGGCGCTCGGTGATGACGTCGCCGGCGGCCGCCGCTCTATCCCCCTGATCACTACTCCTCCCCCACTGCACTCTCTGCATGGAAGGTCTGGCAGAGGCGGTGAGCCGGTCCCAAGCAGGTGTAGACACGCCAACGTCCCCTCCAGCAGTACCACGGCTTCTCCCGCTGGCAGTCCCAGCCGTCCCAGGCATCTGGCCAGCACTGGTAGATCTCGCTCTCCCTCGCCGGGCCGCTCCAGCTGTGGGCAGTGCACCCGCCGCGACAGCCGCATGGTCCCGATGATCAGCAGAGGGGGCTCGGGAGTGGGTAGATGACCTACGCTCCCCCCCCAGGGCTCGCCTGTGATGCGGATTCCTCCCAGCCCCACCAGCTGACAGATCAGGCGTTCTCTTGGCGGTGGAGGCTGAAGGGTCCAAGATTGGGCTCCCAGCGCGGTGACAACCCCTTGGGGTCAATTCAGGGCTCAAGCGAACAGGAAGCCGTGACCTCCTAGCAGTTACTTGCCCCGACCCTGGCAGCAAGCTAGAAAGCTAGTCACGTAGCCACTACTTGTTTGCAACCGGAGCCGAGCGAATGTTGGCCAGCATGCTCTCAAGATCCTCCATTACTAGTGCAGCAACTCTAGACTCACTAGGCAGGGAAAATCCTGTCCAACGCTGTCCCCTGGGCCATCTGAAGCTTGGAGGGTTGCCTTCCACCAAGGAACCCTTAGGACCCCACCCTAACCTCCTCCAATGAGATAATACCTCTAATTCCCCTCCTATTGACCAAACCTTAAATTAACCCCTAACTGACCATAGCCTCTCTGGACAAACCCCATCGTGTAGGCCCTACGCTTATGCTGCGCCTGAGCTTCCTGGCCTATACTGGTAATTCATTACCAGCAACCTTATTTGACTCTGTGGGCTTCTTCAAACCCTTCACTGATTTATCTGGTGAAGAAGTCGCACCAGACCAACCATGGTTTATATACCAGCATCTAAAAAGAAAGGTTAAAAAGTAAAAACAATAGATAAAGAGGAAGAATCTAGTGGAGAGGAAGAAAGAACAAAGCAGAAGAAAAGGGGAAAAGAACTATGTACAAGATGTGCACTCGCTGTGTGTGGTACAAAAAGAATCCTCCGTCCAGATCAGTAGGAACCCACAAGGTATTTTATCCATGGATCCCATGCAGTGTTGCCAACCGCCCGTAGAATTACGGGCATCCCGTAAATTTAACCCCTTTTTCGGGGCACCCGTGAAAGTCCGTTACAGGCACCAGTGCCCGTAAAAATGATGGCCGCGAGCCGACCACGCAACTGAGCATGCGCCGCTCCGAAGCCGGCCGGGCTCGGGAAAGCTTGTACGCGCTCGGCCCGGCGGCGCATACGCAGTAACATAATAGTGCTGCCCGGCGCCATTTTCTAATCGAACGAGAGAGAGCACGATGGCCAGCTGAGCAAGGCGACTCTGTCCTGTCATGCAGTGCATGACTGCACACACACTCGACTGCACACACAGGTGGGGGAACGGAGAGTGAAGCTGTGGGGGGGATAATATTCATAGTAAAAGGAGGACATTACTGGGACTGGAGCCGGGAGAAGTAATATGATGGTGAATAGAGCACATCAGTCTCTATCCCTGAGCCCTGGCTGCATGGCATATGCAGGGGACAGAGACTGATGTGCTCTATTCACCATCATATTACTTCTCCAGTCCACATCATCAGTGTGCTGTGCCCCCTTTCCCTTTCATCTCTCCACAGGTCAGGGCAGCACTGTGCTGCCCTGACCTGCCCTGACCTGTGGAGAGGTGAAAGGGGTACAGGAGGAGGACACAGCACACTGATAATGTGGAGAAGTAATATGATGGTGGGCAGAGGAGGAGGCTACTGTGAGGATGTATCATGTCCGCAGTCTCTGTCCACCTCCTGTAGTATGTCCGCAGTCTTTGTCCACCTCCTGTATCATGTCCGCAGGCTCTGTCCTTCTCCTGTAGTATGTCCGCAGTCTCTGTCCACCACCTGTATCATGTCCGCAGCCTCTGTCCTTCTCCTGTAGTATGTCCGCAGCCTCTGTCCTTCTCCTGTAGTATGTCCGCAGTCTCTGTCCACCTCCTGTAGTATGTCCGCAGCCTCTGTCCACCTCCTGTAGTATGTCCGCAGCCTCTGTCCACCTCCTGTAGTATGTCCGCAGCCTCTGTCCATCTCCTGTAGTATGTCCGCAGCCTCTGTCCACCTCTTGTAGTATGTCCGCAGCCTCTGTCCACCTCTTGTAGTATGTCTGCTGCCTCTGTCCACCTCCTGTAGTATGTCCGCAGCCTCTGTCCACCTCCTGTAGTATGTCCGCAGCCTCTGTCCACCTCCTGTAGTATGTCCGCAGCCTCTGTCCACCTCCTGTAGTATGTCCACAGCCTCTGTCCACCTCCTGTAGTATGTCCGCAGCCTCTGTCCACCTCCTGTAGTATGTCCGCAGCCTCTGTCCACCTCCTGTAGTATGTCCGCAGCCTCTGTCCACCTCCTGTAGTATGTCTGCAGTCTCTGTCCACCTCCTGTATCATGTCCGCAGCCTCTGTCCTTCTCCTGTAGTATGTCCGCAGTCTCTGAAGATCTCGTCTTTTATCATGTCTGCAGTCTCTGAGGGGATCCTAGAAAGGAGTCAAGAGTGGGAGCACCGCCGGGATGGGGGTTACGGGAAGAGACAGATATGTGTGGACTGTGGAGCGAGCGGAGACTATAGAATAGCCGCCGAGCTGGAGCCATCTGACTGAGCCCTGCAGGGTGCACCTAAGAGGAGGTCAGTGACAGTGATTATATTAGTAATCCCCCCCTTACCTTAGTGTATTCACTCTGCGGAAGGTGGTCTCTGGTCACCATCCTGCAGACTCTGATATAAGGGGGAACTCTCTGCTGGCCGGGTTATAGTAACCTGACCTTCATGTAAATTGAGATATATGTTTTTTGACTTTTGTTTAACTTAAACACATTGCTATAATATATTGATATTTGCACTGTTTAGCACTAAAAACAGTAATTTTAGGTACTTTTTTGCAGTGCCAGTAAAAAATGTGGATCTGCCAGTAAATTTTTGCCAGTAAAAAAAAATCAGTTGTAAATTTTGCCATTCTGCCAGTAAACTTCACTTCGGGGGGTTGGCAACACTGATGTTTTCTCGAGGTAGACCAGCTTATCCTGGAGAACAGCCACCATTCCTTCATTGATCATGATCCACGTCAATGGGGCATTTAACCACTTGACATCCGGAAGATTTACCCCCCTTTATGACCAGGCCATTTTTTGAGATACGGCACTGCGTTATTTTAACTAACAATTGCGTGGTTGTGCGACGCTATATCCAAATAAAATGTATGCCTTTTTTTTCCACAAATAGAGCTTTCTTTTGGTGGTATTTGATCACCTCTGCGTTTTTTTATTTTCTGCGCTATAAACAAAGAATGACCATCAATTTTGAAAAAAAAAACCTATATTTTTTAATAAGTGAGCACTGAATAAATTATGTATTAGCTGGCACATAAAAAGGTGAATATACACCCTCCAAATAATTATAAAAAGGCAAATACAGTGCAGCGCTTAACAGTGAAAAAATGAATGTCCATACATTAAACAAATATACACTAATACAGCGGATTTTTCACTGTGAAGTGCTGCTCTGTATTTGCCTCTGAATAAAAATTTTTTTAAAAAATCGAATTTCTTCAACAATTTAGGCCAATGTGTATTCTGCTACATATTTTTGGTAAAAAAATCCCA
Source organism: Aquarana catesbeiana (assembly GCF_042186555.1). NCBI lineage: Eukaryota > Metazoa > Chordata > Amphibia > Anura > Ranidae > Aquarana > Aquarana catesbeiana. The sequence goes on along the minus strand of NC_133325.1, from coordinate 358,952,815 downwards.
ATAAGCGTATATTAACTGGTTTGCGCAAAAGTTACAGTGTCTTTTTTTTTACTAGTAATGCCGATGATCAGCGGACCTATAGCGCGACTGCGATAGTGCAGCGGACATTCAGAAACTAACTGACACTTTTGATACTTTTTGGGGACCAGTGACACTAATACAGTGATCAGTGCTAAAAAAAATGCACTGTCTCTATACTAATGGCACTAGCTGGGAAAGAATTAACATCAGGGGCGATTAAAGGGTTAACTGTGTGCCTAGCCTGTGTTTTTCTACAGTGTGGGAGATGCTTTTACTATGAGAAGGCATGGATCCATGCCCATGCTTTGCAGGAACACAGGATCCATGCCTTCCCTCCTGTCAGAGTGACAATCTGCCTTGTTTACATAGGCAGACCACCTCTCTGCCTCTCTGCTGGAGGATCAGCTGGATGTGGATCACAGTGGAAGCTAGCTGGTGGCAGCACGCATGCTCACCCCTTACCCGGAAGAACGTGATCCAGGACACAGGTGCCGCCCTGTAGAAGTAAGGCCTCATGCACACAGGACGTTTTTAAAGCTGCTTTTAAGCTTTTTTACAGCTTAAAAACGCCTCTCCATGTTATTCTATGTGTCAATGCATACACAGGCTCTTAAGGAGCTGTAAGTGGCACATGCGTTTTTCAAGCTGCAAAAAAAACTCAGTGCCAGTGCGTTCTGGAGCAGCAGTGTAATGCCCCGTACACACGGTCGGACTTTGTTCGGACATTCCGACAACAAAATCCTAGGATTTTTTCGGACGGATGTTGGCTCAAACTTGTCTTGCATACACACGGTCACACAAAGTTGTCGGAAAATCCGATCGTTCTAAACGCGGTGACGTAAAACACGTATGTCGGGACTATAAACGGGGCAGTGGCCAATAGCTTTCATCTCTTTATTTATTCTGAGCATGCGTGGCACTTTGTCCGTCGGATTTGTGTACACACGATCGGAATTTCCGACAACGGATTTTGTTGTCGGAAAATTTTATCTCCTGCTCTCCAACTTTGTGTGTCGGAAAATCCGATGGAAAATGTCCGATGGAGCCCACACACGGTCGGAATTTCCGACAACACGCTCCGATCGGACATTTTCCATCGGAAAATCCGACCGTGTGTACGGGGCATTACAGCTGTAAAAACGCTTGATGCAGCTAAACGTGCATTAACACCAATGCAAGATGCTTCTAAAAGTGAGTTTTTACAGCCACTTTTTCCTGGCATCGGTACTGGCTTTGCAGCTTGTTTTTTTATAAACGCCCTGTGTGCATGAGGCCTAAAACTGCTATAGGGCAGTCCTTAACCACTTTAACTCCGTAAGGACCAGGCCATTTTTTGCGATACGGCACTTCGTTATTTTAACTGACAATTGTGCGGTTGTGCGACACTGTACCAAATAAATTTATGTCATTTTTTCCCACAAACAGAGCTTTCCTTTGGTTGTACTTGATCACCTCTGCGTTTTTTATTTTTTGCGCTATAAACAAAAAAAAACAGACAATTTTTGAAAAAAAAAAAAAAAACAATATTTTTTACTTTCTAAAACATATACAGTGCCTTGCAAAAGTATTCACCCCCTTTGGCTTTTTACCTATTTTGTTACATTACAGCCTTTAGTTCAATGTTTTTTTAATCTGAATTATATGTGATGGATCAAAACACAATAGTCTAAGTTGGTGAAGTAAAATTAGAAAAATATATACATAAAACTATTTTTCATAAATAAAAAACTGATAATTGGCATATGCGTATGTATTCACCCCCTTTGTTATGAAGCCCATAAAAAGCTCTGGTGCAACCAATTACCTTCAGAAGTCACATAATTAGTGAAATGATGTCCACCTGTGTGCAATCTAAGTGTCACATGATCTGTCATTACATATACACACCTTTTTGAAAGGCCCCAGAGGCTGCAACACCTAAGCAAGAGGCACCACTAACCAAACACTGCCATGAAGACCACGGAACTCTCCAAACAAGTAAGGGACAATGTTGTTGAGAAGTACAAGTCAGGGTTAGGTTATAAAAAAATATCCAAATCTTTGATGATCCCTAGGAGCACCATCAAATCTATCATAACCAAATGGAAAGAACATGGCACAACAGCAAACCTGCCAAGAGACGGCCGCACACCAAAACTCACAGATCGGCAAAGGAGGACATTAATCAGAAAGGCAGCACAGAGACCTAAGGTAACCCTGGAGGAGCTGCAGAGTTCCACAGCAGAGACCAGTATCTGTACACAGGATGCTAACAAGCCGTACGCTCCATAGAGTTGGGCTTTATGGCAGAGAGGCCAGAATGTATGGAGGAAGGTTCTCTGGTCTGATGAGAAAAAAATGTAACCTTTTGTCCATCAAAGAAAACGCTATGTCTGGCGCAAACCCAACACATCACATCACACAAAGAACACCATCCCCACAGTAAAACATTGTGGTGGCAGCATCATGCTGTGGGGATGTTTTTCAGCAGTCGGGACTGGGAAACTGGTCAGAGTTGAGGGAAAGATGAATGGTGCTAAATACAGGGATATTCTTGAGCAAAACCTGTACCACTCTGTGTGTGATTTGAGGCTAGGACGGAGGTTCACGTTCCAGCAGGACAATGACCCCAAACACACTGCTAAAGCAACACTTGAGTAGTTTAAGTGGAAACATGTAAATGTGTTGGAATGGCCTAGTCAAAGCCCAGACCTCAATCCAATAGAAAATCTGTGGTCAGATTTAAAGATTGCTGTTCACAAGCGCAAACCATCCAACTTGAAGGAGCTGGAGCAGTTTTGCAAGGAGGAATGGGCAAAAATTACAGTGGTAAGATGTGGCAAGCTCATAGAGACTTATCCAAAGCGACTTGGAGCTGTGTTAGCCGCAAAAGGTGGCTCTACAAAGTATTGACTTTAGGGGGGTGAATAGTTATGCACATTGACTTTTTCTGTTATTTTGTCCTATTTGTTGTTTGCTTCACAATAAAAAAAAAATCTTCAAAGTTGTGGCTATGTTCTGTAAATTAAATGATGAAAATCCTCAAACAATCCATGTTAATTCCAGGTTGTGAGGCAACAAAACACGAAAAATGCCAAGGGGGTGAATACTTTTGCAAGGCACTGTAAAACATATCCAATAAAAAAAAAATAATAATAATTAATTTCTTCATCAATTTAGGCCAATATGTATTCTGCTACATATTTTTGGTAAAAAAAAATCCCAATAAGTGTATATTGATTGTTTTGCGCAAAAGTTATAGCGTCTAATAATGGCACGATCGGTGACTTATTGCGGGACAGTGATATTGTGGAGGTCAAATTGGACACTAAGTGACATTTTTTTGGGGACCAGTGACACTAATACAGTGATCTGTGCTAAAAAATATGTACTGTCAATGTACTAATGAGGCCGGCAAGGAGGGGGCGATTAAAGGGTTAAATGTGTGCCTAGGGAGTGTTTACAAACTGTGTGGGAAGGGCAGAGATCCTGCTTAGCAGAAACATAACATAACTAACTTCTCTACTGACAGAACGGTGATCTGCCTTGTTTACATAGGCAGACCGCCATTCTGCTTCTCTCCCGAACGATTGCCGGTGTTCTGTCAGAATAGCGAAAACATCGGACTGGATAACGGAAGTGACTTTCTGTCAGCTGCGCATGCGTCCACCGCTACCAGGTTTGCTCATCTGACAGGACACCGGCAGTCCATTTCAGAGTAATTTTAGTAATAAAGTGAGCGTATATATAAATGGGCATCCGCAGGTAGGGGCAAGGAGGGGGGAAATTGCCCCCTCCCCTGGAATCGTCAAGAAGGTGTTGCAGTTGCCAGCTGCAGTGGCCGCCGTAGCCGCTGCTGACTTTTTCTGAGTCAGCCGGCTGCTCTCTGTTCTGACACATCTGATGTCCCTCCCTCGGCCGTTCCGCTGCTCCTCTTCAGTAATTGGCTGCCTGCCTGTGTACGTGTTGTGTAGATCCGGCTGACGCCGCCCACTCAGTGCAATCAGTGGCGAGCCGCTGAGTGATACGCTGCCAGTGCCTACTTATCATCACATCACAGGAAATCCTAACCTGAAGTGAGTGGCAGATACAGTTGCAAGCAACAGAAGAAGAACCACAGGTAACAGCAGTTAGGAGGAGCATTTTGATTTATATATTGCTGGAAAGTTGGACAGCTATTACTGGAAAGATATATCTGTGTATGTTAAGAGATAATTCATCTTCTTCACTTTGTATAGGCTGTTTTCATCAAGTTTAACCCTTTCATGACTAAGCCTATTTTTGACATTTGGTGTTTACAAGTTAAAATCCGTATTTTTTGCTAGAAAATTACTTAGAGCCCCCAAACATTATATATATTTTTTTAGCAGAGAATCTAGAGAATAAAATGGAATATTTTATGTCACCGTATTTGTGCAGCGGTGATTTAAACGCAACTTTTTGGAAAAAGGGACACTTTCATGAATTTTAAAAAAACCAAACAGTAAAATTAGCCCAATTTTTTTGTATAATGTGAAAGATGATGTTACACCAAGTAAATAGATACCAAACATGTCACCCTTTATAATTGCACGCACTCGTGGAATGGCGACAAACTACGGTAACTAAAAATCTCTATAGGGGACGCTTAAAATTTATTTTACAATTACCAGGTTAGAGTTACAGAGGAGGCCTAGTGCTAGAATTATTGCTCTCACTCTGACAATCGCGGCGATACCTCACATGTGTGATTTGAACACCGTTTACATATGCGGGCGCGACTTCCAGATGCGTTTTCTTTGCTGCGCGAGCTCGCGGGGATGGGGGCGCTTAAATTTTTTTTTTCTTATTTATTTTTATATGAATAAATTGTGTTTAAAAAAAAAAAAAAATTGATCACTTTTATTGCTGTCACAAGGAATGTAAACTACCCTTGTGACAGTAATAGGTGGTGACAGGTACTCTTTATGGAGAGATCGGGAGTCTAAAAGATCCCCTCCTTTGCACTTTAAAGTATTCAGATCGCCGTTTTCGGCGATTCTGAATACTGTGTATTTTTTTAAAACCAGCTCAATTGGCAGCTGAGTAAACGGGTCGCTTCCGTGTTTACAATTAGGAGGCTGGAACGAAGCCGCTCACGGCTTCATTCCAGTCTGTCCCTAGCCGCCGGAGGCGGTGGATTGGTCATCGGGCCTCCCGATCGAACGGGAGGCCCGGTAAGAGCGGCGGGAGGCGGCGGGAGGTGGCGGGAGGGGGGGTCGTCCCCTCCCGCTCCTCCGGTATAACAGCCGAGCAGCTTTTAGCCGCATCGGTTGTTATACCTGGATAGCCGATCGCCGGCTCTAAAAAGCAGTACCGGGATAATGCCTGCAGCTGCGGGCATTATCCCGGTATAACCCCGGAAAGCTGAGTACGCACATCTGCGTATGCTCGGCGGGAAGGGGTTAAAATATGGCCACAACAGATATATTGCAATATATTGCAATATAAAAAGATGTACATTCTCTAGGCTATATGTATATAGGCATGGACTAGGGGTACGCCTGAAATATCTCTGATATAACACATATATCTTTCCACTGGAAAGATATATGTGTTATATCAGAGATAATTCAGCGTCACATTGTATTGGAAATTATTCAGGCCAGGCATACAATGCCCATATAAATATAGCATAGAGAATGTATGGGTGACCTTAAAATTATGCCCCCCTGAAAAAAAGTTCTGCGGACGCCCTTGTATATACAGTATCTCACAAAAGTGTGTACACCCCTCACATTTTTGTAAATTTTTTTTTTATATCTTTTCATGTGACAACAATGAAGAAATGAAGAAATGACACAATGTAAAGTAGTGAGTGTACAGCTTGTATAACAGTGTAAATTTGCTGTCCCCTCTAAATAACTCAACACACAGCCATTAATGTCTAAACCGCTGGCAACAAAAGTGAGTACACCCCTAAGTGAAAATGTCCAAATTAGACCCAAAGTGTCAATATTTTGTGTGGCCACCATTATTTTCCAGCACTGCCTTAACCCTCTTAGGCATGGAGTTCACCAGAGCTTCACAGGTTGCCACAGGAGTCCTCTTCCACTCCTCCATGAAGACATCACGGAGCTGGTGGATGTTAGAGACATTTGCGCTCCTCCACCTTCCATTTGAGGATGCCCCACAGATGCTCAATAGGGTTTAGACTATTTCTTTTTTTACATTCAGGTGTCAGTGGGGAACTGACTCATCGGTTGTTAAGGACGCGGTGGCCAGCTCCCTGGCCCCCTCCTTAGCAGCCAGCTAATATACAGTGTGTTTAAACGGGGGGGGGGTGTTTAATAAACAGATGTCAGCGGATCGGATGTAAGCAGATGTTACATAGTTACATAGTACGTGAGGTTGAAAAAAGACACAAGTCCATCAAGTCCCACCTGTGTGTGTGCTTTTATGTCAGTATTACATTGTATATCCCTATATGTTGCGGGAATTCAGGTGCTTATCTAAAAGTTTTTGAAATTATCGATGCCCCCCCGCTGAGACCACCGCCTGTGGAAGGGAATTCCACTTCCTTACCGTTCTTACAGTAAAGAACCCTCTACGCAGTTTAAGGTTAAACCGCTTCTCTTCTCATTTTAGTGAATGGCCATGTGTCTTTTTAAAGAATCACTAAAGTTATTATTATTTTTTTTTTTAAATAACAAACATGTTATACTTACCTCCACTGTGCAGCTCGTTTTGCACAGAGTGGCCCCAAACCTGGTCTTCTGGGGTCCCTTGGCGGCTGTCTCGGCTCCCCCCACAAGGACTCAACACCTTCATGCAAGCTCCCTCGCATGGTGTTGAGTGCTTGCGGGCGCGCTCTTGTGATACAGCCGGCGGCCATAGCCGTTCACTGTATCACTCGGCCCCGCCCCCCGGCGCGCCGCATCATTGGATGTGATTGACAGCAGCGCGTGCCAATGGTTGCGCTGCTTTCAATCCATCCACTCTAGCCTATCAACGACCAGGCTGAGCGGCGAAGAGGATGTCGAGGGCGAGCGCGGGACTTTCGAGGGGTCAGGTAAGTAAAAAGGGGGGGCTGGGGGGGGGGCGGTATTGTCGGATGTTTTTTCACCTTAATGCATAGAAAGCATTAAGGTGAAAAATCTTTTACCTTTACAACCCCTTTAAATTCTCTTTCGCCAGTATGGTATTTGTACATTGAAATCATATCCCCTCTCAAGCATTCCTTCTCCATAGAGAAAAAGTTCAGTGCTCTCAACCTTTCCTCAAAACTAATATCCTCCAGTCCCTTTATTAGCTTTGTTGCCGTTCTCTGGACTCTCTCTTCAATTCCAGCACATCCTCCCTGAGGACTGGTGCCCAGAACTGGACGGCATACTCCAGGTGCGGCCAGACCAGAGTCTCGTAGAGCGGGAGAATTATTGTTTTTTTTCTGGATTAATACCCTTTTTAATATCCTGTTTACTTTGCTTGCAGTAGTTTGGTATTGCATGCCATTGCTGAGCCTATCATCTACTAGGACCCCCAAGTCCTTTTCCATCCTAGATTCCCCCAGAGGTTCTCCCCCCAGTGTATAGATTGCATTCATATTTTTGCCACCCAAATGCATTATTTTACATTTTTCTACATTAAACCTCATTTGCCATGTAGTTGCCCGCTTCAATCATCACGGCACCCTGGTTATTATGGTGTCAGGATGATTGAAGCGCATTATTTCTATTCTTACCTTGTAATATAAAATGAAATAGTTCAACTCACCATAATGCAGAATCAGTGGGAGCCCTGAGTGTGTCACTTTCCACGTCGCCTGCCACCAAATGCGGATTGTCACTTGCCACGTCACCTGTCACCAGATGCGGATTGTCACTTGCCACGTCACCTGCCACACGTTGTGAATTGTCACTTGCCATGTCTCCTGCCACACGTTGTGTAATGTCACTTGCCACGTCACCTGCCACACATTGTGGATTGTCACTTGCCACACGTTGCAGATTGTCACTTGCCACGTCGCCTGTCACCAGATGCGGATTGTCACCTGCCGTGTCACTTTCCTGCTAAGGTGGTCTCTTGCTATGTCCCAGAGTCAGGCAGCAGAGAGATGATGTAATCTCTCTGCTGCCCACAGCTGCCTTCACAGTGAGGGCGGAACTGCAGGGATGCAGGGTGGTGAGAGATGTCATCTCTCTGCTCCCCTGCCCGCCGGCTCCCTGATTGGCCAGCAGCCAACTCACAGTCACACATGCCCCCCTCACCCGCCCACTCACCGACTCACTCACTGACCGAGCCGCCTGCACTGTCACCTGGGGAGCCGCCCGCACTGTCAGCCGGGGCAGAGCCGCCCGCACTGTCAGCTGCGGCGGAGCCGCCCGCACTTTCAGCCGCGGAGCCGCCCGCACTGTCACCAGCATTCTCGGAGGGGGCAATTGCCCCGTTGCCCCCCCTGGATCCGCCCCTGCCTCCAGGTTGTTTATGGATAAATTAAATAGGATTGGTTCCAGCACAGAACCCTGGTGGACCCATGACATTTTTCATCCGCTCCGTTGTTTTGACGGATGAATAATATGGTTTTCATCTGTTCACAAAAAAAGATGTTGACGGAAGCGGATGAAAACAGATGCAAATTATTGATCATCCGTTTTTCCATAGCTATGCAGTGATGTCTGTTTTTCATTCGTCAACTGACAGGTGAAAAACGGATGAATGGTCCATATGTGTGAAAGGGGCCGAAGTGGTTAAAAAGTCAAAGGGAATCGTGAACTTCCAGGATCGTGAGTACTGCTGGGACCTTGAAGAAGGGGGGCATACCCCGAAAGCTTGTCCTGAAAAATTGTATGTAGTGCAAATAAAAAAAGCATCACGGACAGTACTCAATTGTTTCTGTCGCAAGTGCACTAATACGGCTACAATCCCCTCAAGGATTGTGCAATAGAAATCCTAGCTGAGATAAGGCCCCTTTCACACTGGGGCGTTGGCGGTAAAGCACCGCTTTTAGTAGCGGCGCTTTACCGTAGTTTTTGCAGGGGGTTTCGGCCAATAGCGGGGCGCATTTAACCCCCGTTAGCGGGCGAAAAAGAGTTAAAACGACCTGCAAAGCGCCGCTTTGTCGGCGGTTCGGCAGCGATGCCCATTCATTTCAATGGGCAGGAGTGTTGAAGGAGCAGTGTATACACCGCTCCTAAGTAAGGATGAGCTCCGGCGTGTTCACATGCTGCACGTGCCGAGCCCGCCAGGAAGTCGGCAATGCGCTGCACTAATCACAGGCAGTGAGACATTTCTCGATCTCTGCAGCCGCACATCGAGACAATGTCTCACTGCTTGTGATTAGCGATGTGCAGTGCCGAGTTCCTGGCGGGCTCTACACGTGCAGCAGGCGAACACGCCAGAGCTCATCTTTACTCTAAGATGCTGCTTGCAGGAGTTTTTTTAACATCCTGCCAGCGCATCACCTCAGTGTGTGCCCTCCGGCTTTTACACTGAGACTGCAGGGGAGCCATTTTCAGGCGCTATTTTTAGCCCAAAAGCCCCTGAAAAACGCCTCAGTGTGAAAGGAGTCTTAACCACTTGCCGACCGCCTCACGCATATATACGTGAACAGAGCGGCACGGGCAGGCAAAATCACGTACCTGGTGCGTGATTGCCTTCCCGCGGGCGGGGGGTCCGATCGGACCCCCCCCCGGTGCCAGCGGCGGTCGGCATTTGTGTAGGAGCGATCAGAGATGAGGGGGAGGCCATCCGATCGTGGCCCCCCCTCGCGATCGCTCCCAGCCAATGAGAAACATCCCCTGCCTGTGTATAGTACACACAGGCAGAGGATGTGATGTCATCTCTCCTCGGCTTGGCAGTTTCCGTTCCGACGCCGAGGAGAGAAGACATCCGAGTAAGTGTAAAACACAAACACACACAGTAGAACATGCCAGGCACACTAAACACCCCGATCCCCCCCAATCCCCCCCCAATCCCCCCCCCCGTCACAAACTGACACCAAGCTGTTTTTTTTTTTTTTCCTGATTACTGATTGGTGTCAGTTTGTGACAGTTAGAAGTGGTAGGGCAGTGAGTATTAGCCCCCTGTTGGTCTAGGGTACCCCCTAACCCCCCCTAATAAAGTCTTAACCCCTTGATCACCCCCCGTCACCAGTGTCGCTAAGCGATCATTTTTCTGATCGCTGTATTAGTGTCGCTGGTGACGCTAGTTAGTGAGGTAAATATTGAGGTTCGCCGTCAGCGTTTTATAGCGACAGGGACCCCCATATACTACCTAATAAATGTTTTAACCCCTTGATTGCCCCCTAGTTAACCCTTTCACCACTGATCACTGTATAACCGTTACGGGTGACGCTGGTTAGTTTGTTTATTTTTTATAGTGTCAGGGCACCCGCCGTTTATTACCGAATAAAGGTTTAGCCCCCCGATCGCCCGGCGGTGATATGCGTCGCCCCAAGCAGCGTCAGATTAGCGCCAGTAGCGCTAACACCCACGCACGCAGCATACGCCTCCCTTAGTGGTATAGTATCTGAACGGATCAATATCTGATTCGATCAGATCTATACTAGCGTCCCCAGCAGTTTAGGGTTCCCAAAAACGCAGTGTTAGCGGGATCAGCCCAGATACCTGCTAGCACCTGCGTTTTGCCCCTCCGCCCAGCCCAGCCCACCCAAGTGCAGTATCGATCGATCACTGTCACTTACAAAACACTAAACGCATAACTGCAGCGTTCGCAGAGTCAGGCCTGATCCCTGCGATCGCTAACAGTTTTTTTGGTAGCGTTTTGGTGAAATGGCAAGCACCAGCTCCAGGCAGCGTCAGGTTAGTGCCAGTAGCGCTAACACCCACGCACCGTACACCTCCCTTAGTGGTATAGTATCTGAACGCATCAATATCTGATCCGATCAGATCTATACTAGCGTCCCCAGCAGTTTAGGATTCCCAAAAACGCAGTGTTAGCGGGATCAGCCCAGATACCTGCTAGCACCTGCATTTTGCCCCTCCGCCCGGCCCAGCCCAGCCCACCCAAGTGCAGTATCGATCGATCACTGTCACTTACAAAACACTAAACGCATAACTGCAGCGTTCGCAGAGTCAGGCCTGATCCCTGCGATCGCTAACAGTTTTTTTTTGTAGCGTTTTGGTGAACTGGCAAGCGCCAGCGGCCTAGTACACCTCGGTCGTAGTCAAACCAGCACTGCAGTAACACTTGGTGACGTGGCGAGTCCCATAAGTGCAGTTCAAGCTGGTGAGGTGGCAAGAAGACAAACACAGGCCCGTCGTGCCCATAGTGCCCTTCCTGCTGCATTCGCCAATCCTAATTGGGAACCCACCGCTTCTGCAGCGCCCGTACTTCCCCCATTCACATCCCCAACCAAATGCAGTCGGCTGCATGAGAGGCATTTTCTTTATGTCCTCCCGAGTACCCCTACCCAACGAACCCCCCCAAAAAAGATGTCGTGTCTCCAGCAAGCGCGGATATAGGCGTGACACCCGCTATTATTGTCCCTCCTGTCCTGACAATCCTGGTCTTTGCATTGGTGAATGTTTTGAACGCTACCATTCACTAGTTGAGTATTAGCGTAGGGTACAGCATTGCACAGACTAGGCACACTTTCACAGGGTCTCCCAAGATGCCATCACATTTTGAGAGACCTGAACCTGGAACCGGTTACAGTTATAAAAGTTACAGTTACAAAAAAAAGTGTAAAAAAAACAAAAAAAACAAACAAAAATAAAAAAAAATAAATAGTTGTCGTTTTATTGTTCTCTCTCTCTCTATTCTCTCTCTCTATTGTTCTGCTCTTTTTTACTGTATTCTATTCTGCAATGTTTTATTGTTATTATGTTTTATCATGTTTGCTTTTCAGGTATGCAATTTTTTATACTTTACTGTTCACTGTGCTTTATTGTTAACCATTTTTTTGTCTTCAGGTACGCCATTCACGACTTTGAGTGGTTATACCAGAATGATGCCTGCAGGTTTAGGTATCATCTTGGTATCATTCTTTTCAGCCAGCGGTCGGCTTTCATGTAAAAGCAATCCTAGCGGCTAATTAGCCTCTAGACTGCTTTTACAAGCAGTGGGAGGGAATGCCCCCCCCCACCGTCTTCCGTGTTTTTCTCTGGCTCTCCTGTCTCAACAGGGAACCTGAGAATGCAGCCGGTGATTCAGCCAGCTGACCATAGAGCTGATCAGAGACCAGAGTGGCTCCAAACATCTCTATGGCCTAAGAAACCGGAAGCTACGAGCATTTTATGACTTAGATTTCGCCGGATGTAAACAGCGCCATTGGGAAATTGGGGAAGCATTTTTTCACACCGATCTTGGTGTGGTCAGATGCTTTGAGGGCAGAGGAGAGATCTAGGGTCTAATAGACCCCAATTTTTTCAAAAAGGAGTACCTGTCACTACCTATTGCTATCATAGGGGATATTTACATTCCCTGAGATAACAATAAAAATGATTAAAAAAAAAAAAAAATGAAAGGAACAGTTTAAAAATAAGATAAAAAAGCAAAAAAAAAAAAAAAAAAAGCACCCCTGTCCCCCCTGCTCTCGCGCTAAGGCGAACGCAAGCGTCGGTCTGGCGTCAAATGTAAACAACAATTGCACCATGCATGTGAGGTGTCACCGCGAACGTCAGATCGAGGGCAGTAATTTTAGCAGTAGACCTCCTCTGTAAATCTAAAGTGGTAACCTGTAAAGGCTTTTAAAGGCTTTTAAAAATGTATTAATTTTGTTGCCACTGCACGTTTGTGCGCAATTTTAAAGCATGTCATGTTTGGTATCCATGTACTCGGCCTAAGATCATCTTTTTTATTTCATCAAACATTTGGGCAATATAGTGTGTTTTAGTGCATTAAAATTTAAAAAAGTGTGTTTTTTCCACAAAAAATGCGTTTGAAAAATCGCTGCGCAAATACTGTGTGAAAAAAAAAATGAAACACCCACCATTTTAATCTGTAGGGCATTTGCTTTAAAAAAATATATAATGTTTGGGGGTTCAAAGTAATTTTCTTGCAAAAAAAAATAATTTTTTCATGTAATCAAAAAGTGTCAGAAAGGGCTTTGTCTTCAAGTGGTTAGAAGAGTGGGTGATGTGTGACATAAGCTTCTAAATGTTGTGCATAAAATGCCAAGACAGTTCAAAACCCCCCCAAATGACCCCATTTTGGAAAGTAGACACCCCAAGCTATTTGCTGAGAGGCATGTCGAGTCCATGGAATATTTTATATTGTGACACAAGTTGCAGGAAAGAGACAATTTTTTTTTTTTTTTTTTTTTGCACAAAGTTGTCACTAAATGATATATTGCTCAAACATGCCATGGGAATATGAGAAATTACACCCCAAAATAAATTCTGTTGCTTCTCCTGAGTACGGGGATACCACATGTGTGGGACTTTTTGGGAGCCTAGCCGCGTACGGGACCCCGAAAACCAAGCACCGCCTTCAGGCTTTCTAAGGGCGTAAATTTTTGAATTCACTCTTCACTGCCTATCACAGTTTCGGAGGCCATGGAATGCCCAGGTGGCACAAACCCCCCCCCAAATTACCCCATTTTGGAAAGTAGACACCCCAAGCTATTTGCTGAGAGGTATAGTGAGTATTTTGCAGACCTCACTTTTTGTCACAAAGTTTTGAAAATTGAAAAAAGAAAAAAAAATTTTTTTTCTTGTCTTTCTTCATTTTCAAAAACAAATGAGAGCTGCAAAATACTCACCATGCCTCTCCGCAAATAGCTTGGGGTGTCTACTTTCCAAAATGGGGTCATTTGGGGGGGGGGTTGTGCCATCATGGCATTTTATGGCCTTCAAAACTGTGATAGGCAGCGAGGAGTGAAATCAAAAATGTATGCCCTTAGAAATCCTGAAGGCGGTGATTGGTTTTCGGGGCCCCGTACGCGGCTAAGCTCCCAAAAAGTCCCACACATGTGGTATCCCTATACTCAGGAGAAGCAGCTAAATGTATTTTGGGGTGCAATTCCACATAGGCCCATGGCCTGTGTGAGCAATATATCATTTAGTGACAACTTTTTGTAAATTTTTTTTTTTTGTCATTATTCAATCACTTGGGACAAAAAAAATGAATATTCAATGGGCTCAAAATGCCTCTCAGCAAATTCCTTGGGGTGTCTACTTTCCAAAATGGGGTCATTTGGGGGGGGTTTGTACTGCCCTGCCATTTTAGCACCTCAAGAAATGACATAGGCAGTCATAAACTAAAAGCTGTGTAAATTACAGAAAATGTACCCTAGTTTGTAGACGCTATAACTTTTGCGCAAACCAATAAATATACACTTATTGACATTTTTTTTACCAAAGACATGTGGCCAAATACATTTTGGCCTAAATGTATGACTAAAATTGAGTTTATTGGATTTTTTTTATAACAAAAAGTAGAAAATATCATTTTTTTTCAAAATTTTCGGTCTTTTTCCGTTTATAGCGCAAAAAATAAAAACCGCAGAGGTGATCAAATACCATCAAAAGAAAGCTCTATTTGTGGGAAGAAAAGGATGCAAATTTCGTTTGGGTACAGCATTGCATGACCGCGCAATTAGCAGTTAAAGCGACGCAGTGCCGAATTGTAAAAAGTGCTCTGGTCAGGAAGGGGGTAAATCCTTCCGGGGCTGAAGTGGTTAATATAAAAGCAGACAGGCGTCTCATGTGTCCTGGTATGTCCTCATAGGCAAGAACTTTAAAACCAAAAAAAATAAACCTTTTGACTTTACAAACTTGAGAACCATTTCCGGGCGTATACTTTATCATATATACTTTTGTACGTTAGTGGAATTCAGGAACTCTTGCTAGGAGAGCATGAGATTCAGTTTCAGACAACTTTATTAATCCAAATACCTGGGAAATGATTGAATTCCAGAGACACCATGACTAAAAAGGTAAACATTCCTGGGTGCCATAGCAGTCAGAGACAAGAAAGGACTGAGCTCACACCATTGGTGAGGTGAGGCGAGGCGTGTATGAGGCACTGCTTTACGACACAGCAGCACATTATCAGACGACTGCAGGCACTTGCAAGGACAGCCCTGAGTGTGCTATATTGCGGGGTCCTAGCAGCCTGGCCGCTTTGGCTGCGAAGAGGAGACAGCAGCAATGGCGGATTACGATACCTTCGACGATCGGGCTTATAGTAGCTTCGGAGGAAGCAGAGGGTGAGAAAGGCTCGGGGGGAGTGGGGGACATATTGGAGGACACAGGAGGGTGGCAGCACACCCATATTGGGCCATGCAGTGAGGCCTAGGAGGAGAAGGAAGAGTGAGGCCCTGTGAGCGGGAGACGGGCCGCCGTGTGGCTCCATAGAGGGCTATCATATCAAACAAACACACACGTGTAGTTACGGCACGTAGGAGCACTCGGGGCCAGGACTAGTATGGGATGTGAGGCCTTGTCTGTCCCTCCTAATACTGCTCATTCTACTCCTAGTATGCATGGAGCCTGACTGGCACGACGGCCCTCCGCTCCTCCAATACAAGCATTTACAACAGTGTGCTCTCGATACTACACGTCCTAGGTCTGCTTGTAGAACAACAATGCCCCCCCCCCCCCAACCTCATAGGATGCTGGGAGAGATCACACACAAACAGCCTAAATCACCTGCAAAGGGCTGCACTTCATTCTTGCCCCCCCCCCCCCCCCCCCCGGATCCAGAGTGATGGTACCCCCACCTCTGCAGAGCACCCACAAAGTGAGGTCCTATACTGCCCATTTATCTTTAGATCTAATAGATTCTCCCATCCACGCCAAACCATGTGGATGACCGAATCGAGCTGTTGCGTTCTAACAGCCACAGCCGTCAGAATACCCCCAACAATGATTGGATGCCATCACGGTTTGGTCAGCAGCTACAGCAAAAGTCAATAGAGAAATCAACTTTTGTAAAAAGCCATGTGGTGCCTAGCCCCAGCTCGAATGCCTTAAAGTGTTACTAAACCCTCAACAGTAAAAATCAGTGTGTATATGCAGTAAAGCATGCTTGTTATACTCACTGTGGAATCTAAGCGGTTAATCCTCTGCATTTTTAAAAAGGCTGTTTGATCCTGTCTTCACTATCCTCCCCGTCTTCCACTGTCCCCAATCCATCTCCTGATTGAATAGGTGTCAAACTGGCAGTCCTCCAGTAGTTTCAGACCTCCAAGTCCCATGAGGCATTGCAAGGCTGACATTTTAGACCCTGGGGCTGCGTTAGTGCAAAAGCACTGCTTGTTTTAGCAGCAGTGTTTAAGCGGCGCTTTTAACCCCAAAGGGGTTAAAAACTCCCGTGTTGCGGCACTTCCGAAGCGCTGCCTATTCATTCCAATGGGCAGGGTGTTTAGGAGCACTAAATACTGCGCTCCCAAACCGCCCCAAAGATGCTGCTTGCAGGACTCTTCGCATGTCCGCGTGTGAAAAGTCACACTTGAATGAATGGTGGTGGTTTTCAGGCACTTAGCAGAGGCTATTTCCAGCGCTAAAGCACCTGAAACCCGCCCCAGTGTGAAAGGGGTTTCACAAGTTTGACTCCCACATGCAAAGGCATGATGGGACTTGTAGTTTCCACAACAGTTGGAGGGCCACCAGTTTGACACCCCTGTGACCTGACCTGATAGAACAGGGCCTTGGGGGCTTGCTGCACATGCTCAGTTTGGTGTGTATTTCTAGAGTTTTTTGTTTTTTTTTCTTGGGAGAGTGTGTGCACAGGGCCAATCAGTACTGGCCAGACAGAAGGTCAGGGGTCATGCAGCCTCATAGGTAGTCAGAGTAGAATGAAAACTCCTCCTACAAACTTTAAGTGGGAGTAAACTTCCGTGCATGATTTTTACCTCTAGATAAGCCTATAATCAGGCTTACCTATAGGTACTGTAAATATCAATATATTTACTGTAGATGCAGCTGGTGACATCACCAGCACATGCGCTTTGAAGGAACGGCATACCCCTGTGGCATTTCTTCAGTCCTGTGCCATAAACAGCGTGCAGGAGTGACATCATCGTGACTCCAGCTACTTGCACAACCTGGAGTCTGAACCTGGAAGGAAGACTGGGTGAAGATGGAAGCGGTGATAGAGCTGCACTGAAGGACTTCGTTCTAAGGTAAGTTTCACATAATGTGCTATTATGCGATGCATACTAACACATTAGGTCATTGCTTGCAATTTAAAAACAAAAAACAAACAGTGGTTTACTACCGATTTAACCAGACACTGATAGAAGTCATAAGACTGCTATATACTGCTGATGAAAAAAGGTATTTAGCAGTTTAGATTTACTAAAATAATTGTATTTCCATGTTCTGTGTACTGGGGGAGACCAGATATAGCAAATGCAGGGTCTTGGGTTAGTAACACTTTTTAAAGAAGAATTCCAGGTATGGTGTATTTTTAAATGGTCACTCTAGCCCAGCTTGGATCGTTTGTAACTATGTATATACCATACCTGGCCAAAGCTGCATGAAATCACTGAAGTAGGCACTGCTACTCCACTGATCTCCACTTGCTTCTTGGTCTTGCACCAAGTGGCTGCCCTGCTGCATCCTGAACACAATTCAACACAGGTGCTATTCAGAGAATTCTTTGCGTCCCCTGAATGAATGCAAAGCGTGTTCTGATTGGATGAGGTGGAGAGCATGCCCTTACGGAGCTGCCTCATCAACCTCATCCAATCGGGAATCCCTCTGCATTCATTCAGAAAATGCAAAACATTCTCTGAATGGTGCCTGTGCTTAGCAGCCGACCTCCTGTGTTTACAGTGCATCAGGCCAGCCCCTCAGCACAGGACCCAGAAGCAAGTGGAGAAAATAAGTGGCTACTTCAGCGGTTTCCAGCTTACAGGGGCATCAGCCAGATATGGTATATACATAGTTAAGTTGATCCAAGCTGGACCAGTGTAAACTATGTAAAAGTATACCATACCTGGAATTCTTCTTTAAGGCTAAGTTCACCTTTAAAAAAATAAATGCACATATTAGACAATTTTACTTTTTATCCAATTTTCTATAGATTTACCTAGTAATTATATATTGCAAGGGCCTGCTGATTGCATACAAATTGACAGTGATTAGGTTTGACCTATTATATGGTTTGGTAAATCTAAAGGAAAATGGTACAATGTATGGACAGCCTAAATTGTAGCAGTGGGTGTGGGAGAGGAACCCCTTGTTTACAGCAGAGGATCTGGAGAGGCTGCAGGCAGGTGCTCTTTGGTAATGTGTAACCTTTTTCCAAAGGTGAACTTATCCTTTTAAGGTTTTTTTTTTCTGTGTGCACTTTTAAAGCAGAACTTACTGTAAATAAAATGTTATTACAACTTTTCCAATGTTATTCCACCCAGGAGACAAAGTGCATATAGCACATGGTCTTAATCAGATTTGACTTGCAGTGCTAAGCAGCGAAGTTGGATAATACCCCACTGGTGTCTGACAGGAGATGATTTGTGATTGAAAGCTCTGGCAGCAGGGGCCATTTTGGGAGACAATGCTGCCATTCACACATCACACAGCCCATTCGGCTGTGTGTCTATCTGCAACAGCTTGTGCATACAGAGCACCATCTAATAGATCAGAGGCCCACAGTGCTGTGCAATCTTTCACTTGTATGAATATATAATCGGCACCAGCCGACATTCCTGATTGCTTATTCATAAAAGGGACAGACCACTTAGCATTGTGGCTCTGTGTGATCCATTGGCTGGGCTGTGTATGTGTAAAAGCAGCTACTAATAGGCACACAGCTGAGTGATCTGTCACTCTTATGAATAAGTGCTGTTATTTCATTCATTATACTAAAAGATCACATAGCGTTGTGGATCTGTGTAATGTATCTGCGACTGCTTTTACACAGAGCATTCGCAGATACATTGCACATAGTTGCAGCTCTGATTGATCTTTTACTGATATGAATGAACAAGGAGTGCTGATTGTTCATTCAGTGACCGAACACTCAACTTAGAAAGTGGCGGGGCTCTATGCTGGCTGTTGGATGAAAAAAACATTGAAGGGACATGGCTATCAGCATTGTAACTGCTGATTCATAAGTCTTTTAGATTGTCGTTCAGCAGCTGGACACACCTAGGCTGTCAATCTTTCTAGATTGACAGCACTACCTTTGGTGCTCAAACCTTTACCCTTGAAAACCTGTATGCTTAGTATGACCTCTGTCTTCTGGGTTGTACCCAGGCCAGGGGCCAATTTTGCTTTAAATAAAAAAAAAAAAAAAAAAAAAAAAAAAAACAGAAGTTGGTCTTTTGTAGGCCAATGTGTATTGTGTATATTTAATGGAAAATCTAAAGGCAATCATTTCCCAGGCAAATTACAAGTTCCTTTCATGAAAGTACTCAATTCTGTTCCTAAAGTGATGCTAAAGTCTTGTTTGCTATTTTCAAAAAAAAAAAAAAAAGTTATATTTGCCTGCTCTGTGCAGTAGTTTTGCACAGAGCAGCCCAGATACTCCTCTTCTCGTGTCCTTTGCTAGCACTCCTGGCCCCTCCCTCCTGCCCCCACAGCAAGCAGCTTGCTATGGGGGCACCTGAGCCGAGCCACAGCTCTGTGTGTCCATTCAGACACAGAGCTGTGGCTTGGCCCCGCCCCCTCTCCTCATTGGCTCACTGACTTTGGCAGGAGCCAATGGCGCCCGCAGTGTTTCTCAGCCAATCAGGAAGGAGAGTCCTGGACAGCTGAGTCTCTCCTGCAACATTGCTGGATTGAGATGGGGCTCAGGTAAGTATTGGGGGGGGGGTCTGCTGCACACAGAAGGTTTTCTTTATTTTAATGCACAGAATGCATGAAGATTAAAAAAAAAAAAAAAACTGCATCTTAGACTATTTTGGTTTCATTTATCATCAAAAAGATTGCTATTCTAAGCATACACACTATAATCTTGAATCATTGAATTCACTAGAATCTGCCCATTTTCCAAAACAATTAGAACTTGCACAGATGACTGAAAAACTAGTAGTGAAGTTTTGTTGTGAAACTACAGCTGTGGCCAAAAGTTTAGAGGATGACACAAATATTAATTTTCACAAAGTCCGCTGCCTCCGTTTTTAATGATGGCAATGTGCATATACTCCAGAATGTTATGAACAGTGATCAGATTAATTGCAATTAATTGAAAAGTCCCTCTTTGCCATGAAAATGAACTTGATCCCATAATAAAACATTTTCACTGCATTTATGAGAAGGTTTCAGGACGCCCAAGAAAGTCCAGCAAGTGCCAGGACCATCTCCTACAGGTTATTCAGCTGCAGGTTGGAGGCACTACCAGTGCAGAGCTTTCTCAGGAAAGTCAGCAGAACGGGATGAGTGCATCTTCACACACAGTGAGGAGATGACTTTTGGAATGGCCTGGTGTCAAAAAGGGCGGGCAAAGAAGCCACTTCTCGCCAGGAAAAACATCAGGGACGGACTGATATTCTGCAAAAGGTACAGGGAATGTACTGCTGAGGACTTGGTAGTCATTTTCTCTGATGAATCCCCTTTCCATTGTTTGGGATAGAGTATGAACCAATATCTTTTTTACTGGCCGATACTGATTATTCGGCTGCCTTTCAGGCGATAGCCAATATCAGATGTCGATATTCTGTACATCACCTGCTGCATCTCAGCATGTCACTTGCCACCATCCCCTGCCACCCAGATGCAGCATGTCACTTGCCACTGTCACCTGCCACCCATATACAGGTTGTCATTACTTACACTACTTCTGGCAGCCTCTCCCCAGTGGCACCCAAGCAACAGCTTGGGTGCCACTCAATACAGGGCACTTTCACCCCTTTGCCCAAGCCATTTTTCAGCTTTCAGCGCTGTCGCACGTTGAATGACAATTGCATGGTCATACTACACAGCACCCTTATGAAATTTTTATAATTTTTTTCCCCACAAATAGAGCTTTCTTTGGTGGTATTTGATCAACTGTGCGGTTTTTATTTATTGCGCTATAAACAAAAGAAGGACAAGTTTGAAAAAACGCAATATTTTTTTACTTTTTGCTATAATAAATATCCAATTTTTTTTTTTTTTTTTTCAACAAATTTTTTTCCTCAGTTTAGACCGATATGTATTCTTCTACATATTTTTGGTAAAAAAAAATCGCAATAAGCGTATATTGATTGGTTGCGCAAAAGTTATAGCGCCTACAAAATAGGGTATAGATTTATAGCATTTTAATTAATTTTTTTTTGTACTAGTCATGGCGGCGATCTGCAATTTTTTTTTTTTTTGTGTGACTGCAATATTGAGGCGGACGTATTGGACACTTTTGACACATTTTTTGGGACCATTCACATTTATACAGCGATCCGTGCTATAAAAATGCATTGATTACTGTGTGAATGTGACTGGCAGGGAAGGGGTAACACTAGGGGGTGATCGAGGGGTTAATGTGTGTCCTAGGGAGGTGATTCTAAATGTGGGGGGGGGGGGGGGGACTGACTGGGGGAGGT
This sequence comes from Aquarana catesbeiana, assembly GCF_042186555.1. Lineage (NCBI taxonomy): Eukaryota > Metazoa > Chordata > Amphibia > Anura > Ranidae > Aquarana > Aquarana catesbeiana. Next base: position 358,931,424 of record NC_133325.1, on the reverse strand, counting down.
GACTGATCGGTGTCCCTATGTACAAGGGACACACCATCGGTCTCCTCTCCTCTGACAGGACGTGGATCTGTGTGTTTACACACACAGATCACGGTCCTGCTCAGTTACTGGACAATCGCGGGTGCCCGGCGGACATCGCGGCTGCCGGGCACGCGCATCGGGTCCCCAGTGACTCGGAAAGGCGATCACGTCATATGATGTCCGCCCAGAACGAGAGCTGCCTCGTCCCACCGTCGTATGACAGTGGGTGGGCGGCTAGTGGTTAAAACCTCCACATGTGAGGGGTGACGTAGCAATCTCTGCTCGCCCGCTGCTCTGTCAAGAGCACCCTTCGTGGTCCTGCTGTAGGGGGCGGGACAGCGGTGGATGTGAGGTGGGCAGTGAGAGATGTCTTCTCTCTGCTGCCCGCTGCACTGCTGACAGACTGCAGTGCGCATCGATAATATCCGTACGTTTGACTGATAATTTGAAAAAATGTGAATATCGGCCGACTCCTAGTTTGGGCATCCGTAAAAAAAAAAATCTTGTCCAGAGAAGAACCGGTGAGCGCTACCATCAGTCCTGTGTCATGCCAACAGTAAAGCATCCTGAGGATCATTCATGTGTAGGGCTGCTTCTCAGCCAAGGGAGTGGGCTCGCTCACGTTTTTGCCTAAGAACACAGCCAGAGAATACAAAACCCCCGAAGCAATT